>NW_027507786.1:15285231-15610231 GCF_037356315.1 Lithobates pipiens | reverse complement strand
TGGGCCTTGTGAGCACAAAGTTTCAAAGGTGTTAGGGTTGGCCAGAGTCAGGTCAGGAGATCTAGAGTGGAAATAATGTTTAAATTGAATGTAAGAAAAAGAGAGTCGATCTGGAATGCCATATTTGTCCTGAAGCTCAGGAAAGGATAGGAATTTGCGAGATACTGGATGCACCAGATGGCAGAGTTGAAAAACGCCAGACCTGTACCAAGGAAACATATTCTTCACCGAGAGGCTGTCAGGCATATCCGGATTAAAAATGACATTCAGCAGGGGTGAACATGGAGAGGAGAGAGAGAACCGTTTATAACACTGTTTCCATACGGAGAGAGTAAAAAGCATCGGTCCCAGGCATATACGCCTAAGCTGAGCCATAGAGGAGGTCAGATCAGACCATAGCATGGAGCATGGATGGACCGGGGTGACCATGCTCATTTCTAGCTCCGACCATCTACTGGTAGCAAAATATGACGACCAGGAGACAGCCGCCACAAGGTGCGACGCATAGTAATACTTCACGATATCGGGGGCTCCCAGTCCTCCATGAGATCGTGGAGCAAAAACCACTGTTTGGGCAATCCGATGCCTCTTATTCCCCCATATAAATTTAGCAAAGGCTCGCTGAATATTCCTAAGCTGAGGCATGGAGATAGCAACTGGTAATGTTTCAAAAAGATATAAAAACTTAGGGAGTATGGCCATTTTCAATACGTTAATCCTACCCAGGAGAGATAGGGGACAGGACGACCAACCTCTGAGTAGGCCATGCGTTTCCGCTATTAAGGATATATAGTTAGCTTCATAAAGGGAGCCGTACTTGGCGGTCAGGTTAATGCCGAGATATTTGAGAGAAACGGGGCACCAACGGTAGGGGTACGTGGATTTCAAGGAAGCTTGAAGTGCGGGGGGAATATGAATAGGGAGCGCCTCAGTTTTAGTCGTATTTACCTTATAACCCGAGAGCCTACCGAAGGAATCTAAAAGAGTGTGAAGTTTGGGAAGGGAGGTTAGGGGTTTCGTCAGTGTGAGGAGAATGTCGTCCGCAAAAAGAGACAGCTTGTATTCTTTCAGTCTGAGGGAGACTCCCCTTATGTCTGAATCCACCCGTATAGCTGCAGCCAAGGGTTCTAAGCATAATATAAACAACAAGGGGGATAGGGGGCATCCCTGTCTGGTACCATTACTATGTGTGAATAGCGGGGATCTGTAAGATGCTAGTTGGACTTGGGATGTGGGAGACGAGTATAGGGCTTGCAGGGCTGATAGGAAAGAACCAGAAAGGCCAAAGCGCTGGAGCGTTGCAAACATGTAGGGCCATCCCAGCCTGTCAAAGGCTTTTTGTGCGTCTAAACTCAAAACAATAGCCGGGCGAGACATTTTACTGAGTAGATCTATGAGGTCAATGGTATGCCTGGTGTTATCCCCAGCCCGTCTGCCCAGTACAAATCCCACCTGGTCATTATGAACCAGGGCGGGAATCAATAAAGAAAGCCTATTAGCTAAAATTTTGGTGAAGATTTTATAGTCGGAGTTGAGTAAGGCTATGGGTCTGTAATTATCTGGCAGTGTAGGGGATTTACCCAGTTTCGGGATAACTGTGATATGTGCGTGGAGAAACTGAGAATGCGGAATAATGCCCCTTTGCAGGGAGGTAAAAAGATTAAGCAGATGGGGGCTCAGTGTCGGGAGAAAAGTTTTATAATAAACATAAGGAAGCCCGTCAGGATCCGGGGATTTATGGGACGGAAGGTCTTTTACAACCGCAGCCAGCTCCTCCGGTGTAACGGGGGCATTTAGGGTGTCCACTTGTGGGGAAGACAACACTGGTAATTTTAAGGAAGTGCAGAAATCATCAAAGCTACCTTGGGAGAACTCATGGTTAGGGTCAGAAGCTAGGCAGTTATATAATTTTTTGTAAAAAGTGCCAAATACTTTAGACATCATCAAGGGGCAGTAAGTCGGAGTGCCACCCGGCTGTAGCAGGAGGTCAGGATAGGAGTGAAATGGACGGGGCTTAAGCTTGTTCACCAACATCCTATGAGGCTTGTTGGCAAATTCATAGAACCTCTGTTTAGCCCAAAGCAGAGCCTTAGAACACTTGTGCATATCTAAGGATTTTAACCGTTCGCGGAGAGAGGTCACTGTGCGAAGACGCGGCACCGATGGGGAGGACACAAGCAGAGCTTCAGCTTTTTGCAATTGCGAAAGGAGGTCTAGTCTCTGCGCTGCCGAGTCCCGCTTAAGGCGAGAGCCAGCCGAGATACATAATCCTCTAAAAACAGCCTTGTGGGCCTCCCAAAGGGTGGACATGTCCCGCACCGACCCTTCATTAAGCTGAAAAAATTTGGCTAACCCGTGGGATAGATGGGTTTCGGTAACCGGATCGCGGAGGAGAAACTCGTTGAATCTCCAGTGGCAGGTCTTAGGTGTGGAGAGGGTGAGGACGAGGTCGAGCTGGACCGATGCGTGATCAGACCACGTTATGGGATTTAACTCTGAGGCCACTGCCGACGTTAGAAGAGGCGCCGAAACAAAGATGTAGTCCAATCTAGAGTACATCTTGTGTGGGGGAGAGTAAAAGGAGAATTGCCGATGTGTAGGGTGTTTAATCCTCCAGGTGTCTAAAAAGTTATGAGACCTAATGAGCTTGCGAAACGCAGCGGATTGACGTTCCGTTTTTAAAGAGGGATTGTCGGAGAACAGGGTCTGCCTATCCTTCCTAGCAGACATGGCCATATTAAAGTCCCCGCCAAGGATCATGAATGGCTGGGCATAGGTGCCCAGGCCGTCCAAGACCTCAGTGAGGAAGTGAATCTGGCCTGAGTTGGGAGCATAAACATTGATTATAGTAAGAGAACGAGATAAGTAGTCACAGTCCAAGAGGATGTATCTGCCCTGAGGATCAATAAATGAGGACTTAACCCGTAGCGGGCATGTCTTTTTAATCAGTATTGCCACCCCGGCTCTACCAGAGGGGTCGGAGGCCATAAAAGAGACCGGAAAATATTTGGCTGCAAATTTAAGAGATCCCCCCGGGCGAAAGTGGGTCTCCTGGACTAAGACCACATCCGCGTTGGAGGACCTGAACTCCTTCAAAGCCAACCAGCGCTTATGGATTGAGTTCAGGCCCTTAACATTGTAAGTAAGTACCCTCAAAGCCATCGTATAGAAATCAGAGAAAGCTTAAGATACCCGTAATATACATATAAAAAACGGACATAACCATACCAACCATGAAGAAATCGGGATTTGCGGTGTGTCCTAGAAGTAAAAGGCAAATGAAGACATATAATAACAACAATGTGATTATAAAGTGTAGTAGAGTGCATCCAAATTGAACAAAAGATGAAAAAAAGGCCGAAAAATAGGCCTAAAAAATAGAGAAAAAAAAACCATTACTAATAGAAAAAAGGCCTGGGGGGTAAAAACCACCCAGGAGTCCACAGCCGTAGCCATGGAACCAAAGAAGGCACATCAGGGGTTCCAGCTCATCTGGAGAGACCCCGCCACCTTCCAGCAAAAATTACAGGAAATAGGAGCAAAACACTGTAGTCCCAACAACCAAAAAAGAACAGGGGCAGTGGAAAATAGAACCTGTAACTAAAGTTGCAAATATCCCTTGTTAAAGGGGAAACATGGTGAGATAGGGGCCGAGGCCGAGATCAGCCAAACATAGCACATGGAAGCTTCCATCAGGGAGGGAGTCTAGGATGCAGGTTACGCTGAGGGGTAGAAAAGGATTTCTGCGACTTCTGGCGTGCAGGGGTCCAGATCCGAGCAGGAATGGAGGAGGGTCTGGGCGTCGTCAGAAGCGGCATGGGATCCTCGTCTGGAAGCAGTGGTAGGCCCAGGTTACGTATGAAAGCTTCACTCTCCTGAAGATCTCTCATAGAGTATTGAATCCCATCTTTAGTAGCAGAAAGGCGGAAAGGAAACCCCCAACGATATGGGAACTGATGGTTTTGCAGATGGGCAGTCACGGGGCGAAAGCTGCGACGTTTGGCAAGAGTAATAGGGGATAAGTCACTAAAAATTTGTATCTTGGCTCCTTTAAATTCCAAACGGGATTTGTTCTGGGTGGCCATGGTCAAAGCCTCCTTGCTATCATAGTAATGAAAGCGTACAATAATGTCTCTAGGGTTGGCTCCGGCAGGCGGTTTTGGGGCCAGGGATCTGTGGGCCCTATCCATTCTCCAGTCTATGTCCGGGACTTTAGGGGCAACAACGTTAAAGAGGCTGAGTAGGTATGGTTTGATCTCCCCCTCACTAATAGCCTCCGGGACGCCTCTGATCCGAAGGTTTTGGCGACGTTCCCTAGTCTCCAAATCTTCCTGTTGGGATTGGAGCTGAGAGACCGATTGTTTCAGACCGGCGTTGTCTTCTTTCAAAACGTGGACATATTGTATCAGGTCATCAAATTTGGTTTCCAGGACATCAGTCCGTTCTCCATTCTGGGCAAGCTCCCCCCGCAGTTCATGGGCCAGCTTACCCATTTCCTTAGAAACATTACTCGTCAAGTCTTGTAGGAGAGCTCGCAGTTTATCGTCAAGCACATCAACTGTGACCGGGGCGAACATTGCGTCTGAGTGGCTGTGTGACAAGGAATGTGGACTGTCGTGCGCCGGTGCTTGGGATGCCACTTGTGCGTACGTGAAAGAACCTGGAGAAGGGGCTGGGGAGGCCGGCCTGCTTAAAAATCGATCCAGAGTCTGTGTCTGTGAGGGCCGCAATTCCGGGGACGTAGACTGAGGAAGGTGTTTCGGCCCGTATTTCACCATGAGGCATTGGGACTAGACGTATATTCAGTTACATGCGGTGGTTCCCATAGAAAAGTAGTGACTGTGAGCAGCACGGGAGCATTGGAAGGCGGCTAAGGCCTACGTAGGATGATCACACGGCTGTCAAACAAGTGGGACCCAAGATGAGACCCCAAGATAGTATGCTTCCGTTCAGAAGGCCCAAACCAACCGTGGGGGGGAGAGGGGATGGAGCAGGAGTGCAGGCCGCAGCAGTTCCAAACAGCCAGGGGGGGGAGATCCAGACACCACTGCCCCACTGGGTTAAATAAGGGGAGAAGGCACAAGGTAAGGCAAAAAACCAGGGTGAGTAGCAAGCAGATGCAGGCCACAGGCAGCAGGAAAAGGTGATGGGTGAACCAAGATGGCCGCTGAGCAGGCCAGGGGTAGGTGCAGTGCAGGAGGATGTGACCGGTGAATGCAGGCAGACACTCAGGAGGGTTGGCAAACTGGACTGAGGCAGGGGCAATGCCTGTGCTGGCTGGGGCAATAATCCGGCCACAGGAGAGGGCAGGCACGCTGCTGGAGGCCTCGGGTGTAGCAAGATGGCCGCCGGAGCTCACCTGTCCAGCTGGGGTCTGGGAGTCCCTTTAGGCATCTGAGCGGTGATCAGCGGTGGTCTGGCGCAGGAGAGGCTGTCCCGAGGGGTCCACGGTAGGCGACTGCTGCAGTCCCGGCTGAGGGGGGACCCAGGATGTACCGTCCGGAGGCTCCGGGTAACGATGTAGGCCGCAAGATGGCGGCGTCCGGCCTGTCTCGCCGCCCGCCGCCGCAGGGCGAAAACGGCGGCGGATCCAACAAAAATAACGGCTCCGTCCGGAGCTCCGATGTCCCACCGGCGGGTTGGAGAGGTCGGCGGGCAAAACAGGGATGCGGTGGACGAGGATGGGGTAAGATTGATTGTCGGCTTTTATCATCTTTATGTGAGTAGTTTGTGTTTGAACACAAAAATGAAATCTTATACTTAAGCGGTGAGCACTTAGATCTTTTCTTTCTACCCATGGCCTGGCGTCCTTGCTGAGATCTAAGGAGACATGAGCGAAGTTTATGGTCCGTGTTAACCCTTTTGATACCTGCTTGCATGACCACCTGTTTGCACAGCGGTCCATGCCATAAGGTGAGAGTGATTAGTTAGACCGGAGGTGGAAGGATTGTCACGCTACTATGGAAAAAAATTACTTACATCAGTGCTACAGTTTGAATTTAAAACATATTTGTGTGAACTGTGAAGTTAAGTCATGGATTGTAGAAACGAACTAGTGTCGGGTGATTGTATATAGTGTATACCACATTTACCTGTTTACCAGACGTCACCGGACTCCTCCCCCGTCCCTTCATTATCAGACGGAGGCAATTGGGGAAGGGGGGAGGAGTCCAGTGACATCAATGTCCGTGACATCACCGGATCTCCGACGGAACTCCCTAAGACCCGGAAGCCGGCAGAGAGGTGAGTACTGATCAAAAGAATTTTGATCGATCAAAAAATTAAGCGATTAATCGAGGAATTCATTTTTAATTTCCACATTCCTAATCTATATATATATATATATATATATATATATATATATATATATATATATATATATATATATATTATATATATATATATGTATCTTTTTTTTTTTAACAATACAAATGCTTATTGTAAACTACATACAAATCATTTTTAAATGGTTAGATCTACCAGCAATAGATACAGTAAAAAATTTTTTGGAGATTTTTTAGCGTGCTTCACTTTGCAAGGCGGCTTCTATCTGATTTCTTGATTCAACAGGTCCGGCAGTAATCAGGCCGGGGTGTGGCAAGTGAAATTTAACTAATCTTTCCAAAAAAGTGGTTAATCGCAGTTCATTCATGATCCAAGGGGGGCAATCACTTTTGCACACAGGGCCAGGCAGGTTTGGACAGCCTTTTCCCTTAATAAATTAAATTATCATTTAATAACTGAATTTTGCATTTATGTATCTTTGCGTAATATTAAAATGTGTTTGATGATCTGAATCATTTAAGTGTGACACATATGCAAAAAAAATAAATAAAAAACATCAGGAATGGGGGTAAATACTTTTTCACGGCATTACATAATATGAATTTTAGATTCTTATGTATTTCTCTATCTTACAATACTGTCTCCTTTAGACTCCTGAGGAAACTGAATTTATTTTTGAGAAACGCGTCGAGGGGAAAGCCGTCTTTTCCACTCCCAGCTGGTGCTGTAATTACTGTAATCAACACAATTTCTATGACAGGTTCTTATTGAGGAGTATGAAACAAACAATATTTCAGCAGCTGGGAGTGCGCTGAAACTCTCTAAGGGAGATTATTGTAAACTGAACTACACTTGCGAATATATATATTTTTTTATTATTCCTTTTGTATGACTTTGATGAAAAATTATTTTTAAGCCGTATTTATAATGAAAATGAATTGTAATATATTACTTGTTGTTGGCTTTGTTAAAAGTCTGCTTTTTGCATGATGTGTTCTGAATCTGATTATCCAAATTAGAGATGTGGTATGCAGGATGACGCCAGCCTATTTCCTAATATACCTTTAACAGGTTTTAACAAAAAAAATATAAATCATTTTAATGTGGTATCGCATCCTTCAACTTCAGCCCTGGAAGATTTTACCCCTCTTCATGACCAGGCAATTTTTTTGTGATACGGCACTGCATTAATTTAACTTAAAATTGTGCGGTTGTGCAATGCTTTAACCAAATAAAATGTATGTAATTTTTTTCCCACAAATAGAGCTTCCTTTTAGTGGTATTTGATCACCTCTGCATTTTTTTTATTTTTTGCACTATAAACAAAAAAAAGCTGTAAATTTTGAATAAAAAACACAATATTTTTTACCTTTTGCTATAAAATATACACAATAAAAAATTGTAAAAAAAAATCAAATGTAGTCATCAATTTAGGCCAATATATATTCTGCTACATGTTTTTGTTAAAAATAAATAAATAAATAAATAAATCACAATATGCGTAAATTGATTGGTTTGTGCAAAACCAATCAATCGCAGTCCCGCTAAAAATCGCTAAAAATCCATTACTAGTAAAAAAACAAAAGGAATACAATTTCCATAAAAATGTCCCATAGTTTGTAGACATAGTGTCCACAAACTATGGGATATTTTTATGGAAATTGTATTTCTTTTTTTTTTACTAGTAATGGCGGAGATCAGCGATTTTTTAGCGGGACTCTGACATTTCAGCGAACAAATCAGACAATTAACTGACACTTTTGACAATTGGAGACCAATAGCACTAATACAGTGATCAGAAGACATGTGCAATTTGTTTAGTTCCTAATTAGTTTTTTGATGAATTTCGACAAATTCGTTAATTCAAAAATATCCGAATTAACGAAAGCTCACTTAACAAACTTTCTTGATCATACATCACGGGACACAGGAGCTCATTACATAGTGGGTTATATAGGCACCTCTGGTGATTGGACACTGGTTAACCCCAATTAAGGAGAATTCCTCTCCTATATAATCCCTCCCATATGGGAGGCACCTCAGTTTTTTCGCCAGTGTCTATGGTGGTTGGTCACGTAAAACATGTGCTATGAAGAAAGCTCTGTGCACGTCCCTGCGGGGGCCTAAGGGCTACAATAAACCAGATCTATATCTCGGGCCGATATATTGACTCCCAAGACGGTATGGTCCCCAGGGCTCATCATCCGAAGAAACGAGGTTTTGCCTGTAAGTCCTCTCCTATTGGAAGACTGGGCTCTGGGAAAACCAGACTTGGTGTACTATTTACATAGTGGCACAAAAGTTTCTGGCAGAGTCTTTTACAAGGTCCAGGTATAAGGTTTTTCTGAGAAAGAACCCCAAAAAAACCTGAAGGTTGGCACAACTCTGCTCGCCGTGATGGGTGAAGGCTGGAATCTGTCTGTTTACAGCAATTCCTGCGGCGAGGACAGGTAAGGGAAGTTAATCCTATATATAATTATATTATGGATTTCTTCATTTGAGTAGTAGTATGTCTTACCTGGTTTCCACCACTAGAGGGAGTAAGAGCAGCCTGATGCATACTTACAAGCCTTTCAGTACACACGCTCAGTGAAGCCTGGTTCTCCAGAGGTCTCACGTCTCCACTGCAATCCCTGCCACAATAAAGGTAATACAGGGATCCCACGTAGTCTGGGGGTCCCACGCAGCTCTGATGGAGATTCCCTTTCCCCCCTGGATTCCGGCGGTCCTCGTGCATGCACGCGCACGCACGCCGAGCATGCTCCCGGCCTAATGGAGGAGGGGGAGTGTGGTTGTGAGCCATGCACGTTGGTGTGCACGGCGCTGTACTGCGCAGTCGCCAGGCGGCAGATTTAAAAAGCCCAGAGCGTCAGGGGGCTGTAAGTGTGAGACACAGGAGCTGTGGGCAGTAAGCATCCCAAGGGATTGGATCCAGGCAAACCTTAGACACCTACTCAGCATCAGGTTGTGCAGTTTAGGCATATATATTTATTGTGAGACTTTAAGCACAACAGTGATTGCACTTTGTACTAGTACCTCTGCTTTGTAGCTTAGGACTATGTCTCCTCGTAAGAGGGTCTCAAGGGGAGGTAACAAGGGCACTGGTAAATCACTGCCTAGGTCCAGGGGTTCTAAAAATGCCTGTAAGTTACCATCCCCCCCTGCAAGACTGGAGCCAGCCTCACAGGATGAGTCAGTGCCCCTGTCAGGTTTTGCAGCCTCTCCTAATGTCTCAGCGCCGGTATACGTCACTGAGGACTCCCTTAGGGCTACATTGGAGGGTTTTGAAGGGAGAATCATTAATTTTATTTCTGCTTCCCTGAAAGATAGCAGGAAAAGGGGTAGATCCCCTCCCTCTGCTGAGATTCCTCTTTCAGATGATTCTTCTGACAATGAGGAGAGATCCCTATCTTGAGCAGTCGGAGGAATCAGAGGAAGAGGAGAGAGTCCCCTCCTCCCAGGCGCTCAGAAAACAGGTGCAGTATTATACTGAATTGGTGCGTACCACATTCAGAATGCCTGCTGCTGAAGTCGCTACGTCCTCTGTTTCTTCCCTAGGAGTCAGGAAAGTCCCACAGACTGCTTTTTCCTTTCCAATTCATCCCTTAATGGATAAATTGATGTATGAGGATTGGGGACATCCCGATAAACTGTTTGCTCCTCCTAAAAGGTTTTCTATGCATTAGGCCGCGTACACACGGGCGGATTGTCCGCCCAACTAAGTTCGTCAGACAATCCGACAGACAGTCCGTTCAACTTTTGAATGAACGGACTTGACCACACACGATGAACAGACAGTCCGCTGAAAACGTGCGGTGTACAGCACGTACGACGGGACTAGAAAAACGACGTCCAATACACTGCAATGCAACCTTCGGCCGTGTAAACCCTTTCTGAGCATGCGCCATACTTAGTCCGTCCAACTTGCCTACACACGATCGGACTGTCCGCTGAAACCAAGTTTGGACGGACAAAACCAAGTTTCAGCGGACAAAATTACGGAAATTCCGAAAAGACAAAGTCCGTCGGACTGTCCGCTGAAAAAGTCCGCTGAAGCCCACACACGAGCGGATTGTCCGCTGAACCGTGTTTCAACTAAGTTGGCCAGACAATCCGCCCGTGTGTACGCGGCCTTATCCTCTGGAGGAAAGTTTCACCAAGAAATGGGGGGTCCCATCGGTCGATGCGGCTGTTTCTTGTGTGAATAAAAACCTGACCTGTCCCTTGGATAATGCTCAGGTATTTAAAGATCTAACTGATAAGGGGTTGGAAACATTATTAAAAACCTCCTTTTCCATGACTGGCGCTGTAGTCGCAGCCGTGGGGTTGTGTCAGTTCCTCAAGGAACAGGTTAAGCAGATGCTTGGCCTCCTTCCCAGTGAGGAAGTGGAGAATTATGCAGAAATATCTCAAATTCTGTGTTTCATGATTGAGTGATTTTGGATTCTGTCCAACAAGCATCTCGTTTGTCTCTCCTGTTGGTGCACATGCGAAGGGCTCCATGGCTAAAGAATTGGGCAGCTGAGCTATCATGCAAGAAGCATTTGATTGGGTTCCCGTTTAAAGGGGAACGTCTGTTTGGAGAAGAATTAGACAAATTCGTCCAAAAAATTTCAGGGGGTAAATCTACTCTCCTTCCAGTCAAAAAGAGCAAACGTCCATCATTTAGGCATTCTCTCTCTCCCGGAGCATCAAGCTCTAAGCAGTGGCGACGGCCTTCTCAACCCTCCTCTACAGGAAAGGCTCAGGGCCGGGCCCAGGGGCAGAAAAAGACTTGGGGGGCGGAAGCCTGCCAAGCAGAGCCCAAAAGCTTCCTTGTGAAGGGGTGCCCCCACTCGGCCGAGTGGGGGGAAGGCTTCGGCAGTTTGTGGAAGCCTGGCAGGAAGAGATCCGGGACAAGTGGGTGATCTCTTCGGTATCTCTGGGCTACAGGCTAGAGTTTCAGGAGATTCCACCTTCTCGCTTTCTAAGGTCAAGGATCCCCAGGGACCCAGTAAAGCAAAAACCGCTATTTCTGGCCTTAGATCACTTACTATCCCAGGGGGTGATAGTAGAAGTGGACCCAAAAGAACAGGGTTCAGGGTTTTACTCGAATCTCTTCACCGCTCCGAAGCCAAATGGAAGTGTCAGACCTATCCTGGATCTGAAGGATCTGAACCGTTTTTTACGCATCCGGTCCTTCCGAATGCAGTCAATTCGCACTGTGGTCTCCTCCCTGCAAGGGGGAGAGTTTATGGCATCAATAGACATCAAGGATGCATATCTCCATGTGCAAATTTTTCCCACACACCAAAAGTAACTAAAGTTCGCGGTAGAGCGGCGCCATTTTCAATTTGTGGCCTTGCCGTTCGGGCTCGCTACGGCCCCTCGAGTCTTCACAAAGATTCTGGACCCTCTCTTGGTAAACCTAAGAGCTCAGGGTATAACCGTCATGGCTTATCTAGACGACTTGCTTCTCATGGAGAAAACAGTAGCGTTCCTGAACCACAGTGTTACCAGAACGCTAGAACACCTGCAACGCCTAGGTTGGATTATAAACCTAGAAAAGTCATCCCTACAGCCTGCTACCAGGTTGGAATACCTGGGTATGTTTATCGACACCGCTCAGGGCAAGGTATTTCTTCCAAGGCCAAAAGCCTTGGCCATTGGGGATCTGGTGAGCCTAATTCTGGGCAGGAGATCTTCCGCAATTCGGTTGTGCATGAGACTGATTAGGGAAGATGGTCGCCTCCTTCGACCATGTCCTTGGGTCCAGATTACCAGAACGAGCTAAAGTACTTTTCAGGGGAGCCCCCTCCTTGCAGAGTCATATTGCTCCCAATATTATAAATCCACTGAGTCGCCCGTCATTTTTTCATAACCTAACCGGCTTTTTTCCCTGTAAAAAATGTGTTGTATGTCAACACAATGTAGCCGGGAGGCATAAAACAGTTGAGTTTGTGTCAACGACTACTAATAAGAGGCATACCAGCAAAACATTCTGAACATGTAATACTAAATATGTTGTGTACTTAATTACCTGCCCGTGTGACAAACAATACGTGGGAAGGACGATTAGAACATTTGCAATCAGATTAGGCGAACACATAGCCCTGATTAAGAGCAAATATTCTAAACATAGTGTCCCTAGACACTACAGAGAGTGCCATAATAGTGACCCTACAGAAACACAATTTTTGGCTATCGATAAATACGTACCCCCATGTGCCATGACTAGAGACGTATCGAGACTAGAGACTTATTGGATTTATGCGCTTTGGTCCCACTCCCCGTTCGGTTTGAACGTGGAGTGGGACATGAATGCGTTTATAAATGAAGGTTGATAGGAAGTTATTGAGATGGTTGAGTACCATAAGATATATGAATCTAATCCCCCCCTTTTTTTTTTTTTTTTTAAGTTGTATGTACTTTGAACATCTAAATCTGAAAATTGCAACATCTGTATGTTGATAGCCCTAGGGCGGAAGTCTGTCTGCTCTATGTGTTAACGTGTTGTGTAGTTCTCCTATAAAGTTTTTTTTTTTTTTGCCATATATTTCTTTTTACATACAGTATATAGTGAATTGTAATTATCCACTTGATGAAGATTACCCGTTATTTATTCATATTTAATAACATAATGTAAAATGGGAGCAACTTCAGTTATAAAGTGGTTGGTTTTTCACATGACCTACCCCATTCATTTATCTACTTTTTTGACTAGGGTTGTTTGGGATATATGTATATATTTTTTACTATATTCCTATTTTTGTTTAAAAAATGCCAATTATATTTTGTGTTTTACAAAATAGGCGTCTATAAAATAGATTTTCATGCCCATTAGTGATTTTTCCCCTAGTGTTTGTTACCGTTTTCATAGGCCTTGTTTAGTTTTTATGACCTTTTTTATAGGTCTTCCCCCTTTTACATCGGAACGGAGGTGAAATGATTTGTAATCCAGAGACGGTAGAATTTATTTGTTTACATATCACCGTCCTGAGAGGATACAGATGATGTAAGTGCGTCATTTCCGTATGTAATCGTGTTTTTCTTCCGGGTGTCCGTTGGGCCTTGTCGACCGGAAGTGACGCGATGGAGTCTGCGTCACGTCCCGAGCATCGTGCGCTCCAGCTAAGGCCATTAGATCCAACGGGGGACCGGAAGTGACGGGATTGTTTCCACGTCACTTCCGGAATATCGTGCGCTCCAACTCGCAATAGCATTTAGCTCCGGGGTGACATCTCCCCGGAAGTGACATGTCGCTTTCTTATCGTTGGGTGTCTGAGTATATACTATAACTTCATTTAGTGAGTACTCTAACACATAATATATTGGCATTCAGTTATGCGGAGGTATAATATACACCCATAGAAAGGAAGTGGCACAATATGAAAGTGAGGCATGGAACGCACGCCCGGTGGCCATGTTTGACCTCTCAAACCAGAAGTAACATGCGGTAACACAGGCAGACAGAATTTTGCCTAATGGACAACTAGGGTATAAAAGTAAGTGTGGCTGCAGTTGAGTAACACCCCAGATGACGTCTATGAGGACGAAACGCGCCGGGACTCTACTGCAGCCGAATTTTAATTGAAAAAGCGCTTGATTCACTTTACAAATGTGAGTTTATAACCATTATTTTTATTAAAATTGTTTTTAATGGAATTACACTATATGGCTCCATTTTCTTATCCTATATGTCTAACATTCTGAGCTGGAACATATATTTGGAGAAAACCTATTGTTATACATTATATGGGTGGAAGTGACCGTTTTTGAGGTTTCCCTGGCGTCCCTGGAGTCGTGAATGTGGATCCATATTTTAGCCTGTGCGATCCTTAGAATATATATTCGTTTGGGTCAGATACATCTGGTAAGCCCACATCTTAAGCGGTGGTGGGATTGTCACGTGGTGTTCGCATGTCTTCCATATCCAATGAAGGTGGAATGAGAATCTAAAGGGGGCTTCCAAATTTCAATAAGTTCCCTGCCCTCAGACCCCCATTACCTCAAAGCCAGGGTTGTGGGGAAGAAACCATTGTCCCTATAAACATGAGGACAAGGTGCTTTTCCAGGGGGTACCCCTATATTGAGGGCACATGGTGTGGAATGGTTCAGGGAGGGGGGGCACACTCCTCCCCCTTTTCCAAATATATAGATTAGGCTTTTATTAGAATTAGTAAGTAACATGTAACAATGAGTCTTCCAAATTCAAATAACACCCCTGCTCTCAGACCCTCTGTCATGGAAGGGATGCCTAACAGAGGCATCCAGCACAGAGTAAACAGATCAATGGGCTGCACTAAAGGAATCAGGCTCAAAGGTAAGTGAAAAAATATATATTTATTAAGGATAAAGACACACGTGCAAACCAAACACAGCAAACCATGAACAAGCAAGAATGCAAATAATACACAGCAACCCCAAAACCCTAACCTAACTAACTAACTAACTATATATACACACAGAAAGGGAACACATATATAACAAGGCAGGGATAAGAGACAAGGGGAACAGGAGGCCAGGTGGAGGAAGCAGAAGCAAGGGGAGCCAAGGCAGGAATCAGGGGACAAGTCTCAGGAACCAGGTACAGGGAACAGAGTCCAGGACAGGGCAGGAAGCAGATCAGGAACAGGTTTCTGGCAACGGATCAGATCAGGCAGGAACAAGACTTGCAGGAAGAAATTCTGAAGCACTGAGCCTCAGTGAAGGGCGGGCTTATATACTCCCAGCGATTCCACATCAGGTGCAGCTAGATCACTAGAATGTCCATTTGCTGGGAGACACCCTCTGGTGACCACCAGAACTGCAACCTTTGATGGCGAAAGAAACAGTGATACCAGCAGGCGATCCAAGCAATAACACTGTTCCTGACACCCTCACTACCACCAAGCCACAGTTGTGAGGAAGAAGCCCTTGTCCTTATCAACATGAGGACAAGGTTCCTTTCCAGGGGGTACCCCTATGTTGAGGGCACATGGTGTGGAATGGTTCAGGGAGGGGGGGGGGCACACTCCCCCCCTTTTCCAAATATATAGATTAGGCTTTTATTAGAATTAGTAAGTAACATGTAACAATGAGTCTTCCAGATTCCAATAACGCCCCCACCCTCAGACCCCCACTATCACCAGGCCAGGGTTATGGAGAAGAGGCCCTTGTCCTCATCAACATGTGGACAAGGTGCTTTGCTAGGAGGTATCCCCATTTTCAACTCTCTTTTCCTGGTTACAAATGTGGACAAAAATATATATTAGGCTTTTATTAGAATCCTTAAGCTACATGTAATGCAATAATAATAATAATAATAATAATAATGCAATAATGAGGCTCCACACTATAGAAGTCATCTGGGCTTTTTTCTCAAACAATTGGTGCTGGAACTCAACCACGACCCCTCCAAATGACATCAAATAGTGGGTGTGGTCAGTCAAATTTCACGAACAGTAGGAGGGTCTTAAAGGGCCATTAAATACCAGGATTGCATTACATACAGAGTGCAGAGTTCAGGGGGTTACACACAGAGTGCAGAGCTGCCGCTTGTAAACACAGAAACTGGACGTCTGTGTTAATAAGTGCTTGTGGCGAGCAGTCCCCCCAAGTCAGAGGTGGTGGAACCGAGTTCCATCAAGTTCCCCCTGAAAAAAGCCCTGGAACCTTCTACTGGCAGGTAATCTAGGTAAGGAACTTTGAAACTTTGTAATAGATTCACAAAAATAAAAATGGGTTGAGCCTGGCTCTTTGTATACTTTAGCAGCAGGACCCAAAGATTTCATTAAGATGATCCTCCTTCTCTATTTTACTATAGGGCAATCAAGTAAACAAAGCTAAAGTAAACGCTAAAGTATGGACACTTTTCAATAAGTATTGTTCTTTGCGCTACTATGATTGTGTAGCGTGACACTATATTGATTTTCAACTCTTGTTTAATTGATGAATTGTACATACCACACAAAACCAAAAGTAACTAAGGAGTGACCCTAGTTGTAAAAAACCTTCAGGGTCAGTGAGACCCATCAAAGAAAAAAAAACAACAATTACATACTAATAAGAAAAGAAAAGCGCAACAGCATGCTGAAAGATTCAGCCAAAAGTGCATCATGAAAAATGGACATAGATAGTTACCCTGGACACATGCAGACCAAAGGCAATCTAGAGTGACACAGCCAGATCTAACCACACAGGAAGGTGACTGGATATGGGGTGCACCTGGCTATATAGCCCAAGTGAGGGTCAAAGCCCGCCCCCCCCAATGTCACAATGACGGGAAACCACCAAGGGGCTCATGCTGAAAAAATGGCGGTGGACAAACCACGGCCTGAATAATAGCATGGCTGAGGGAACAAGAAGCACATGTGCTGGGGCACCCATGATAAATCACAATGCTGCACCTGCCCGCGGAGGGCAGAACAAAACCCTAAGCCCTTGTACACACGATCGGAGATTCCGACGGAATGTGTCCGATCGGAGCGTTTTGTCGGATATTCCGACTGTGTGTGGTCTGCATCGGACTGTTTCCATCAGAATATCCGTCGGACCAAATTTTCCAACTTGCCGAAAATATTTTCCGACAAAATGCTCCGAATGGACATACTCCGATCATGTGTAGAGAATTCCGATTAGACAAAGTGCCACGCATGCTCAGATCAAATTCCTACATCAAAGCTATTGGCTACTAGCCTGAACGTAGTCCCATCATAATGAAATAACGTCATCACGTTCTGAACGATCGGATTTTCCGACAACTTCGTCCGACCGTGTGTATACAACAGTTTCGGACAAAATCAGTTGGACAAAATCTGACGGACAAAATCCGACGGATTTGGTTGTCGGAATCTCCGACCGTGTGTACAGGGGCTTACAGTGTCTCTGAATAATATAAATACCACGTCTTGTACTCATATCATGTGATATGATGAGCAATACTAACAGACAAAATAGCAAACCACAATCAAAAAATATATACATTATACAGGTAAAAAGAGCTTAAATGAGGTGGCATCATTCAAACTCGGGGCAGCTGTTGCCCTGAGTGAATGTATTCTCCTCAATTCTCTCTGCAGGATACATCGATCCCAATTCCACCCCTCATGGGTTATGTGGAATGTGTTCCAGGGCCAAAAATTGTACATTAAAGGGACAATAAGAATGGTCAAGGGCAGCATGTCTCCCTACGGGGGAATAAAGATCACCAACTTCCGGGTCAAGCTCTCAGTGTCTCCGGCTAGCTTAGCCAGTAAAAGGTTTTTTGAAGTGCGATATGCATTGCAAAACATTGCGAGGAGCTATTGGGGGTCTTTTAGACCCTGCATGACTCATTAAAGAAAAGCTGTCACCTAAAAAAACAGATGCAAGCAGCATCTTTGGGGTGGTGCGGGAGTTGTGTATACACCACTCCCAAAACGCCCTGCTCATTGAAATGAACGGGCAACGCTGCCAAAGCGCTGCAACACGGGCGCTTTTAACCCTTTCTTCGGTCACTTTCGGGAGTTAAAAGTGCCCAGCTAGAGGCCGAAAAGTGCTGCTATAACAGCAGTAAAGTGCCGCTAAAACTAGCGGCGCTTTACCACTAATGTACCCCGCCCCAGTGTGAAAGGGGTCTTAGTGCAGTCACCCAATGAATAGCTATGAAAAGTGTATCAAAAAAGTGTATAAAAGCGCACACAAATTTAAGGTTGAAAGTGTTGGGAATCTATTTACTCGGCGCAACCTCGTCTTTTATATTTTACCAAAATGTAGGCCGTTTATTGCATTTGTTTGCCCTAAAATTCACTCTAGTGTGTTTTTTATGGAAATGTTTTTGCGTTCCCTAAACCTTTGCGGTAATAACGTGTGACATAAAAAATTAGAACTACCACAGTTTTATTCTCTAGGGCAGTGATGGCGAACCTTGGCACTCCAGATGTTTTGGAACTACATTTCCCATGATGCTCCACTACACTGCAGAGTGCATGAGCATCATGGGAAATGTAGTTCCAAAACATCTGGGGTGCCAAGGTTCGCCATCACTGCTCTAGGGTGTCTGCGCTCGGAAAATATAAAATGTTTGGGAGTTTTGAGTAATCTTCAGACCGAAAAATGATTTTTTAAACATGTGTGCAAAAAACTAAAAAAACGACTCTGGCAGTGAAAAGGGTTAAATGTTGTAATTCAGTAACAGTGATATGTAATATAATATGTAATGTTTTTATTTTGCAGCTGAGCTGATACTTCAAAATTATATTAACCACTTGCTAACTGGGCACTTAAACACCCTTCCTGACCAGACCAATTTTCAGCTTTTGGTGCTCTCACACTTTGAATGACAATTACTCAGTCATGCAACACTGTACCCAAATGAATTTTGTGTCCTTTTTTTCCCACAAATAGAGCTTTCTTTTGGTGGTATTTGATCATCTCTGGGGTTTTTATTTTTTGCGCTATAAATGAAAAAAGACCGAAAATTTTGAAAAAAAACGCATATTTCTTTGTTTCTGTGATAAAATTTTGCAAATTATAATTTTTTTTTTCATAAATTTTGGCCACAATTTATACTGCTACATATCTTTGGTAAAAATAACCCAAATTAGTGGATATTATTTGGTCTTTGTGAAAGTTAGAGAGTCTACAATCTGTGGTGCGAATCGCACAAAATTGATCACACCTGATGTACTGGTGGCCTATCTCATTTCTTGCGACCCGAACAAGTCAGGAAAGTACAAATACCCCCCAAATGACCCCTTTTTTGAAAGTAGACATTCCAAGGTATTTACTAAGATGCATGGTGAGGTTTTTGATGTTGTCATCTTTTTCCCACAATTCTTTGCAAAATGAAGATTTGTTTTTTTTCTCACAAAATTTTCAATGTAATAGGTTATTTCTCACACATGGCATATGTATACCACAAATGACACCCCAAAATACGTTCTGCTACTCCTTCTGAGTATTACGATACCAAATGTGTGAGACTTTTACACAGCCTGGCCACATACAGAGGCCCAATATTGAAATAGCACCATCAGGCGTTCTAGGAGCATAAATTACACATTTCATTTCTCAACCACCTATTACAGTTTTGAAGGCCCTGGAGCACCAGAACAATGGAAATGCCCACAAAGTGACCCCATTTTGGAAAGCTAACACCCCAACGTATAATCTATGAGGCATAATGAGTCGTTTGAATGGTTCATTTTTTTTCCAGAAGTTTTGGGAAAATGTGGAAAAAAAATGAAAACGCATTTTGTTTTACGCAAAGTTGTCCATTTATAAGATATTTCCAACACATAGCATGTACATAGCAAAAATGACACCCCAAAATACGTTCTGCTACTCCTTCTGAGTATTACGATACCAAATGTGTGAGACTTTTACACAGCCTGGCCACATACAGAGGCCCAATATTGAAATAGCACCATCAGGCGTTCTAGGAGCATAAATTACACATCTTATTTCTCAACCACCTATTACAGTTTTGAAGGCCCTGGAGCACCAGGACAATGGAAATGCCCACAAAGTGACCCCACGTGGCACTGACGACACGTGGCACTGACAGATGGCACTGGAGGCAGATGGCACTGGAGGCAGATGGCACTGGAGGCAGATGGGGCTGACAGATGGGGCTGGCAGATGGGGCTGGCAGATGGGGCTGACAGATGGGGCTGACAGATGGGGCTGGCAGATGGGGCTGACAGATGGGGCTGGCAGATGGGGCTGGCAGATGGGGCTGGCAGATGTCGCTGGCAGATGGGGCTGGGGCTGGCACTTGGGCTGGCACTGGCAGATGGCACTGGCAGATGGTGCTGGCTAATTGCTCTGGCAAATGGGGCTGGCAGATGGCACTGCGGCTGGCAGATGGCACTGGCGCTGGCAGGTGGCGCTGGCAGGTGGCACTGGCAGGTGGCACTGGGGCTGGCGGCACTGGGGCTGACGGATGGCACTGGCGCTGGCAGGTGGCACTGGCGCTGGCAGGCGGCACTGGCAGGTGGCACTGGCACTGGCAGGTGGCACTGGCACGTGGCACTGGCACGTGGCACTGGTACTGGGGCTGGCGGCACTGGGGCTGGCGGCACTGGGGCTGACGGATGGCACTGGCGCTGGCAGGTGGCACTGGCGCTGGCAGGTGGCACTGGCAGGTGGCAGGTGGCACTAGCAAGTGGCACTGGCGGCACTGGCACTGGCGGCACTGGTGGTGGCAGGTGGCACTGGCAGGTGGCACTGGCGGCACTGGCACTGGGGCTGACGGATGGCACTGGCGCTGGCAGGTGGCACTGGCGCTGGCAGGTGGCACTGGCAGGTGGCACTGGCACTGGCGGCACTGGGGCTGACGGCACTGGGGCTGACGGATGGCACTGGCAGGTGGCACTGGCAGGTGGCACTGGTGCTGGCAGGTGGCACTGGCAGGTGGCACTGGGGCTGACAGGACTGGCGGCACTGGGGCTGACGGACGGCACTGGGGCTGACGAGCGGCACTGGGGCTGACGGGCGGCACTGGGGCTGACGGGCGGCACTGGCGCTGGCAGGTGGCGCTGGCAGGTGGCACTGGCGCTGGCGGCACTGGGGCTGACGGCACTGGGGCTGACGGCAGGCGCTGGCAGGTGGCACTGGCGGCACTGGCACTACTGGCAGATGGCACTGGGCTGACAGATGGCACTGGGCTTACAGATGGCACTGGGGCTGACACTGGCACTGGGGCTGACACTGGCACTGGGGCTGACACAGGCACTGGGGCTGACACTGGCACTGGGGCTGACACTGGCACTGGGGCTGACACTGGCACTGGGGCTGACACATAGATCGCTCTCCCTCCTTACACGCTGTCTCTGTGTGAGGAGGGAGAGACACGGCAATGGGAGATGATCTCATATGTTTACATATGAGATCATCTCCCATTGGCAGCTGCGATCGCGCTGTGAACAGCCACTTTGATTGGCCGTTCACGGCGATCTGTATTTGCCTGTCTCCGGGAGACACGGCAAATACAATACTTCCGCGATGCGCGCCCCCGGCGGCGCGCATTGCGGAAGTAAACACCAGGCCGTCCAGGGACGGCCAGACGAAGGAAGCCGCCCGCTCTAAGGCCGTCATTCGGCTATAGGGCGGGCGGGAGGAGGTTAAAAAAGGAAATCAGTAAATATAAAGAATTGATGATACAGTTTACTATTCAGAACCATGTTGTTGTTAATAGGACTTTGTTTACAAGAACTGTTGGAAATTTCCTAACTGATAGGTTTGGTCTTTGGCAAATTGCAATTAATTCTATGTAAATTACATGGAAAAATAAGAACAATCAGGAGAGGTTATATAAGAACATGGGGTGCTGTGAGGACCTACAGATTTATGCCGCGTACACACGATCAGACATTCTGACAACAAAATCCATGGGATCCATGTTGGCTCAAACTTGTCTTGCATACACACGGTCACACAATGTTGTCGGAAATTCCGAACATCAAGAACGCGTTGATGTAATACGAACTGAGAAAATTGAAGTTCCATAGCCAGTGCGGCTCTTCTTCTTAATTCCGAGCATGCCTGAAACTTTCTGCGTCAGAATTGTGTCCAGAGCTCAAATTTTGCATGTCAGAAATTCCGATGGAAAATGTCCAAAGGAGCCTACGCACAGTCAGAATTTCCAACAAAAAGCTCCCATCGAACATTTTCCGTTGGAAAAAATCCGACCGTGTGTACGCGGCATAAGGCTGGATTCACACCTGGGCATATTGAATCACATTTTGCAATTTCCAAACGCTTTGGTAAAATGACAAATCTCACAGTTAGAATTTTAGATGCCATTCATTTTAATGGCACTTAAAAATACGGTGTGGTTCTGCTGTGATTGTCGAGCGATAAATTACACTGCAAATCAATGCAAACCGCAATGAGTGAAGCTCATGATCTTTATTTTTGTGGCGACAAGCTTCGCGCTATGCTTTTTGCCACGATTGCAGAGCACTTTTTATCAAATTCATTCAAATTCAGCCACAGTCCCCAACACATGCAGCCACTGTGTCCATCAAATGCAGCCCCTCTGCCCCATAAAATGCAGCCACTGTGCCCCATCAAATGCAGACACTGTGCCCCATCAAATGCAGCCACTGTGACCCATCGAGTTGTGGGATGGGCAGCGGGTCAGACGATGGCTCCTGTGTCCTTCATGCTTCTTGTGCGTCTCTTCTTTTCCTATGCTAGGCATCCAATAGGATCGCCTGTGCCTTCAGCCAATTAGGTGACAGGTATTAGACCCATGCTTCCTTATGGGTGAAGAGGTGGTTCAGAGTTAGAAAAGCAAATAAAAATTTGCTTTTCTAACACACCTGGGTGGGCTCCGAGCGCAATGCTCTGCACCACTAGTCCACCTTTTTTGAAGCCTATTACACCTCCATCATTGTAATTTAGGTGCCCGGTGTTCTGAAAAGGGGCCAGATGCCTGAATAGGGGGTGGCCACGGTGACCAAGGATAGATTCATGGAATGCATGAATCTATCCATTCTACATATAGGAGGTGGTATGATAGAGGGGTCAGCACCCTTGCGCCATTAATGGATGGACCGCCCCTGCCATCTCTAGGAGTGGCTACTGAAGAAACCCCCCCCTCCTCCACCTCTAGCATCTAATAGCTGACAGCCAATCCACATAAACATATACATCCCATAATACTTTGCTCCCAAGGCAGACAGAAACAATAGAACAATGGGATAGAGCCACACCTCAAGCAATCTAGTAAAAAGCCTACCACAGTTTATGAGACCAAGCTCATACAATACAGCATTTGGAAAGGTGTAATTCATTTATCTTCATATATTTATTGAGGTATATTGTTCAGAAATATTACTGTCCCAAGTGAAAGTGCCCCTTCATTCTTTCAACACAAACCACACATATAAAACCTTGGATAACAGGGGATAACACGAAATGTTGAGTCCGGAGTGGTTGTACGGTGAGTCTTATTAGTACAGATCAGACTGGGGTTCTTGGTCACCCTGTGCCCCTAATGCCGCGTACACACGATCAGATTGTCCGGCGTACTTAGTCCGCCGAAACGCATTTCAGCGGACAATTCGATCGTGTGTGGGCTTCAGCTGACTTTTCCAGCGTGAAGCCTGGCGGACTAAGAAAGTATTTTTGAACTCCAATCTTCCCGCCGGACTTGGGTTTCAGCGGACAATACGTTCGTCAGTATGCTAGTACGGCGGACTAAGAATGACGCATGCTCAGAAGCAAGTACGAAAAAGGAAGCTATTGGCTACTGGCTATTGAACTTCCTTTTTCTAGTCTCGTCGTACGTGCTGTACGTCATCGCGCATGCGAACGTCGGACTTTCTGTGTGTCGGTGTGTGGCCAAGTCCGTTCGGTAGAAAGTCGGACTAAGTACGCCAGACAATTCGATCGTGTGTACGCGGCATTATAGACACAGGTTAACTTACACATAGGAGGGGGCTGGGAAACTGGACAATGAGTTTCCAGAGCTCTCTAAGCTGGTGATTGCCGTCATAGTGTCCACCATACATTCAGAAAACTGATGACCTTTCAAATATAATACAACATGTTGCTTTCTGTTAGGTTCCAAAATCTCAGTGCTCAGAAAGTTGTCTCCCAGGATACCGGAAAGTTCCCGGCTTCTCCATACAATATTGTTGTCATAGCTGTGTCCTGTGTGCATATGGAGAAATTTCAAATATTACAGGTAAAGCTTCTCAAATATTGGTGGGGGTGTAATGTTTATCAAGGTGTTGACTTTTAAGAGAAATAACTAGACAGAATTGTATATGGGAATGAGAGATTATCCTGATTCAATGCAACTTCACAAGCTATTTTTTTTGTTATTGATAGGGATGTGTGTCCAGTTTCTGTGAACTTGATTTCACATGGAAACTGACAATTGCACATTTACCAAAATTCCAGTGATCTTGAACTCTAATTGCTTTTTTTAAACAGTTTTTTTCCTAAAGATTATCATTTGGATTTCTTTATCTAAAAAGCCAACACAGGTCAAGCAAGAAGAAAGCTCTGGAAGAGAAAAAATGAGGGAAGGAGCTTCCAGAAGTGTGGTATGCCCACAACTTCACTAAAAACATAAACATATAGTTAAAATATTTAAACAATTATCAAATAAATACATTAAACACATTTCACCTAACCAGGTCCCTCAAGGGGTGAAGTAGTGATGCACATCATTATAATATACCCACCCTTCAAACATTAATTCTATTGGTAATGGCCCCTTCGTTTTTAAATAATTCATAAATATTAATATCTGATTATCCCCATACAAGTAAACGAAGACAAGGTAAGTGATCACAGTGTTCATTGATTTTATTTTGTTTTCCAGATAGTGAAAACTGCATGAAATGCCTCGATCATGAATGGCCAAATGAGAACAAAACTCGCTGTATATCCAAACAATCAGAATTTCTTCCCTTCACTGATGACACGCTCTCACTAGTATTTATAGTCCTCTCACTGTTGTGTTTTGGGAAGACTCTTCTAGTTCTCGTCATTTTTATTTTACACCAGGACACACCAGTTGTGAAAGCCAATAACAAGAGCCTCAGCTTTGTCCTCCTGGTCTCCATCATGTTGGGTTTCCTCTGTGTGTTCCTCTTCCTGGGTCGTCCTGTGGATGTAACCTGCTTGTTACGCCAAATTTCTTTTGGAATTCTCTTTACATTAGCCGTATCTTCTGTATTGGCCAAGACTATTATGGTTTGCATTGCCTTCAAAGCCACCAAACCCAACAGCATGTGGAGAAAATGGATTGGAGTAAAACTGCCCACCTGTATAGTCTTAGCTTGTTCCAATGTTCAGGTTGTAATCTGTGTTAGTTGGTTGTCCATCTCTCCTCCCTTCCAGGAATTGGACACACATTCCTTTTTTTTTTTTTTTCAAAAAAAGTTTTATTGGAAGTTTATAAAAGGAAAACAGCAACATGGGGTTACATAGTAACATAATGTATACAAAACAGATGACAACTGCAGAATACAGAGAGTTTTTCATTAACAACTGCCACGGTTTTCTCTATGAATTCTTAAGTAGGTCGGAGTACCCCCAATCTGAAATAGTATTTATTTGAGAGGAAATTGTAATGGTCTCTCATCATGGCTCTCGGAGCAACGGGTGACTGTATAAATGAATCTGTTGGAGGTGTATGTCTGATAATGGGGTATAAATCGGCATGGATATATCTATTGTGCTAGGGGTCTACACATTTGGGCGATAGATGAGATCGTCTGGAATTAAATCGGGGGTAGAGTTCCAATGTCATATGTCGTCGGTTAGCTCTCCATTGGTTTAGAACGTCCGTATCTGTAGTGTCATGGCTGGTAAAAAGGCATAGTAGGAGAAGGGAGTGTTGAGCGGGAATAGGGGGATAGTAGGAGAGAGGCAGAAGAGGAGATAGAAGAAGGGGGGATAAAGAAAAGAAGAGTGGAGAGAAGAGTTGATGGGGGGGGGTAAGGGGTAGGAAGAGTGGTTGGGGCAAGGAGGCGTCTCCTCGGTCTCACACATTCCTACCAGGAGAAGATCATCGTTCGGTGTAATGAAGGGTCAGTTATCGGGTTCTACTCTGTCCTGGGATATATGGGGATCCTGGCTGCTGTTAGTTTTATTATAGCGTTTTTTGCCAGGACATTACCGGACACTTTTAATGAAGCCAAATACATCACCTTCAGCATGCTGGTGTTCTGCAGTGTCTGGATTGCTATGATCCCAGCCTATATGAGCACCAAAGGGAAATACACGGTGGCTGTGGAGATATTCGCCATACTGATTTCAAATAGTGGTCTCTTGTATTGTATATTCCTTGCAAAATGTTTTACAATTTTCTGTAGGCCAGAACTGAATACAAAAGCCTATCTGCACAGTAAAATAAATCTATAAACTATATTTTATCTAGAGACAAAAAAAAGTAGATATTTATGTAAATCTATGGGTGTATAGAACTTTTTCTATGTGCAACTAGTGAAAAAAATCCTGTGTAAATTAATAGGCAACGGTGAATTGTGTTATAATAAAAGAAATCATCTACCAATACAATATACATTCAAAAATAAATCAAAATGTAAAAAAGTTGATAACATTTAACGTGCGATGATAATTTGAGGTGAAAATCTCTGATAAAGTGCTGATATCTGGAAGTGTCACTATATTAAAAAATATAACATACATCAATGACAATGCAAGCAAAATAATTGTGCAATATCCAAAGTCCAAAATACAATATAAGCAATCGGCTCCCAGTGTAGCTAACTTATTTATGAATTAATGGCAGGAAGCAGAGATATATATATAGCAAGAACTGGCCTAATCTCAGATTGTATAAAGGATATATAGATGATATTTTTGTTATATAGGGGGGCACATCTGGGACATTGGAGAATTTTATAGAACATATTAATAATTTTGATATTAATAGTAATAATAATGTTTCAGTTTGGTCATTTACAAGCAAGGGGGAAGGCTATATGCCAAAATATATTTTAACTAACCACAATAGCTACATCCCTATGATGAATTGCCCCCACCCAGAATGGATAGGGGTTATCTTTAAATCCCAATTATTGGAATCAGGAGATATTGTGATTGAGATAGTGACTTTGAAGTACAATCAGAAATACGTATAGAAAGGTTTGACAAAAAAAAATGTATAAAAAAGAGGTCCTAGAAATTACCAAGTGAACAGTAAAACAAATGGGTAGACAAAGAAGGGTGCAAGTTACAAAAAAATAAATAAATAAATAAAACAGATCAACAAGGCTCATAATCATGACTATTCATCACAGATTACAACAGACAGAACACAGTTGTAGAAAAGAGTGTCAGAAGACATTGTATAATTAAAGGATACAATTCCAGCCAAAGAACAACCCAGAAAAACAAAGTTTGTATATAAGAGAGCAACAGCTTTAAGAGCCAAACTGATGTATATATATTTATATATAAACCAGACTCCCTAAAAAAACTGTTACATTTTTTGGACCAAAGAGGGGTTTCAGATGCAAAAGATATATCCTTAGTAAGATAGTAAAACATAAATAAAGAAATTGTACTGTATTTAGTTCTACAAGTACAACCAAATCATATGTCACCTATGTATTGGAATGTCCATGTGGACTCCAATACGTAGGTAGAACAACTAGGAGATTAGTTACACAGATAGGAGAACATATAAATAATAGACAATTCGCTTCACTATTACCGTATATACTCGAGTATAAGCCGAGATTTTCAGCCTCTTTTTTGAGGCTGAAAGTGCCCCCCTCGGCTTATACTCGAGTCATCGCTGTCTGCCTGCTCGATCAGCGTGTCGAGCAGACAGACAGCGGCCATTCTATAATTCAAAAGCCGCGCCTCCGGCTCCGCCTTCGCCTGTGATAGGCGGAACACTGAATTTCCCAGCAGCCTGTGTTCCGCCTATCACGGACATCGTCTCATCCTCGTACTACGGACGAGGATGAGACGATGTCCGTGATAGGCGGAACACAGGCTGCTGGGAAATTGTGTTCCGCCTATCACAGACAGGGAGGCGCGGCATTTGAACAGGGGAATGGGCGCCGACGAAGAGCGGTGATCCTGGGACGGGACCGGACGGAGGCTCGGCTCGGGACGGGACGGGACCGGACGGAGTCTCGGGACGGGACGGGACCGGACGGAGGCTCGGGACGGGACGGGACCGGACGGAGGCTCGGGATGGGACGGGACCGGACGGAGGCTCGGGACGGGACGGGACCGGACGGAGGCTCGGGACCGGACGGAGGCTCGGGACACAGGTAGGCTGGACACACAAGGCCACACACACACACACACACACACACACGGATGGACACACACACACACACAGGGATGGATGGATGGATGGACACACACACACACAGGGATGGATGGATGGATGGACACACACACAGGGATGGATGGATGGATGGACACACACACACACAGGGATGGATGGACACACACACACACAGGGATGGATGGATGGATGGACACACACACAGGGATGGACAGGCATATCTCACCCTCGGCTTATACACGAGTCAATAGGTTTCCCAGTTTTTTGGGGGTAAATTGGGGACCTCGGCTTATACTCGGGTCGGCCTATACTCGAGTATATACGGTAATCGAAATTCAGATGAAATGTTCACTATCCAGAGGTATCCTAAATCTCCTAATTATGATAGTAAAGCATTTCAATGAATCCAAAATAAACTATAACAAAACACATTTAATTTGAATATTAAAAAAAACAAAACATAATTACTAAACAAATGATCCGAATTAAATCAGCTCCATTTTGTTTTTATTTTGCAGTAATATTTTTACAAAAAATGCACTATATATAAAATGAAAACAGATTACAATATAGTAAGGTATGAAAGTGAAATAAGATGACTCCTACTTATTCTGTTTGGGTTGGATGGAGATGGAAATTGTGGTTCAATATATACTGCGCTGTGGCGATAAACTTTATCAAGCTGCCGACACAGTTTCTAGACAAGAAAGCGTGAATGACAAAAAATAAATTAGTGTGTAGCGCTATGATAAAGGAATAAACTTATACGGATCACCATATAAATCATTCAAACAAGAAAAGCCATATTCCTTAATATTAATTAAACATAGGAACCAGAGCCTTATTTAAAAAATTTAATAAACATAAAATATAAGTGAAAAAAATATATACATCAAAATATATAAGTGAAAAAAATATTGAAAAAAGTGCTCGTGCCAAACAAGTCCCAAAAATATAATGTCCAATGGTGAGTATGTAGAGAGGTCAATTTTTCCCAAAAGATGCTTTCAGAAACTGTGTGCTCTTCTAACATGCAACACCACCACCACCGTGAGAATAGAGGAGGCTTACCAGAGGACTTGGACTTGGTGAGACATACTGTACGTCCCCCAGGTCTTATGGGCTTTGTATATGAGATCTATCCGATGGTATGGATATTCCTTGGATTCAGCTTGTACAGCCACATAAAATTAGGTGAACAAATCGTTACTGTCCGATGTGAGATGGAATGATAATCTCGTGCATGGAACCATAAAAGCAGAAACCCGACATAGCGTAATATTGTCACGTAGAAAATTTTTAATAATTAAAGTAAAAAAAACTCACATTTTGTTGGTATCAAGAAAGCGACACGTACATGAATACAGAAATAGCGGTATCTGCAGAGGAATCCACCCGACGCGTTTCAACTAAAAAGTCATCATCTGGGGTGTGGACCCCCTCTGCCTGTTCCCGCCTGACGTTACTTCCGGTAAAAAAACGGAAGTGTTTGCCTCGTGGGGAAAGAAACTTATTTATCTATTAAGTAGCCCCTTCGGAGGTGATCAACAATATCATCAGACACTAGCACTAAGGTAATCCACCCGGAATATTATATGCCGCCTAGTTTTTATGGCTGAAACCATCAAGTTTACTTTTTTTGCCAATCGCGCTATCCAAGCCTCGCTCTCGGCGCGAGAATGACCAATCACTGCTGTATAATCACGCCTCACTCTGAAAATGAGGAGCGGATGGCATTATATACGGTCTGGCGTTCTTAGCATCCAAGCCTCAATATGAAAAAAGAGGCTTGGCTCGCTTTCTCCCGCAGTTTTACTTGGGAATAGTCAAGCGATGCCGTTTAACTATATGATTACCATGTGACGTTCACCCTCATAAAGAAAAAAGGAAAAAAATTGAGAAAAAGGAATATATATATAATAAAGAAAAATTATTATGTACAAAGAAGAAAAATATAAATTTGAGAAAATAAATGACAAAAAGATAGAGACGATATTAATAATGTAGAAAAAATAAAAACCAAAAATAAAAATGTAATACACTAAAAAAGAAAGAAAAAACAATGGGTAAAGAAAGTTAGAAAAGTAAAAAAAATCTAATCCACAGGAAAAAAATTATATATATAAATGCGAAAACGAGAGATAGAAAAATGAAATAAAATAAAATAAAGGTGCAAATAAAAATAAAAAAACTAATAAATGTAAATAATAAATGATAATAATAATAAATACTAAATAATAATGTAGATAAATGTAAAAATTTTAAATATAAAAATGGCATGGGTTACCCCTCCAGAGGCATACCAGGCCGTTAGGTCTGGTAGGGATTTTAAGGGGAACCCCTACGCCTAAAAAATGGCGTGGGGGTCCCCCCAAAATCCACACCAGTCCCCTATCTGAGCCCGCTGCCTGGCCGGTCAGGAAGGGGGTGGGAACGAGTGAGTGCCCCCCCCCCTGAGCTGTACCAGGCCACTGTAACTAATGCAACCGGGTACCTGAAAGGGGCTGGATGCTTGAATAGGGGGTGGCCATGGTGGCCATGGATAGATTCATGCTATGCATGAATCCATCCATTACATATAGGGGGGTGGTGCAGAGAAAGGGGTCAGAGCCTGGGGCACCCCCTAATGGATGGACCACTGCCCCTGGCTGATATTCCGTGTATGACTACTGGCCTAGCTCCTGAATCTGCTCTTGGCTGTCCCTTCCACCAAGTCTCATCTGCTACTTCCGAGGGACTCCTGCCCAGCAGTACACCCTGCTCATCAGCCACCATCCAGCAGACATCTCCTCTACTCTTCAGCCTGTCACAGCTGGCAACCCCTGCTTCTTTGAACATAGCACTCCATGTTACTACCTTCAGGGGTGCTCTGCACTCAGCCACAAGGGAAGCCCTTTCAGCACTTCGGCCTCCGACCAGGTAAGTGGCAATATAACTTTGACATTGACTGTCCAATCCTCACAAAATGGATTGACGTAGCTGTCAATAATTCTGATATTGTTCACATCGTTTTTTATGTTATGTTTTTATTATGTTTTGAACTTTTAAGAGCATCAGGTGAACAGAGACAAAAGAAACAGAACAAAGAAGTATAAAAAGAAAGAGAGTAAATAAAGCCTTTAGGACAGTCATGTCCAAAGTCCGGTCAGCGGGCCAATTGCGGCCCGCGTTCTGGTTCCAAACGGCTCCACTGGTAATTTGGCTATTTATGTCTTTTGCAGACCCTAACGAATCCCCAAGCACCGGGGGGGCCAAAAAATATATATACATGCATTTATGCATATATATGTGCCTCGGAGGGGGCGGAATGAGCGCCGACACAATACATACAGTGAGAATTTCCTGTTTACACGGCGGCCTCTATAATAGGAATTTCCATCTCCCGGGCTGCCATTGGACGACTGTTCTGCCCATCATAGGAGGCAGGACTTTGTATTAAAGAGTAATATGTTGGCACTCGTCCCACCCCCCCCTTTCCCCTCTGAGGCTGAAGATGGGCATCGATCATGTTGCACTGATGGCGATGGTAAGACTGCATTCATGTCAATGGTGAGCAGTGCACGGGCGCCACCCCCCATCCATGCACCCAGCCCCTTTCAGGACACCGGACGCATGGATTCCTATGGTGGGGGTGAAAGAAGGTGGTACTTTTTGAAGCACCTGATTACAGCCAGAGGCTCTAATAGGCTTCAAAATAGGGTGGGCTAGCGGCACAGAGACTGCACCCTGATCCCACCCAATTGTGTGATGATAGCCAATTAATTTTCGCTATTTTCACACTAAACTTCCCCTCCACCAATCAGAAGGCAGGACGGCAGACCTGTTTACTGATTAGCCAAAGCACCAGGCCACCTTATTGGATGCCTGGCTCTTAGGAAGAGGAAAAGAGGAGACACACTGGAGGAGCTGCTGCGGTAAGTCCGCTCTGCTAGAGCCGCATGCATGGGGGTTTGGTGCTGCCAGAGCCGCGCATGCGGGGGGCACTGCCAGAGATGCACGGTGGGTGGTGGTTGGGTGCTGCCAGAGCCACGAGTGGGGTCGGTGGGCACAATGGCTGCATATGATGGGCACGGGTGGCTGCATTTGATAGGCACAAGTTGCTGCATTTGACGGGCACAAGTGGCTCCATATAATGGGCACAAGTGGCTGCATTTGACAGGCACAAGTGGCTGCATATGATGGGCACAAGTGGCTGCATTTGATTGGCACAAGTGGCTGCATTTGACAGGCACAAGTGGCTGCATATGATGGGCACAAGTGGCTACATTTGATTGGCACAAGTGGCTGTATATGAAGGGCACAAGTGGCTGTGTTTGATGAGCACAGTGGCTGCATATGATGGGCACAATGGCTGCATATGATGGGCACAATGGCTGCATATGATGGGCACAAGTGGCTGAATTTGATTGGCACAAGTGGCTGTATATGATGGACACAAGTGGCTGTGTTTGATGAGCACAGTGGCTGCATATGATGGGCACAGTGGCTGCATATGATGAGCACAATGGCTGCATATGATGGGCACAATGGCTGCATTTGATGGGCGCAATGGTAGGCTGAATTCAAATCAATGGTGAGACTGCATTTATGCAATAGTATGGCTGCATTCATGTAGTGGTAAGGCTGCATTCATGCAATGGTGAGGCTGCATTTGATGCTCCATTCATGTCAGTAGTGATCTGCATTTGAGGCTTCATTCATGTCAATGGTGAGGCTGCATTCATGTTAATGATGGGGCTGCATTCATACAATGATGCATTCATAAATTGGTGCATTCATACAATGGTGAGGCTGCATTCATGGCAATGGTGAGGCGGCATTCATGTCAATGGTGAGGCTGCATTCATGTCAATGGTGAGGCTGCATTCATGCAGTGGTGAGGCTGCATTCATGCAATAATGAGGCTGCATTCATGGCACTGGTGAGGCTACGGATGGCCACTGATTAGGCTGCATTGATGGTTACTGACCCTTATTTTTCATCACAGTTCTATATTTTAAATTATTTTTTTTGCCTGAAACTCCCCTCTTAAAGTGAAGGTGCGTGTTTTACACCGATAAACAGTATATCCAAATAATACGCCCAAGCTCATCTGTAGTCCAAGTGATGCTCGGGAATTCATTGGGAGCCAGAAAAGATGTGTATATATATATATATATATATATATATATATATATATACACGAATAACACGCCCATGCTCATCTCTTCACCACACACCAACACAAAGGCAAGAGAATTCTTGTTGGGCAGTGTATTAGTGCTTGGACGAACCCACTTAGACCGAATTTTAATGGTTCAAAGAATGTCAGGCAAAATGGTCGGCCCTCAAGCATGTTCACTTCATCAAATCTGGCCCTCTTAAAAAAAAAAGTTTGGACACCCCTGCTTTAGGACATTACGTATTTTAAATGAAAAAAAAAAAGCTTTAACTTATTTTATTATGGTAACTTTGAAGCAATTATGTGCTTTAATAAAAATACAACGGCCTATTTTCCTCCATACTACGGCTAAATAAACTTGAGGTTCTAAATCTCTGCACTTCACGTCTTTATAAACCGAGCACAGAGAGCTCCGACCTGCTGCACCGACAGACACGGCATCTCACACCATCCAGTGTCATGCACAGATTTATTGCTCTGCATTTGTTCAGATTTATGGAAATATTTCCTTTGATAAGAACTATGTGGCTTATTTTACTTCTGTGCTTAATGTTATGCCCGATTGATATCTGCAGTCCTTCACCAGCTTGTCACCTCCAGACTGTACCAGTGTATGAGGATTATGAATATGTTCAGGATGGAGACATCATCATCGGAGGAGTCTTCACCGTCAACTGTCTCATGGGCGGGTGGAGCGTCCCGGAGAAGCCGAATGTCACCGGCATGCTCTGTTTAAAGTATGTAACTTAAACAAAAAAATGAAAGGCTATGGATACTCATACTTGTAATGCAATGTAACAAATAATGATAAACTGAACAATTACAATAACTCCTAACAGATCACAGCTAGTAATAGCCGGATTAGTGAATGGTGGCTTCAGATCGATCATCATGTCATACTACATTTTGCTTTTTTTTTTATTCAAATAAATTAACTGTTTTGCTTTTACTGATATAAGTTGGTTGTAAATTCTATATATTCAGGAGCAACCACCATTGAAAGCTCTGATCGGGACAGTCTTGAAAGGACAAAACAGTCAAATATCTAAAACGTTCAATGAGATAAAAGCATGTGATTTAATAATAACATATGATTGGGTGAACAATTATCTAGACATCTCCTTGCATAGATGGAACAACTGCAAAGCGTGCTCCTCACTGTGACAGTATCTTAACCACTACAATACGGGGCACTTTCGCCCCCTTCCTTCCCAGCCCAATCTTCAGCTTTCATCACTCTCGCAATTTCAATGACAATTGCGCGGTCGTGCTACACTGTACCCAAATGACATTTTTTATCATTTTGTTCGCACAAATAGAGCTTTATTTTAGTGGTATTTATTCACGACTTCGTTTTTTATTTTTTGCGATATAAGCGCAAAAAAAACGGAAATTTGGAAAAAAAAACAATATTTTCTTTTTTCTATTTTAAAAGAAATCCAATAAAATCAAATTTTGTCATAAATTTAAGCCAAAATGTATTCTGCTACATGTTTTTGGTAAAAAAAAATTCCGTTAAGTGTATAATAATTGGTTTGTGTGATCACGGACATATGTAGGCAAATGATCATGTACAGATGTGTGCAGGTGATCACGTACATATGTGTGCAGATAATCATTGGGACATGTGATTTTAGTGGGACATATGTGGGGGACATGTCTTTTTTTATTTGGGGACATGTGTGTTTTGGGGACATGTGTGGTGACATGTGTAAAATGTCAGATGACACTTCCCCAGCCATCTTCTGAACAGTGCAGGGACAAGGTCATCTAGAGCCCAGGGTTAACATGCCAAATTGCGCCCCCCCCCCAGGATGTACGATTATGTGTCAGCAAACCCCCCCCCCACCAAAAAAATTGAGCACTAATCTGCATGCTTACCCCCTAACCTAAGCATAAATTCCCCCTTCCTCCCAGTACAAAACTGCCCTCCCCTGCTGAAATGCCCCTTCTGGCACAAATCCCCCCCCCCCCCAAAACTTTCCCCTCCTAGCACAAGTCCTCTACACCTCAAATCTCCCCTCCAAGCACAAATTCTGACCACCCCCCTCTCCTAGCAAATTTTCCCTCCTAGCACAGATACCCCCATTTGTACCTACTATCACAAATTCCCCACCCCCCAAAAAAAATTCCCCTCCTACCACAAATCCCCTCTACCATATTACCTTTCCTAGCACCCCCCAAATCCCCCCTCCTAGCACAATTTTTCATACCCCATCTCCCCTTCCCACACAAATCCCCCCAAATCACCACTTCTAGTACACATCCCAAAATTTGCCCTCCTAGAACAATTTTTATCCATTACCTTCCCCCCATATTCACCCTGCAAACACAACTTCCCTCCCCCCAATCTCCTCATGGTGCTCTACCACCTCAAATGATGCCAGAGTGCCCAGGGCTGCCGCTTCTCCTGCTCCCCCCCTTGTCCCAGCCCTGCTTCTGAATGTCAACAAACTGACTGGGGAAGCTGGCTGAAGTAATTCATCATATATGGCCACATACAGTATGTGGTCAATGATGTTGCCCGAGATGCCTGGCAGCTTGCTCAATATTTCAAAGGTGGCAGGAAGCTGTCACCATTTGGTGATGGTGGTGATACCACCATTGATTGAATGGTCCCTGGCTGTGGAAGCCATAGGTTGGGACAGCTGGGTAAAGTGGCCAAATCTGGCCTTTATTTTGCACATTCGTCAAACTGTGAACAGCTTGGGTTCTGATGGACGAACTTATGCTGGACCCAAAAGATCCCTATTGGTAAACCAGTTCAGGAGTTAATGACAAATACTATTTTTTTTTTATAAAAATGTTCAAAGGTGAAATGTGATTGGTTGTTATAAGATTTTGTTATTTAAATTTTGTCACTAAACTGCTCGGTGAACCTGCTGACCACTTGTATTAAATGTATCAACATATATTGACAGACCCTTGCATCATTACTACAAGAATCTTCAAATGTTCCTTTTTGCCATTGACCAAATGAACGAAAACCCAACAATCCTGCCTAATGTGACCCTAGGATATCATCTTTATGACTCGTGTTCTGGTCCAAAAAAAGCAGTTAAAAGTGTTCTACAGATTTTATCCGGACCGGGAGAGACTATCCCAAATTATTCCTGCCGAGACCACCAGAAATTAGCTGGTTTTATTGGAGACCAGAGTTCGACCACAACCCTCCCTATAGCCCAACTATTATCTGTATATAAACACGTGCAAGTGAGTATAATAACATGTATGATGTCTCAGGTCTGGTGTGTCATGCCTGTTCTGTCAGTATGTCTTCATCTGAGTCTCATCTGTTCTGTGTCTGTGGTTATTGAGGGACACCATTGTCAATGGCCAGTGCTGCATCTGTACTGTATGTCCTAATATGATCTGTATCGCCTTTGCTTGTTTTCTTTTCTTGTATTTGTATTGGTTGCTTCTGATTATCATAAAAATGTGTGCATTGCAGCAGGCAGACAAAGTATGGAACATTTTCCATGCCAGGAAATGTTCTCAAGGGGTCATCCCCTTGAGAACATCTTCTGGGACAAAACGTGTCAGGGTGGAGCCTGTGTTGACACATAATGCTGCAAGACTGAGCAGTGGGTGGGTGGTTTGTTTCATTTGTACAACCGTGGCCAACTGCACAAATGTTTATTTTCACAAAGTCTGCTGCTTCAGTGTTTTTAGATGTTTTTGTCAGTGGGAGTGGAGGAACTGGCTGCAGCTGACCAAGTATGGAACATTTTCCATTACAGGAGATGTTCTCAAGGGGTCAGCCCCTTGAGAACATCTTCTGGGACAAAACGTGTTAGGGTGGAGCCTGTGTTATCACATAATGCTGCAAGACTGAGCAGTGGGTGGGTGGTTTGTTTCGTTTGTACGACCGTGGCCAACTACGCAAATGTTCGTTTTCACAAAGTCTGCTGCTTCAGTGTTTTTAGATCTGTTTGTCAGTGGGAGTGGATGAACTGGCTGAAGCTGACCAAGTATGGAACATTTTCCATTTCAGGAGATGTTCTCAAGGGGTCATCCCCTTGAGAACATCTTCTGGGACAAAACGTGCCAGGGTGGAGCCTGTGTTGACACATAATGCTGCAAGACTGAGCAGTGGGTGGGTGGTTTGTTTCATTTGTACAACCGTGGCCAACTGCACAAATGTTTATTTTCACAAAGTCTGCTGCTTCAGTGTTTTTAGATGTTTTTGTCAGTGGGAGTGGAGGAACTGGCTGCAGCTGACCAAGTATGGAACATTTTCCATTACAGGAGATGTTCTCAAGGGGTCAGCCCCTTGAGAACATCTTCTGGGACAAAACGTGTTAGGGTGGAGCCTGTGTTATCACATAATGCTGCAAGACTGAGCAGTGGGTGGGTGGTTTGTTTCGTTTGTACGACCGTGGCCAACTACGCAAATGTTCGTTTTCACAAAGTCTGCTGCTTCAGTGTTTTTAGATCTGTTTGTCAGTGGGAGTGGATGAACTGGCTGAAGCTGACCAAGTATGGAACATTTTCCATTTCAGGAGATGTTCTCAAGGGGTCATCCCCTTGAGAACATCTTCTGGGACAAAACGTGCCAGGGTGGAGCCTGTGTTGACACATAGTGCTGCAAGACTGAGCAGTGGGTGGGTGGTTTGTTTCATTTGTACAACCGTGGCCAACTGCACAAATGTTCATTTTCACAAAGTCTGCTGCCTCGGTGTTTTTAGATCTTTTTGTCAGTGGGAGTGGAGGAACTGGCTGCAGCTGACCAAGTATGGAACATTTTTCATGCCAGGAGATGTTCTCAAGGGGTCATCCCCTTCAGAACATCTTCTGGGACAAAACGTGTCAGGGTGGAGCCTGTGTTGACACATAATGCTGCAAGACTGAGCTGTGGGTGGGTGGTTTGTTTCGTTTGTACGACCGTGGCCAACTACACAAATGTTAGTTTTCACAAAGTCTGCTGCTTCAGTGTTTTTAGATCTTTTTGTCAGTGGGAGTGGAGGAACTGGCTGCAGCTGACCAAGTATGGAACATTTTCCATGCCAGGAGATGTTCTCAAGGGGTCAGCCCCTTGAGAACATCTTCTTGGACAAAACGTGTCAGGGTGGAGCCTGTGTTGACACATAATGCTGCAAGACTGAGCTGTGGGTGGGTGGTTTGTTTCATTTGTACAACCGTGGCCAACTGCACAAATGTTCATTTTCACAAAGTCTGCTGCTTCAGTGTTTTTAGATCTTTTTGTCAGTGGGAGTGGAGGAACTGGCTGCAGATGACCAAGTATGGAACATTTTCCATTTCAGGAGATGTTCTCAAGGGGTCATCCCCTTGAGAACATCTTCTGGGACAAAACGTGTTAGGGTGGAGCCTGTGTTCACACATAATGCTGCAAGACTGAGCAGTGGGTGGGTGGTTTGTTTCGTTTGTACGACCGTGGCCAACTACACAAATGTTCGTTTTCACAAAGTCTGCTGCTTCAGTGTTTTTAGATCTTTTTGTCAGTGGGAGTGGAGGAACTGGCTGCAGCTGACCAAGTATGGAACATTTTCCATGCCAGGAGATGTTCTCAAGGGGTCAGCCCCTTGAGAACATCTTCTGGGACAAAACGTGTCAGGGTGGAGCCTGTGTTGACACATAATGCTGCAAGACTGAGCTGTGGGTGGGTGGTTTGTTTCGTTTGTACAACCGTGGCCAACTGCACAAATGTTCATTTTCACAAAGTCTGCTGCTTCAGTGTTTTTAGATCTTTTTGTCAGTGGGAGTGGAGGAACTGGCTGCAGCAGACCAAGTATGGAATATTTTCCATTCCAGGAGATGTTCTCAAGGGGTCAGCCTCTTGAGAACATCTTCTGGGACAAAACGTGTCAGGGTGGAGCCTGTGTTGACACATAATGCTGCAAGACTGAGCAGTGGGTGGGTGGTTTGTTTCGTTTGTATGACCGTGGCCAACTACACAAATGTTCATTTTCACAAAGTCTGCTGCCTCTGTGTTTTTATATCTTTTTGTCAGTGGGAGTGGAGGAACTGGCTGCAGCTGACCAAGTATGGAACATTTTCCATTCCAGGAGATGTTCTCAAGGGGTCAGCTTCTTGAGAACATCTTCTGGGACAAAACGTGTCGGGGTGGAGCCTGTGTTGACATATAATGCTGCAAGACTGAGCAGTGGGTGGGTGGTTAGTTTCATTTGTACGACCGCGGCCAACTACACAAATGTTCGTTTTCACAAAGTCTGCTGCTTCAGTGTTTTTAGATCTTTTTGTCAGTGGGAGTGGAGGAACTGTTTGCAGCTGACCAAGTATGGAACATTTTCCATTCCAGGAGATGTTCTCAAGGGGTCAGCCCCTTGAGAACATCTTCTGGGACAAAACGGGTGGAGCCTGTGTTGACACATAATGTTGCAAGACTGAGCTGTGGGTGGGTGGTTTGTTTCATTTGTACGACCGTGGCCAACTGCACAAATGTTCATTTTCACAAAGTCTGTTACTTCAGTGTTTTTAGATCTTTTTGTCTGTGGGAGTGGAGGAACTGGCTGCAGCTGAATCCCTTTAATCCCTGCTGGTGTGCTGTGTGGTTCCCAATCATCCCAAGGCATTTGCATTGTGTGTGAACTGACCTCTGAAGATTTGAGGTGTGTTCATCCGGTAAGAGGCTAACATTTTATTTATTGGTGGTGGAGTCAAAAGTAGACATGTGCAGAACTAAACATTTTTTTTTGTTTCGGATCAATTTGTCGAGTTACTAATTTTGTTTTGTTGCTTTCGTAACAAAATTTATTTAGTTTAGTTTAGTTCAGTTTAGTTTTGTTTATCTGTTTTCAACCAGATTAAATTTTTTTCTACTGGATTAGATGTATTTGAAACAAATTTGAATCAAATTCAAATAGAAAATTTTTAATCGATCTAAATTCTTTGTGTAGAATCGTTTTTTTCTTTCTGTTCGAAATTTGAATTTCAGGAAATGGTTAAATTCTTTCTATTTTATTCTGTTCTATTCTATTCTTTTTTTTTTTTTTTTCTATTCAAGAAATAGCAAGTATCGCCTCAGATAAGAATAATTATAAAAATTGTCCAGTACCATCATCCACAAATTTTAAGATGCAAAGGGGTTTGGCGTGGGGGTATTGGGGCAGCCGTCCACGCTAACCTCCCATAACTCACCCAAACCAATAAATAGAGGTTGGACTATACCGGTACTTTTTGTAACAAAAAAAGGAAAAAAGGGGTAAAATTTAAAAATGTATCAATGTTTAATGAAATACAAAAAAAGAAAAGAAAAACAATACATAAGACATCAATAATAAAATATAATACACCCCAGAATATTTAGCATGTACAAATGCTCAAAAGAGAGGATTTGGTTCTGGTGGCGTACAGGGGTCTCCTCTACTCGGGCTTTTACATTGGGATTGCAGTTGCAGCTTCTTTCAGGCGCTTTTTCTAACGCTAAAGCGCCTGAAAAACACCCCAGTGTGCCTGAAAGAAGCCGCAACTGCAAACCCAATGTAAAAGCCTGAGTGCTTTCTCACTGAGATCCCTTTCACACCGGGGCGTTTTTCAGGCGCTTTAGCGTTAGAAAAAGCGCCAGAAAAACGCCCCAGTGTGAAAGGGATCTCAGTGAGAAAGCACTCGGGGCTTTTACATTGGGATTGCAGTTGCGGCTTCTTTCATGCATTTTTTTTAATGCTAAAGTGCCTGAAAAAACGCCTGAAAAATGCCCCAGTGTGAAAGGGGTCTTATATTTGTTCACGTAAAACACATATGCCCTTAGAATCTACATTCAGAAAAAAACACATCTGCAGAAAAACCTTTGAAGCTTAGCCACATTTTCTAAGTTTCTTGCCTCAATGTTGCTCTGTTTTAGATCAGTTACGGGGCAACAGATAAGTCTTTGACTGACAGAGCCGCTTTTCCCACTTTTTACCGATCAGTCTTCGATGACTTCCTGATTTATCGTTATATATCAGAATTAACGAGACATTTTGGATGGACTTGGGTTGGAATAATAACATCTGTGGATGAGAGTGGGGAGAGAGAATCGTCTTGCTTAATGCAATTTATGACCCATCTACAAATTTGTGTGGCCTTTGTACTAAGAACTGGTATCGGTGTATTTGCTGACCGACTTACCTTGGAAAGTTATTACAGAGCCATTCAGAGATTATCCGTAAATGTGGTCATACTCTGTGGAACGTATCATGATGTCATATTTCAATCCTCACTGAGAAGATTATTCAGGGATGTAACATTGATCCTCAGTCCCAACTGGGCCTCAAATATTGCTCTTATAGAAAAGTATCCGGAGGTTCTGAATTGTAGCTTATCCATGAACTTTTGGTATGAAGCTGATAAGAATTTTAAGACTTTTGTTGATGGTTTCCATCCAATGATCCGCCCAAAAGACAAGTTACTTGAAAACTTGTGGATGACAACACTTTTATGCTCGTCAGGAAACAAAGAAAAAGATACTTTCTTTGAAAAACTTTATTATATTTCTCTTCACAATTGCACTGGTCAGGAACATTTACCCGACTTTGGAGATTACTCATCTAACAGAACCTTAGATCCTGTATATTACATGGTGCAACTCATGGTCAATGCTCTGCATGTTCTGCATTCATCCCAAAATGGTTCTTGTCTAAAAGGTCAGGCAGATGATCGAGCAAAATTTAAACAGAAGGTGAGCACGGATGTGGCCCGAAAATAGAGTAGGCTTACATTAGAATTCTACAGAAGACATAGACATGGAAGTCATGTGTCAGGTCACCTTGAGGCGAGGTGACAGATGCACACCGTAGGGATCAGGAGTGCACCGCAAGGTTATGGACCCTACGGCTGACTGCTGCAGACGGGAGACAGATCCCACCGGGGTTAGAGCGTAAGATTCCCTGGGGCGCGGAGTCTAAGAACCAGCAGGTGTTCACCAGCGCCTCTAGTGGTGAGGATGGACTTGGCTGCAACTGGCTCCAGGTCACGACCCCCAGGGTCCCCCAGCTCACACCCGCAGTAGGCAACAGGAGGATAGGGATAGTGAGGGACAAAGCCAAGGTCGGGGCCACAAGCAGACAGGAATAGTCAGGGACACGCCAAAAGGTCAGGATCACAAGCAAACAGGGATAGTCAAGGACACGCCAAAGTCGGTAACGGAACAACAGAAGAGCACACGGCAGGTAACAGGAAGCTAACACACAAAGGTTGATCAGCAGGGTTGGCCTGCAGTGCACAGGTTAATATAGAGCTCTCTGATAGGAGCTAAGGTGGAGTCATACCAGAGGATGGATTACAAAAGCAGTCAGATGAGGGTCGGCTGGTCTCTAGAGATGAACACATGGAGACAGGTAAGCAGACAAACTCTATTGCAAAACCATGACATCATGATTTGTGGCAGGTGGCCAACTTGTAACTTACTATAATACCAGGTATAGCAGATAGCCAGTCCAAGGGCCAACTAAAGAAACCAGAACAGCAGGTTGACAATGACCCTGCTATTTGAGAAACATCAGCTTAGTATTGGCACCTAGCAAAAAGAAAGTTAAAATGCTGGGTCGTGAGACAGCTGCTGCCCCGGCCGGGAGGATAACAGTTAACCACTTTCCCGTATTTTATGATGGGCTTTGCCTCTCTCCTTGTATTATATAAAAGGGGGAGGGCTCTGCCCCAGACTTGTTCAGCCTAGCCTGCTGCATGGGAGAGATGACACAGCAAGATGTATCCTCCAATTGCTGCTTCTCTGAGAGTCCCTGCTTCTTCAAGGGACAGTGATTCTGAGCCAGAGGGTCACACACATGTGTATGCCATAGGGTTATCTCTCTCTATGTTTTTATCTATATTCGTTATTTTAATTTTCTCACCCCACCAAAGCAGCATCCATGTCTTCCCCAAAGATGTGAATTTTTTGGTGGTGGGTTAAAGGAGCACCCAACATTCAATTAGAAGCAAGAAGAAGGTGGATATGTAGTTGTTTTATTGAAAATATTAAAACGTAATAAAGCCAATGCGTTAAGGGGGGCCCCTCTTCAGGGCTGCTGCTGTATGTTAATGGTGAGTAGAGATGGGCGAACGCTTCGGCTCAAGCATGAGTTCGTACATTTAACTGTTCAGCCGTTCGCGGAACATCTGAATTTGCAGGGTGTTCCCCCAGACGAACACCCTGCAATGCACTGAGCGCTGCACAGTTCATTCTGTGCTCTGATTGGGCAAAGTATCAATATATATTTTTTCAAAACAATCGCTTTTTCAGGAGCAGTGATTTTAATGATGAGCGCAACAATGAAAATGAAAAATTCCTTTAAATATAGTGCCGGGGGGGGGTCCACTTAATGTGCCTGTAAAGTGGTGCATTTTTAGCATATATAGAACATGCTACAGCAAAACTGACATTTCTAAAGAAAACAATCCCATTTAAAATGACTTGCAGTTACAATTGCCGACATCCGGCTATTAAAAAAAAAAAAAGAAAAAAAGTTGTGGGGTTCCCCCCAGACAATACCAGGCCCTTCAAGGCTGGTATGGATTTTAAGGGGAACCAAAATTTTAAAAACAATTGTTGTGGGGTCCCCCCCCCCAAAATTCATACCAGACCCCTATCTGAGCATGCAGCCTGGCAGGTCAGGAAAAGGCAGGGGATGAGTGAGCCCCATCACAGAGGCCCCCCTGCCCCAAAGCACCCACCCCCTCATGTTGAGGGCATGTGGTCTGGTTCAGGAGGGGCTCTGTGATGGTGAGAAGATCCTCTTCCCGACAACCCTGGGCTGTGGTTGTTGGGTCTGCGGGTGGGGGGCTTATTGTAATATGGAAGATCCCGCCCCCCTTATGTGAATGGGTACCCGTACCCGTACCCATTCACCAAAAAAGTGTCAAAAATAAGAACCACATAAAACAGCTTTTTGACAAATCCTTTATTAAAAAAGAAAAAAAAATGCCCCTCGATGTAAAGTCACCATCAATCATAATGCCCAACGGACCCGAAAAATAGAAAGGAAAAAAAAAGGCTTCCGCTTCCTGGAGGCCACCAGCCGACTGCTCGCCTTGCACTTTGACAGCTCTTATGTAGGGAGGGGCGAGGCCCCCCGGTTATGTCACCTGGTGGCACGGCTCCTTTTGACATCACTCAATGTGATTTCCATTGTCATGTGATTCTTTGTGATCCAAGTCGCACCTGAAATTGCACTAGTGTGAACCAGGCCATAGTACTGCTGATCTGAAGCAGCCTCGCTGCAAAAGTTTCCTGTCTACATGAACTCCAGCAAGGGTTGCATTATATTTCTCAGGGCAGGTTTCTTGATGATGACAACCCTGGACCCTGCCTGGATAATGTGCATTGAAAAGGCCACTTGTAGTCACTGGTGAAATCTCATGTGACAAGGTGACAATGCAGGAACCTATAACATGAACCTATAACAGGAAGTACCTGAACAAGGATCTTCATAACCGAAATTGGCAGGGATTATTTACATGAAATTTGCAGATTAAACTCTTGGCGGCGATAACACGCAAATATGTTTTCTCCCATTGGTTGGGCCTTGGCACCGAGCATCCGCCTATTTGAGTACCACATTGCAAACACAGCTGCGCGGAGAGTGCATGCCTGCACGCTCCCGGCACAGTTATTGGCGACCAACGGAAAGCTCACAATTGTTGCTTGCTCTTGGGAGCTTTCTGATCATGTGACCTCCATGACAGCCAATCACATCGGTCACATGATCATAGACCCCCACCTCCCAGTATCTGAAAACCCTTAAAGGACCAGGAGGCACCGATTCCAAAGGGTTAAAAAAAATATTGAATTGACATTAACATGCAAACATATTTTAGTAATTGGGTTTATAGTTACGTAAATGTAGTAATTTAGTAACAGTGATAGGTAATATAATACGCATTATTTTTTACTTTGCAGTTAAACCAGTACTTAAAAATTACATTACATAAGGACATCAGTACACCTAAAAAAATTATTTTACTTTTTACTATTCAGAACCATGTTGTTGTTAATAGGACTTTGTTTACAAGAACTGTTGGACATTTCCTAACTGATGCGGTTGGTCATCGGCAAGCTACAATTAACTCTTCGCTTATTAAATGGAAAACTAAGGATAATCAGGTGAGGCTATTTAAGATCTTGGGGTACTGTGATGTTCTACAGACTAAAATTCCTTCATATACCATAATCATAACTATCAACTATCATAATTATTGCCTACACAGTGAGGACTCTTTTTGCCCTAGGGTAAAGCAAGAATGATGTAATGAATCCTTTCTTCTCTATCTCTCTCTCGCTAATACATAGGGTTGAGATCAGAGTTCCACACGGGCCACTTGAGTTCCTCTAAATCAAGGTTCATAAAATCAAATTATACAGGATCGGAAAAGTGTCTTCCTGGACTCACTCATTTAGAAGAATGTCTAGATGCAGTACTTTATAGCCATATAGTATATGATTTTTTTTTAACCTCTTTATGGGTTAAGGTAGACGTAGTCACAGCTGTTGGCGGTGTTGATGGCCATAAGAAGTCTATATGCAATAGACAGGCCTACATTGAATGGAAGAAAGCAATGTCCAAAGTCTTTATCTACTGAATCATGGAGGTGTAGAACCCAACCTCATTCCTTTCTTTATATCCTCATCATCATTTTGTTATTATTCTTATTGCCTTCTTTTAAAGTGTTCCACTCATCCTAACTATTACTTCACCCTCAGATTCTTGTCCCTTTTCCACCACCAAATGCTGAATGAGACAGAACATTTAATAATGAGACAGAATGTTATGGTGGAACATTTTAAAATGTGGTGTACTTTTCCCACCTTCTCTTAGCCCCTGTACACACGGTCGGACATTCTGCCAACCAAATCCGTTGGATTTTGTCTGACGGATTTTGTCCGTCGGATCTTGTCCGGAACTGTTGCATACACACGGTCGGACTAAGTTGTCGAAAAATCCGATCATTCAGAACGTGATGACTTAATTTCGTTACGATGGGACTACGTTCAGGCTAGTAACCAATAGCTTTGATGTAGGAATTTGATCTGAGCATGCGTGGTACTTGGTCCGATCAAAATTCTCTACACATGATCGGAGTATGTCTGATCGAACCAGTTGGTCAGAAAATATTTCCAACAAGTTGGAAAATTGGGTCCGACGGATATTCAGACGGAATCAGTCCGATGCAGACCACACACAGTCGGATTATCCGACAACACGGTCCGATAGGACACATTCCGACGGATTCTCCGACCGTGTGTACAAGGGCTTAGGCCAGATGTAAAAGCTCAGGTAGTAGTGTTGTGTCTCTAATGGGGTTGGAAAGGAAGGCGAGTCCTGTAATCCACAAATAACAAAATAAAGAGCTAAAGGGTTTGTCCAAACACAGGTTCAGACTGAACTTTGCTTGTTGTGGCTTTCTTTCAAACCTGTTGTGAGGGAGGGGAATATCATATACAGTATAGTAGCATTTTCTTTTGCTACTATATATGAAAGCGTCCTCTGGTAATTATTACACTCAACAGAAACTGCTCTTTTAAAACTCACAAATGACCTACTAACTGCAAAAACCAAGGGACGCTATTCTGTAGTCCTACTTCTGGACCTTTCAGCTGCCTTTGACATGGTTGACCACCCTCTCCTCCTCAAAAACCTTACTCCCTTGGTCTCCGTGACTGTGCTCTTCAGTGGCTCTCATCCTACCTATCCCAACGCACCTTCAGTGTCACTTACAATTCTACTTCCTCCACTCCTCCTCCCTTCTTTGTTGGAGTCCCCCAATGTTCTGTTCTTGGACCTCTTTTATTTTCAATCTAAACCTCTTCCCTGGGTCAGCTGATTGCCTCTCACGGCTTTCAATATCATTTCTACGCTGACGACACCCAAATCTATCTCTCCACCTCTCAACTCACTCCATCAGTCTCCTCACGTATCACCAACTTACTAACAGACATATCTGTATGGATGTCACAACACTTCCTTAACCACTTTCAGACCGGACCATTTTGCTGGTAAATGACCAGAGGTCTTTTTACACTTTGGCACTGCGCTGCTTTAACTGGTAATTGCGCGGTCATGCAATGTTGTACCCAAACAAAATTTGCGTCCTTTTCTTCCCACAAATAGAGCTTTCTTTTGATGGTATTTGATTGCCTCTGCGATTTTTATTTTTTGCGATATAAACGTAAAAAGACCGCAAATTTTGAAAAAAAATGATATTTTCTACTTTTTGTTATTAGAAAAATCCAATAAACTCAATTTTAGTCATACATTTAGGCCAAAATGTATTCAGCCACATGTCTTTGGTAAAAAAAAAGTCAATAATTGTATATTTATTGGTTTGCGCAAAAGTTGTCACATCTACAAACTAAGGTACGTTTTCTGGAATTTACGCAGCTTTTAGTTTACGACTGCCTATCTCATTTCTTGAGGTGCTAAAATGGCAGGGCAGTACAAAACCCCCCCAAATGACCCCATTTTGGAAAGTAGACCCCCTAAGGAAATTGATAAGAGGCATGTTGAGCCCATTGAATATTTTATTTTTTTGCCTCAAGCGATTGAATAATGACAAAAAAAAAATTTTTTTTTTTTTTTTACACAAAGTTGTCACTAAATGATATATTGCTCACACATGCTATGGGCGTATGTGAAATGACACCCCAAAATAAATTCTGCTGCTTCTCCTGAGTACGGGGATACCACATATGTGGGACTTTTTGGGAGCCTAGCCGCGTACGGGGCCCCGAAAACCAAGCACCGCCTTCAGGCTTTCTAAGGGCGTAAATTTTTGAGTTCACTTCTCACTACCTATTACAGTTTTGAAGGCCATAAAATGCCAAGATGGCACAAAACCCCCACAAATGACCCCATTTTAGAAAGTAGACACCCCAAGCTATTTGCTGAGAGGCATGTTGAGTTCATGGAATATTTTATATTTTGCCACAAGTTGCGGGAAAATTACAAACTTTTTTTTTTTTTTTTTTTTTTTCACAAAGTTGTCACTAAATGATATATTGCTCACACATGCCATGGGCATATGTGAAATGACACCCCAAAATAAATTCTGCTGCTTCTCCTGAGTACGGGGATACCACATATGTGGGACTTTTTGGGAGCCTAGCCGCGTACGGGGCCCCGAAAACCAAGCACCGCCTTCAGGCTTTCTAAGGGCGTAAATATTTGACTTCACTCCTCACTACCTATTACAGTTTTGAAGGCCATAAAATGCCAAGATGGCACAAAACCCCCACAAATGACCCCATTTTAGAAAGTAGACACCCCAAGCTATTTGCTGAGAGGCATGTTGAGTCCATGGAATATTTTATATTTTGCCACAAGTTGCGGGAAAATTACAAACTTTTTTTTTTTTTTTTTTTTTTTCACAAAGTTGTCACTAAATGATATATTGCTCACGCATGCCATGGGCATATGTAAAATGACACCCCAAAATAAATTCTGCTGCTTCTCCTGAGTACGGGGATACCACATATGTGGGACTTTTTGGGAGCCTAGCCGCGTACGGGGCCCCGAAAACCAAGCACCGCCTTCAGGCTTTCTAAGGGCGTTACAGTTTTGAAGGCCATAAAATGCCAAGATGGCACAAACCCCCCCCAAATGACCCCATTTTGGAAAGTAGACACCCCTAAATTTAGGGGTACACTAGTGAGACTAGGTAATAAATGGCGGGTGCCCTGAAACTATAAAAAAATAACTAACCAACCAGCGTCACCTGTAACAGTTATATGGTGATCACTGGTGAAAGGGTTAACTAGGGGGCAATCAGGGGGCTTTATGCGGTAGTATATGGGGGTCCCTGGCGCTATAAAAAGCTGCGGCGAACCTAAATACCTACTTGCCTAACTAGCGTCACCTGTGACACTAATACAGCGATCAGAAAAACGATCGCTTATTAGGCTGGGTTCACACTGGAGCGATGCGGGAACGCCACGAATGCGCGGCGGGTTCCCGCATCGCATGCCTCCCGGCGGCAGTTCACACTGCCCTATGCGAACTGCTGGGAGTGTCAGTGAAATGTTACTGACACCCCCAGATCAGTTCGCATATCGCAGTGCGATCTGCAAACTCGGATCGCATGGTGTGAACACCCATGCGATCCGATTCTGCTGCGGGCCAAAAAAAGGGTCCCGTGCGAATTTGCGGCGGGTGCGGCGGGTGTGGCGGGTGCGGCGAATGGCTGAACTCGAATCGCACAGAGATCGGATGTGATTTGCACTGCAGTGCGAATCACATCCGTTCTCAAACCGCTGCAATCTGAACCCAGCCTTAGTGACACTGGCGACGGGGGGTGATCACGGGGTTAAACCTTTATTGGGGGGGTTAGGGGGGTACCTTAGAACTAAAGGGGGCTAACCCTAACTGCCCTAACAGTTATTAGTCACAAATGACACCCGCCGGGTGATCAGGGGGTTAAACCTTTATTAGGTAATAAATGGCGGGTGCCCTGAAACTATAAAAAAATAACTAACCAACCAGCGTCACCTGTAACAGTTATATGGTGATCACTGGTGAAAGGGTTAACTAGGGGGCAATCAGGGGGCTTTATGCGGTAGTATATGGGGGTCCCTGGCGCTATAAAAAGCTGCGGCGAACCTAAATACCTACCTGCCTAACTAGCGTCACCTGGGACACTAATACGGCGATCAGAAAAATGATCGCTTATTAGGCTGGGTTCACACTGGAGCGATGCGGAAACGCCGCGAATCCGCGGCGGGTTCCCGCATCGCATGCCTCCCGGCGGCAGTTCACACTGCCCTATGCGAACTGCTGGGAGTGTCAGTGAAATGTTACTGACACCCCCAGATCAGTTCGCATATCGCAGTGCGATCTGCAAACTCGGATCGCATGGTGTGAACACCCATGCGATCCGATTCTGCTGCGGGCCAAAAAAAGGGTCCCGTGCGAATTTGCGGCGGGTGCGGCGGGTGTGGCGGGTGCGGCGGGTGCGGCGAATGGCTGAACTCGAATCGCACAGAGATCGGATGTGATTTGCACTGCAGTGCGGTGCGAATCACATTCGTTCTCATAAACCGCTGCAATGTGAACCCAGCCTTAGTGACACTGGCGACGGGGGGTGATCACGGGGTTAAACCTTTATTGGGGGGGTTAGGGGGGTACATTAGAACTAAAGGGGGCTAACTCTAACTGCCCTAACAGTTATTACAGTCACAAATGACACCAATGCAAAAAAAAAAAAAAAAAAAAAAAAAATGACATTGGTGTCACTGTGACTGGGGGGCAGGGGTAATTGGGGGGGTGATCGGGGGGTAAAGGGGGGGTGTGAGTGTGCCTGGCATGTTCTACTGTGTGTGGGATGTGTTGGTGCAACTCACTGATCCGCTCTCCTCCGTGTCGGAACGAAAAATACCGACACGGAGGAGAGAATACATCACTTCCTCTCCTGTGTTTACATTACAGGAGAGGAAGTGATGTCACCGGGGATTTCTATTCGTCGGGAGCGATCGCGAGGGGGTGGCCATGAATGAATGGCCGTCCCCTCGTCCGGGATCGCTCCCGAACGAAAACCGACCGCCGCAGGCACCGGGCGGGGGCCCGATCGGGCCCCCGACCCGCGGGAGGCAAATCACGTACATGTACGTGCTTATGCCTGCCCGTGCCATTCTGCCGACGTACATCGGCGTTAGGCGGTCGGCAAGTGGTTAAACTCAACTTGTCCAAAACCAAGGTTATAATATTTCCTCCCCCCATGTGCCTCTTCTGACTTCTCTGTCAAGAGTAATGGCACAACCATTCACCCATCCCCACATGTCCGGGTGCTAGGTGTTATCCTGGACTCTGAACTCTCCTTTCAGCCCCACATCCAATCACTTTCCAAAGCTTGCCGCCTCAACCTCCGAAACATCTCTAAACTACACCCCTTTTTAACCAATGAAACCACAAAGCTCCTGATTCACTCCCTGGTTATCTCTCGCCTTGACTACTGCAACTCCTTCCTCATTGGCTCACCTTTATATAGACTATCCCCCCTTCAGTCCATCATGAATGCTGCTGCCAGACTCATCCACTTTACAAACCGCACAGTGTCTGCTACCCCTCTCTGCCAATCCCTCCATTGGCTGCCACTTGCCCAACGAATTAAATTCAAAATACTAACACTTACTTACAAAGCCATCCACAACTCTGCCCACAGCTACATCACCAGCCTAGTCTCAAAATACCAACCTAATCACCCACTTTTTTCCCCCCAAGACCCCCTGCTCTCTAGCTCCCTCGTCACCTCCTTCCATATCTGATAATAATATATGACAGCATCCTCTGGTAATTATTGTTAAGTAAACAGCGGTTATTGACATCTGCTACACCCTTAGCAATAAGTGACCTCACCCAGCCCCATTTATTCCCTTGCAGGGAATCCTGACCATGAACAAAAGGGGAAAGAATACTGGCTGGCATCATTGCCTGAATATGTTCACCAGGCCTTGTTTGTGCAATGTCATTGACCATTTACTATCCTTTTTGGTCAATGATATCACTACATGTATCCCATACCTTTGTGTACATTTAGTGGCCGAGACTGAGCCTGGCGCTGTCTTTCAGGGATGGATGTGTCATTTGGCAGTTTTTCTTTCTTTTTTTTTTTTTTAATACAAGTGTTTATTGGGTATAACAAAGGATGAATAAACCATTACATTAGATGAAGTACAAAGGATAACTGTAATACAGATCATCAAATAGTGCTACTGCGATAATCTGAGCATTCAAAAAAATAAATAAAAATCTTATAATATAAACCATAAAACCTAAACTTATAACTCTGAGAAGTATAGTGTCTTAGCTTTATGTATGTGGCAGCCAGAATCTACTTTGTTAAGTTTTTCAATTGAAAATAAAAGAAAGAGCAGAAAGTACAGTAAATCGTTAGTATAGCAGCTTTGGTTACCACAAGATCTCTCACCTAGCTTGTCCTTTTACCTGAGCTGGAAATCAACCGTACCTCTATCAAGGGGGAGGGGGAGGTTCTAGGCTATAAGGCCCCAGGTGGGGAAGCCACTTGGCCCATTTGTTGGTATATATCTGCATAGCATCCATGATTGTATGATGGATTCGTTCCATGAGGCGAATGGTATCCATCCTCTGAAGAACCTGGGTCCAGGGGACTGATTGTGAGCGCCAGTTCAGGGCATAAGCCCACTGAATAGCACAAAACAGAGTGTTGATCAATCTTTGGGAGGAAGAGGGGATCTCCGGGATCGGAGCGAACAGCAGGCATCTTGAAGCCGTTAAGTCAATATTAGAACCTGTGATTATGGCTACCCTGGCTGAGGTCTGGTCCCAAATGTGTTGGAGATGTGGGCAGCTCCAAAAGATGTGGAGTAGGGTGCCTGTTGTTGCGAAGCCCCTGAAACATTGATAGAAAACCATTGGGTAAAATTTGTGGACCCTATCGGGTATGAGGTACCAATGAGTGTGCAATTTCGTTCTTTTGATAGACACTGAACAAGAACTTTTATGCATATTTAAAAGCATGCCTTGCCATTCTTCAGTGGAGAACTCCGTGGCCAGGTCAAATTCCCAGCGACTCATCGCCATGGACTTCTCCGGCTGGTGCAACTCAATCAAATATCTATACATGGCAGAAATTATGCCCCTTTCTCTAGATTGGTTGCAATATATCGACTCGAACTGAGTTCCTGCCATCATGCGATGGTTTATAGCATGTTTCCAAAAAATGTTGAATTTGGAGGAATTTATGAAATTCTACTCTTGGGATGTTAAATTGTGTCTGTAGGTGTGAAAAGGAGAAGAATCCCGTTCCATCAGAGAGTGATTTTAGTGTAATAAGGGATTGTTGTTCCCACCAGTGGAAAGTTCTAGGTGCCTCAAAAGCAAGGGGGAATCTCCAATCTCCTAAGAAGGATGCTAATAGGGGTCTGTTGGGACGTAACTTGAATTTCCGGTGGTATAGGGACCAGATGTGTAGAGACTGGCTGACTATGCTATTAAGTGTAGCTAATTCCCTAGGTCGCAAGCCTTCCTGCCATAGGATGCCTGGGATATAGAATGGGCATATCGACTGGATTTCAAACTGTAGCCAGGGAATCCCCCCAGCAGGGGCATGCCACTGAGCTGTCTGGGCCAGCCTGGCTGTGACGTAGTATAGTCAAATATCAGGCAAGCCCAGCCCATGGCAGTTTTTATTTCTTTTGGTTGAGCCTGGAGCATTGTTCATCATGACTGCTGAAGATCTGCATTGCTGGATGATGTGATGGATGTTTTCCGTGAGATATTCTTGAGTTCTTTCCTATATTTTTTTTTAAATAAAGGATTTGTCAAAAACTGTGGTGTCTAATATTTACATTTTTTTTGTAGGAGTTCTAGAGTATGTACCCTTTTATCATTCATATGGGGAGGCAGCATTTGGGGGATGCCCACAGACCCCCACAATCACCAAGCCAGTGTTATGGGGAAGAGGACGGTGTCATCTTCAACGTAGGGCCTGGAGGGAGACGTTGTTAAAGTCCACATTCAGCAGATGTTTTACAAGTTGAAGAATCTTGGTGTCAGGGGTGTGTAAAACTCCTGTTCTATGGCAGCTGTTGGCCTCATTCCAGCATCCTGGTTTTGGTTGAGCTGCACACTCCCTGTCTGACTGTCCACCTGCAGGGTTATTGATGTAGACACAGCCTCTGGGTGGAGAACAAACCCGTTTTAAGCGTGCAAAGCCCTTAGTGTCATGCTTGTGATAGTGTTTGCAACACGTGCTTCAAGCTCCTGCCTTGTTCCCGTGCCTTGACCTTTGCATTTGCCTGATACCCACCCTGCCAGCTAGTTTATATTTCCTTGTCATCGACCCTGGATTGGACTTTGGATTACTCTCTGAACTCTGTCTGACTTTTGACCACGGGTTTGACCCTGACTACTCTCTAAATGTTGTCTGCCCTGAACTCAGACTGCCATTAAACCAGAGTGCCTGACAGCCAACCGCAAGTACCTGTTTGTTGTGCTTAGTTCACACCTGCCTCAGCATGGTAGCGATGCACTATAACATTGTGAATAGGACCTGGGGGCAACCGAGTACCAGGTGGCCTACTTGCCTTATTGGAAGGAGGCTGCCAGTGGCGTAACTAGAACCTTCAGGGCCCCAATGCAAGAAACCATGAAGGGCCCCCCCTGAACCCAAGCCAGGGCCCTTCCCTCCGAGTCCGGCGGTGGAACTCCAGTGCGTGGTCACAGATATGACCTTTGTGAGCCTTTTAGTTCCAACACTGGCATCAGTAGTTTTTTTTTTTTATTAGATTTTTTTTTATTTTTAGGTGCCCCATTGGGGGACTGTCCCTAGGCAGGATGGGGTCCCCGTTCCCAGAAGAGATGAGGTCCTTTTCTCCAGGGCAGATGAAGTTACTGCTCCCAGGTGAGAAGGGGTCCCTGTCCCCAGGGAAGGTTGGGGTCCCTGTCCCCAGGGAAGGTTGGGGTCCCTGTCCCCACGTGAGAAGGGGTTCCTGTCCCCAGGGGGAGATGGAGGGGGTATGTAATGGTGTGTGGGGGATGGGGTCCTCTCACTCACCATGACCAAGCTGTAGGCAGCGCACTGATCCACGTTGGCCTGGGCTCCATCCAGTGTGCTGGACAGGTGATCAGCATATCATCATCTGTGTATGACGGGGGAGGAGGAAGGCTGGCAGACAAGCCTGCAGTGTCCTCCAGCGAGCCGGCTCTCATAGGGCTGCACTGCATCTGTGTGCTTAAAGTTTGTTTACCCGGAAGAAGTTTGCAGTGCAGAGTGACTCGGGGGGGGGGGGGGGGGTTGGGACTCTGGCTGGGGAGAACAGACATCGGACTGAGCGGCAATGCATGGAGCAGGAGAGGGGTACTCTGAGGAGCCGACCGAGGACACAGGTCATGCAGGGAATGCACAACTAAAGAGCAGCCAGTGCGATAGTCGAGCATGGAGCTCTGCTAGGCACCCTTCACCTCCAGCCCCCTGTGTGCATGGTGCACTGGTACCCCTAGCTGCCTATGCTGCTGCCGGCCATATGTAGAGGGGGCTGCATGGGCCCCCGGCATCACAGGGCCCGGTTGCGGTCTGGACTGCTGCACCCCCTATAGTTACGCCCCTGGAGGCTGCTATAGGTGAAGAACACAGAGCCAGCTATAGTGTCTGACTACCAATGCTAGGGGTAGGTGTGATACTCAGAATCATGATTGTTTTTCATAGAGGGAGAAGTTTTATCTGAACCAGTAGGATAGAGGTGAGGCCACATCACTTGTAAAGTGTCCACCATAGATGAGAAAACTTGGTTTTATAGATACATTTAGTGAACTTGTATACATAATACAACATGTTTCTATCTGTTAGATTCCAAAATCTCAGTGCTCAGAAAGTTGCTACCCAGGATACCGGAAAGTTCCCGGCTCTTCCATACAACCTTGTTGTCATAGCTGTGTCCTGTGTTCATATGGAGAAATATCAAATGTTACAGGTAATGGTTTTCAAATATTAATTAGGGTGTTTTGTGTTATGTATAGGGATGTGTGGCAAATTTCAGGAACTTGATTCTGTGTTGAAATTACCAAACGCACATTTACCAAACTTTCAGCAAAATTGGACTTAAATAAAAAAAGTATTTAAGTTTGCCCCCTAAAGACTCAATGTGATCACTATCACACAAGAATCCGGTTGCGATTACAAAAAGGTCATAGAAAGACCAAAATAGCTCCCCAAAAAGGACTATCTCGGTACACAAGGAAGGGTTCACACCACATGTTAAAAATGAAAATGGTTTTCATTACAATACATAAAAACACATAGCACAGACATAATAAAAATAAAATGAATGAGTGACAGTATTGCTAATTTGATCTCATATTTGGTCATATTTGGTCGCAATATGGGGTGCATTATACGGCAATATACGGCCGTCCCTCTACATGTTTTGCAACCTCCATCACTTCCTCAGGAGGAAAAATTTGCCAAAAACTATCTACAATAGAACACAGAAAAATATTTGTACAATATAAACAACAACAACTAGGTAATGGTGGTGGTCACTGAATCACTTACCAACAGAGCTTGAAGGCCTGAAGGCAAACGCCTCAAAGAGGATGTCAGGTCGGAGTGCCAACAACTTCCCCTGGGGTGGGCATGGGGGACACAAATGGAGAAAAAAGTGGGGAAGAGGTATAGGGACTTGAAAGGGAAAGGATGGAGAAGGGAGGAATGCAAGAGAGTTGCTGTATACTCCCAAGGTTTGTTATTATATTTTTACCCTCCGGCGCATGTATTAGTTCAACATTTTCAGCAAGGTCAGTAGTCGACTTTTCTATCTTCAGGCTTCTTGGGGGTTATCCCCATATTTTTTCCTCTTCCTCTCTTCTTTCCCTTTCTAGTCCCTTTCTATTGTTCCTCCTTTTCTTTCCTTCCACCTTTTCTTTTCTCCCACCCCCCTTTCCCCCCCCTTCTCGCTCCTCTTCGCCTCCCTCTTCCCTCTTTTCCTTTCCCCCCTCCCTAACATTTTCCCCCTTTTTTTCTTCTGTTCTTCTATTTTTCTTTTGCTTCACCTAACCTTTCCTTTTATTGTTTCCATAGTCTCTCCCTTCCCCCTTGTTCCTCACTTTATTCCTTCCCTTTCCTCCCTTTTTCCTCCCCTCCCCCACTTTCCTTCACCCCTCTCACCCTCTCTTGTCTCTTTTTCTTCTTACCTCTCCCCTCTGCCTCCTTTTCTTCACCCTCTCCCCTTCCTCCAACCCCTTTCCTCCCCTTATTGTATTATATTTTTTTCATTTTTTTTTTTTTAATCCCTGATTGGGGCATCGGTGGATCTCCATTTGTGCCCCCCATGCCTGCCCCAGGGGAGGTTGTTGGCAGTCTAACCTGCCTTCTGCTTTGAGTAATTTGACTCTGGCTCTGTTGGGTAAGCTATCCAGTGAACGCCACCATTACCTAAAGTTATAAATTGTATTGAATCTTATGTACCTAATATGGTACAAATATTTTTCTGTGTTCTATTGTAGACCGTTTTTGGCTCATTTCTCTTCCTGAGGAAGCAACAGAGGTCACAAAACATGTAGAGGTTTGGCTGCAGATTATATTCCCCCCTATTCCCCCCTATTACCATCTGGAACCTTTACTTTTAACCCAAGTGGTCATGGATTAATACAGGGAACATGTGCAGCCAAATTTACAATACTGTCACGTATTAATTTTTTATTTCATTTTTTATTTCTGTGTCATGTGTTTTTATGGACTGTCATGAAAACGTTTTTCATTTTTAACATGTTGTGTGAACTCTATGTTCCTTCAGTACTGAGATACTCTTTTTTTTAAACTATTTTGACTTCGGTATGTCCTTTTTTGTAATCAGCCATTGGATGATGGTACCCCCTTACCATGCAATTAAAGTATTTACCTTTGGCATATCATTTGTCCTGTGGTTTTGATTACAATACAGAAAAGTCACATGGTCGTAATGAAAAAACTGTGAAGATCACCAAACCAAGTGGGGACAAGAAACTCTGGAAAAGGAGGGAAGATGCTTCCAGTACTGCAGTATGCCCACATCTTTACAAAAACTCAAAATATCTCAAAAACACTAATGCCCTGTACACACGATAGGATTGTCCAACAGAAAATGTTCGATGGGAGCTTGTTGTCGGAAATTCCCACCGTGTGTATGCTCCATTGGACATTTTCCATTGGAATTTCCGACACACAAAAATTGAGATCTGGATCTCAAATTTTCCGACAACAAAATGCGTTGTCGTAAATTCCGATCGTGTGTACACAATTCCGATGCACAAAGTTCTACGCATGCTCGGAATCAAGCAGAAGAGCAGCACTGGCTATTGAACTTAATTTTTCCCAGCTTGTCGTACGTTTTGTACGTCACCACGTTTTTTGACGTTCGGAATTTCCGACAAGATTTGTGTGTATGCAAGACAAGTTTGAGCCAACATCCGTCAGAAAAAAAAATCATAGATTTTGTTGTCGGAAAATCCTGTCGTGTGTACAGGGCATTAGGCTGGGTTCACACTATACAGTATTTATATCTGATTACACCCATACAAGTAAAGCAAACAAGATATCCTGTAAGTGATCACAGTGTTCATTGATTTTATTTTGTTTTTCAGATAGTGAAAACTGCATGAAATGCCCCGATCATGAATGGCCAAATAGGAACAAAACTTGCTGTATTGCCAAGCAATCAGAATTTCTTTCCTTCACTGATGACACGCTCTCACTAGTATTTATAGTCGTCTCACTGTTGTGTTTTGGGAAGACTCTTCTAGTTCTCGTCATTTTTATTTTACACCAGGACACGCCAGTTGTGAAAGCCAATAACAAGAGCCTCAGCTTTGTCCTCCTGGTCGCCATCATGTTGGGTTTCCTCTGTGTGTTCCTCTTCCTGGGTCGTCCTGTGGATGTAACCTGCTTGTTACGCCAAATTTCTTTTGGAATCCTCTTTACAATAGCCGTATCTTCTGTATTGGCCAAGACTATTATGGTTTGCATTGCCTTCAAAGCCACCAAACCCAACAGTGCGTGGAAGAAATGGATCGGAGTAAAACTGCCCATCTGTATAGTCTTATCTTGTTCTTCTGTTCAGGTTGTAATCTGTGTTAGTTGGTTGTCCATCTCTCCTCCCTTCCAGGAATTGGACACACACTCCTACCAGGAGAAGATCATCATTCAGTGTAATGAAGGGTCAGTTATCGGGTTCTACTCTGTCCTGGGATATATGGGGATCCTGGCTGCTGTTAGTTTTATTATAGCTTTTTTTGCCAGGACATTACCGGACAGTTTTAATGAAGCCAAATACATCACCTTCAGCATGCTGGTGTTCTGCAGTGTCTGGATTGCCATGATCCCGGCCTATCTGAGCACCAAAGGGAAATACACGGTGGCTGTGGAGATATTCGCCATACTGATTTCCAATAATGGTCTCTTGTATTGTATATTTTTTATAAAATGCTTTATAATTCTCTGTAGGCCAGAACTGAATACAAAATGCTATCTGCACAGTAAAGGAAATATATGAACTTTATTTTATATAAAGACGTCAAAAAATTTAGACAGCTATGCAAATGTTACATTATTTTTTTTTTAAATTAGTTGTAAAAAGTAATATACGCTATTTGAATCCTACTTATAGTGTAAGAGAACATCATTCAAAAATAAAAAAATTATATACAAATATGTCAACTAAATATCAAATATTTAATAAAGAATCCAATCATCAAGAAACTGCATGTTTTCTCATTTTTAAAACACACAAAAACAAATAAACACAAAAATAGCCACGAGGCTCCTTTCACACAAGCCAATTCCAAAGTTGTGTGATTTTCAGCGGGAAGTGTAGAATCTCTTGGTCCATTGTAACTTTCACTTGTATCTGTAGACCATCAACAGGGTAGAGGAATGGATGAGGCAACTGGATGGATGGATGGCTGAACAGGAGAATGGACCGAGACTGGAACCTCTGCAGCTCCTGCAGAAGATCTGGGTAGGATCACCTCAATGTCGTAGAAAATGAACAGCGGAGAGCTGAGGTCAATATCAAATAAAAATCACTTTATTAAAATAAGCAGCACACTTACATTGAAGTTATAATCAAACAACATAGATATGGAACACCTGAGACCAAGCAGCTGTGATCAGTGCGAGGCAGTAGACATCCCTGAGCAAACAGAGAGCAAGGATGACAGGGAGCCAGCCAGCTCCCAGTATGGATATTGGCAGCAGCGTTCTAAGCCGTATACAAGGATGACAGCTGTCAAAATGCCTGGTGGTTGTTGGGAGAGGGGGTGTGCATGACGTGTTTCCAGGGACTTTGTTCTCTTTTTTCAAATGCATGTGCCCCATAAGACTTTATGCGCTTTTACTATTGTTGTGATGTGAACTATTTATTACCACTTGCTGCATGCTTGGTATTGTTATAAATTGTTATCTGCTGTTATTTAAATTTGATCGAGACCGCATTGTAGCACATCTGGGACAGCTTGTGAAAAATGGGTAGGCATGTGCAAGCAAGTTGAAACTGTTTAGTAAGCTAGGTAATGACCCAGGCTGGGTTGGGAAGGGGTTAAGATCATTGACTCTGATGGCAAGGCTTTTTGGAGCTTCAGCCCCCCCCCATGACATACAATGAAGGAAGGCTGAGTGCCTAGAGCCCTGTAGAGAGCCCTCTGAGCATCCCTATATGCTCCGGTTTGCTGCTGTTCCCATTTCCAAAAGTCCAAGTTGTCTTTCTTCTATATATAGATACCGCCATCTATGGATTGTGCCATCATCTATGGCAGTGATGGTGAACCTTGGCACCCCAGATGTTTTGGAACTACATTTCCCATGATGTTCATGCACTCTGCAGTGTAGTTGAGCATCATGGTATGCATGAATCTATCCATTAACCATATGGGGGGTGGCGAGGATAGAGGGGCCGGCGTCTGTGTGCCCTTAATGGACGGGCCCTCCCTGATTAAGGGGTTAAGTTAGGGGTGCTCTGGCTGCCGCTGTGGCCACCAATAGGCAGGCTGTTATCCATTAAAACATTACTGAGGTATTTGCAGGTAACAAGTAAACATTTTTCAAATACACCCCCCACACCTTTTCCTATACATAGTTCTCTAGTGCTTCTGAATAGGGCCCCCCTGAGGATACCTTTGGCAGATGCCTAAATCCATAAAGGGTCCTTCTCAAGGCAAGAGTCTATAATAGGAAGTAAATCTACAAGAGGCAGGAATAATCCAAAACCAAGTCCAGTTAAGGTAACACAAGTTCAGATAGGTCCATAGGTTCCAGACCACACTAGGAACCCAAACTGGGCTCCCCCCCCCCCCCCCCCCCAAGCAGTAGTCACTTTTTACCACTGAAAAACTTACTTTTACTGTATATAAATCTTTATTGAACAAGCTTGGCTATTTTGATGTGGATGTGTTTAATAAATGCAGTGTAGAAGTCAATGATGGATGTTGTGGATGTTTGGTGAATTTGTAGTCAATGTGGCATTTCCCACTTAAAGTGTTACTAAACCCAGGGCTCTGCATTCACTATATCTGCTCTCCCAGGACCCTGCAGTCACTATATCTGCTCTCCCCAGGACCCTACATTCACTATATCTGCTCTCCCCAGGACCCTGCAGTCACTATATCTGCTCTCTCACAGTACACAGAACATGGAAATGCAATAATTTTAGTAAATCTAAACTGCTAAATACCTTTTCTCATCAGCAGTTAGAGCAGTCTTGTGGACTTCTATCAGTGTCTGGTTAAAGCTTGTAGGAGGAGTTTTCATTCTCCCCTGATTTTCCAATGAAGCTGCAGGACCCCTGACCCTCTGTCTGGACAGTGCTGATTGGCCCTGTGCTGATCACATTCACTTCCCCAAGGAAACAAAAAAAAAAACACTCTCTAACAATACACACCAAACTGAGCATGTGAAGCTCGGAGCCCCAAGGGTCTGTTCTATCAGCACCTAGCTTGGGGTGAGTGGAAGAAGGGGAGGTTAGGAGAAGTCAGGATCAAACTGCCTTTTTACACAATGCAGAGGAGTAACCCCTTAGATTCCACAGTGAGTGTAACAAGCATGCTTTACTGCATGTACAGTGCCTTGAAAAAGTATTCACACCCTTTTAAGTTTTCCACATTTTGTCATGCTACAACCAAAAACTTAAATGTCGTTTGTAGAGATTTCTTTGCAAAATAGCTCAAGCTCTGTCAGATTGGATGGAGAACAGCAATTTCCAGTCTTGCCACAGATTCTCAATGGGATTTAGGTCTGGACTGTGACTGGACCAATCTAACACATGAATATACTTTGATCTAAACCATTCCATTGTAGCTCTGGATGGATGTTTCGGGTCGTTTTCCTGCTGGGAGGTGAACCTCCACCCCGGTCTCAAGTCTTTTGCACCTCTGACCAGCCTTCCTGTTCCTGCCAAGGAAAAGCCCCCCCCACACACAACATGATGCTGCTACCACCATGTTTCACGGTGGGGATGGTGTGTTCAGGGTGATGGGCAGTGTTAGTTTTTCCCACACATAGCATTTTACTTTGAGGCCAAAAAGTTCAATTTTTGTCTTATCTGACCAGATCACCTTCTTCCACATGTTTGCTGTGTCCCCCACATGGCTTCTCACAAACTACAAACAGGACTTCTTATGACTTTCTTTCACCGATGTCTTTCTTCTTGTCACTCTTCCATAAAGGGCAGAATTGTGGAGAACACAACTAATAGTTGTCATGTGGACAGATTCTCCCACCTTGTGGATTTCTGCAGCTCCTCCAGAGTTACCATGGACATCTTGGCTCTTCTCTGATGAATGCTCTCCTTGCCCGGCCAGTCAGTTTAGCTGGACGACCGTGTCTTGGTAGGTTTGCAGTTGCGCCATACTCTTTCCATTTTCAGATGATGGATTGAACAGAGCTCCGTGAGATAATCAAAGTTTGGGATATTTTTATAACCTAACCCTGCTTTATACTTCTCCACAACTTTATCCCTGACCTGTCTGGTGTGTTCCTTGGCCTTCCTGATGCTGTTTGTTCACCCATGTTCTCTAACAAACCTCTGAGGGCGTCACAGAACAGCTGTATTTATACTGAGATTAAATTACACACAGGTGGACTCTATTGACTAATTAGATGACTTCTGAAGCCAATTGGTTCCACTAGATTTTAGTTAGGGGTATCAGAGTGAAGGGGGTTGAATACAAATGCCCCCCTCCCCACACTTTTCACATATTTATTTGTAAAGAATGTTGAAAACCATTTATCATTTTCCTTCCACTTCACAATTATGTGCTACTTTGTGTTGGTCTATCACATAAAATCCCAGTAAAATACATTTACGTTTTTGGTTGTAACATGACAAAATGTGGAATGTTTCAAGGGGTATGAATACTTTTTCAAGGCACTGTACAGGTTGATTGTATTCCTTTGAGTTTAGTGACACTTTAATACATATGCCCTTAGAATCTCATCTTAGAAAAACTGCATCTGCATAAGACGTTTGAAGCTCGACCATATCTCGTAAGTTTCTTGCCTTGATGTTGCTGTGTTTCAGATCAGTTATGGGGCAACGGAGAAGTCTTTGCCCTTGTACACACGATCGGAGATTCTGACAGAATGTGTCCGATCGGAGCGTTTTGTCGGATATTCCGACTGTGTGTGGTCTGCATCGGACTGTTTCCGTGGGAATATCCGTCGGACCAAATTTTCCAACTTGCCGGAAATATTTTCCGACAAACTGGTCCGATCGGACATACTCCGATCATGTGTAGAGAATTCCGATCGGACAAAGTGCCACGCATGCTCAGATCAAATTCCTAGACCAAAGCTGTTGGCTACTAGCCTGAACGTAGTCCAGTCGTAACGAAATAACGTCATCACGTTCTGAACGATCGGATTTTCCGACAACTTCGTCTGACCGCGTGTATGCAACAGTTTCGGACAAAATCCGATGGATTTGGTTGTCGGAATGTCCGACCCGTGTGTACAAGGGCTATGACTGGCAGAGCTACTTTTCCCACTTTTTACTGATCAGGCCGAAATGACATTATAGTTTACCATCATATATCAGCACTTATGAGACATTGTGGATGGACTTGGATGGGAATAATATAATCTGTGGATGAGAGTGGGGAGAGAGAATCATCTTGGTTATTGAGCCTTCTGTCAAATTAACAAATTTCTGTGGCTTTTATACTAAAAACCGGTGTCAATGTATATCCTGAAAGGCGAAATTTAGAAAGATTTTATAACACAATTAAGAAATTCTCGGTAAAAGTGATCATACTCTGTGGAACATACCATGATGTCATATTTCAATCCTCACTGAGAAGATTATACAGGGATGTAACATTGATCCTCAGTCCCAATTGGGCCTCAAATATTGCTCTTATAGGAAAGTATCCAGATAGTTTGAATATCTTGAACTTTTGGTATAAACCTGATAAGAATTTCAAGAATTTTGTTGATGGTTTCCATCTAATGACTTACCCAAAAGACACGTTACTTGAAAATTTGTGGATGACAACACTTTTCTGTTTGTCAGGAAACAAAGAAAAAGATACTTTGTATGGAAAACGTTATTATATTTCTCTTCATAACTGTGCTGGTAAGGAGCATTTACTGGACATCGGAGACACACTCCTAAACCTTGTGGACGGCCTTCCCGGAAGAGTTGAAGCCGTTATAGCTGCAAAGGGTGCGCCAACTCAATATTGGACCCTCTGAACTAAGACTGGGATACCATTAAACTTCATGTGAGGGGGGTGTGGCCGGGATGTGAAGCAGAGCGGACGCATGGCCAGGGAGCTCTGCTTTAACATAGATCCTACATTGATCCTGCCGTTGTTTCTTACCTAGCTCAGTCTCCAGGGGAATCTCATGTGACAAGGTGACAACGTAGCAGAACAATTGGGAGAGAGATAAAGGACTGTCATCCTATAACAGGAAGCGCCTGAACAAGAACCTTCATGGCAGGATCACCCAGAATTATTTATATGTAATTTGCAGATTAACAAATGATTGAAAATTACTTTTGAAATTATATTCACATGTAAACATATTTTAATAATTGGGTTTATGTTTATAATTTTGAAATTCAGTAACAGAGATAGGTATATGTTTATCCTTTGCAGTTGAACTGGTACTTAAAGTGTTTTTTTGAAATATTTTCGAATGCAGTTGAAATAATGTCGAATCATGTTGAAATCATTTCAAATGCATTCGAAAATATTTTGTGACCCGAATTTAGGGCCATGTATCTCAGGGTCACTTGCTGCTAGAAACTCCATTTGGATATGTTGTAGTGCTAGTATTATTGTGTTTGCAAACCAAATTTGGGATTTCTAGCTATAAGTGACCCCGAGATATGTGGCCCCAAAATCGGGTCGCAAAATGTCATTCTCTGCTCTAATAACATTTTGCGACCCGATTTTGGGGCCACATATCTCGGGGTCACTTATAGCTAGAAACCCCAAATTTGGTATGCAAACACAATAGTACTAGCACTACAACATATCCAAATTTGAAGTGTCTATCACCAAGTGACCCCGAGATACATGGCCCTAAAGTCGGGTCACAAAATATTTTCGAATGCAGTTGAAATAATGTCGATTCATGTCAAATTCATTCGTTATATTTCTTTCGTATTCGTTGTAATTTGTTATTTTTTTATTCGGACATTCGGATGCATCAAGATGCAAAATTCGGCCAAATTTCGATTTGTTACGAAACGAATTGCACAAGCCTAGACTCTTCTAGTACTCATCATTTTTATTTTACACCAGGACACACCAGTTGTGAAAGCCAATAACAAGAGCCTCAGCTTTGTCCTCCTGGTCTCCATCATGTTGGGTTTCCTCTGTGTGTTCCTCTTCCTGGGTCGTCCTGTGGATGTAACCTGCTTGCTACGCCAAATTTCTTTTGGAATTCTCTTTACAATAGCCGTATCTTCTGTATTGGCCAAGACTATTATGGTTTGCATTGCCTTCAAAGCCACCAAACCCAACAGCATGTGGAGGAAATGGATTGGAGTAAAACTGCCCACCTGTATAGTTTTAGCTTGTTCCAATGTTCAGATTATAATCTGTGTTAGTTGGTTGTCCATCTCTCCTCCCTTCCAGGAATTGGACACACACTCCTACCAGGAGAAGATCATCATTCAGTGTAATGAAGGGTCAGTTATCGGGTTCTACTCTGTCCTGGGATATATGGGGATCCTGGCTGCTGTCAGTTTTATTATAGCTTTTTTTGCCAGGACATTACCGGACAGTTTTAATGAAGCCAAATACATCACCTTCAGCATGCTGGTGTTCTGCAGTGTCTGGATTGCCATGATCCCGGCCTATCTGAGTAGTGATGGCCGAACGGTTCGCCCGGCGGTCGTTTCGCGGCGAATTTTGGTCGTTCGCGGTCCGCTCGTTCGCTCGCCTTTTCCCGTCGTTCGCCCCGGCGGACTTACGTGTTTAATGTGTAAAAGAACTTTGACCTTTGATGACACGTTTATCATGTGGTACAGGACAGCCAATTGAGACATGACAGCACATGGACACTTGGACATTCCCCCTAACCTATAAATACACCCGATCCGGTGGCCATTTTACATTCTTTCTTCTGTTACTATAGGGAAAGGTTGCTGTGTGGAGTAGGGACAGATAAAACGCTAGCTATTTGGTACACAAAAGTTCTTTTCAGGACTGGTATAGGTGTTAGGTGTATATAGGTTTGCTGTGCTACTGATTCTTGCAGCAGCCTGAGTGTCTTTTGTCAGTTTAGAGAAAGGGAAAGGATGGTGTATGCTACAGGGACAGCCAGATTAGTCTTTCATCATCATCATCATCATCATCATTAGCTGTTACTATCAGGTCCACAAAAGAGCTGTTCCAGTAACCACTAATCGTTCCAGTGTACTGTTTTTTGCCACTTTGTATAGGGACAGGAAGGAAGCAGTGTTGTCAGGCAGTGAGGGTCAGTTTAAAGACTTGCTGTTACTATTAGTTCCACAAAGGTTCTTTTCAGGACTGGTATCAGTGGTATAGTAATAGGCTTGTACACGTATAATATTCTTTCTTCCAAATATAGAAAGAATATTATACTTGACTGCTGCCCTTCTGCTGCAGTCTGCTAAACATTCACAACTCACTTGTTCCACAAAGCTCTTTATCAGGACTGGTAACTTGGTCTGTCTAGGGTGCTACGGTACATAGGGTTGAGTGCGGTACAGTCTGCTGTTCTGTAAGGACCGCTATCAGTCCACAATAGATAGGGTTGAGGTGCACTACTGCTGACTGCTGACCTATACTGCAGCAGTCCTTCATTGGTATAGGGACTGACGTACAGTATGCTAAACACTAACACACAACCTGCTTGGTCCACAAAAGTTCTTATGAGGACTGGTAACTTGGTATAGGGTGCTACGGTACATAGGGTTGAGTGCGGTACAGTCTGCTGTTCTGTAAGGACCGCTATCGGTCCACAATAGATAGGGTTGAGGTGCACTACTGCTGACTGCTGCCCTATACTGCAGCAGTCCTTCATTGGTATAGGGACTGACGTACAGTCTGCTAAACACTAACACACAACCTGCTTGGTCCACAAAAGTTCTTATAAGGACTGGTAACTTGGTATAGGGTGCTACGGTACATAGGGTTGAGTGCGGTACAGTCTGCTGTTCTGTAAGGACCGCTATCGGTCCACAATAGATAGGGTTGAGGTGCACTACTGCTGACTGCTGCCCTATACTGCAGCAGTCCTTCATTGGTATAGGGACTGACGTACAGTCTGCTAAACACTAACACACAACCTGCTTGGTCCACAAAAGTTCTTATAAGGACTGGTAACTTGGTATAGGGTGCTACGGTACATAGGGTTGAGTGCGGTACAGTCTGCTGTTCTGTAAGGACCACTATCGGTCCACAATAGGTAGGGTTGAGGTGCACTACTGCTGACTGCTGCCCTATACTGCAGCAGTCCTTCATTGGTATAGGGACTAAGAGTTTTGTCACAGGGTGATTTAAAAAATGACAGGCAGAGGAAGAGGCAGGCCCTTCCGCAGGGGTGGTAGGGGTAGGGCAGGAGCAACAGCCTTGAGCCAAAGTGGGAAGTTGCAGAAGGTGCGTTCAATTACTTTAAAGGACGCACCAGACTTGGTTGAGTGGCTCGCTCAGCCTTACTCTTCTGCACCCTCCTCATCCTCTCGATCTGCACCCTCTTCTTCACTCTCTGCTATGTGCACCCCCAAAGACACTACCACCAACAACACCACCACTACCACCACCACATACCTTCCGCTTGAGTCACAGGAATTATTTTCCGATCCATATCAAGAGGACATTTCTGATGCGCAGCCACTCTTGGTATTGGATCAGGAAGAGGAGGTAGCAACAACCGCTACTTAGCAGTCTGACGACAGTACCCAGATCAGCCCAAGGAGGAGGTTGGTCCCCGGTGTTGCTGCCTACTCCGAGATCTCTACTTATAGCGGTGGGGAAGGTGACGTTGATGATGACGTGTCTAGTGATGTCACGTGGGTGCCCACAAGAGAGGAAGAGGAGGGGAGTTCAGAGGGAGATATGGACCAGCAGATAGGGAGGAGAAGCAGCAATAACTTACATTGCACAGCAGGGACAAAGCAGACTGCAAATGTATCAGGAGCGAGTCATCGACCATGTACGGTCACATCTGGCGCTCCCAGGACACCGGCACATGGCTCCGCAGTGTGGGCTTTTTTTAACGTGTCCGCTGCTGACAATAGCGTTGCCATCTGCAATCTTTGCAGTGAACGCGTTAGTCACGGTAAGCCTAAAGCCTCATACACACGATAGGACTTTGTACAAACTTTCCCTTGGATTTTTGTACAAAGGGCGTCGGCCCTGAACTTGTATTGCATACACACAGCAGGACTTTTTCAGCCAACTTTCACCAAACCACGTGGTTTTTCTGCTCTTTACCGCCACCTTTGGTCAACTTCTGTATTGTTTTCTGATCTTTTGCATTGGTTCTGAGCATGCCTGTTTGTACTTTGTACAAAAGTCCTATGGTTTTCTGTACACACGATCAGACTTTGCTCCATCGGACTTTTGTTGCCAGAAAGTTTGTCCGTTCGCACAGCCAACAAAAGTCCGATGAAAACCAAAAAAGTTTGTCCGATGGAGCGTACACACAGTCGGATGTTGCTCCAAAACAGCTAATTTGCATGTTTGTTGTCAAAAAGTCTGATCGTGTGTATGGGCCTTTACACTCACCTAGGGACGACCGCCTTAAGAAGGCACATGAGCAGCCATCACCGAGCCCAGTGGGAGCAACGGAACACACACACACAAAGCCACACTGCAGGCTCTCACCGTCCAGCCTCGTCTTCTACTTCTCCTTCTCCTCTCTCCTCACAATTGTCCTCCACTCCACCTTCCATCACGCCAAGCTCACGTTTTTCTGCAAAAAGGCAGGCTTCCATGGGCCTAATGTTCGAGCGTAAAAAAATGATGACGCCGGATAACCCTCTTGCCCAACGGTTGAGGGCTGGCTTGTCAGAACTGATAGCCCGCCAACTACTGCCATATAAACTGGTGGACTCGGAGGCCTTTCGCAAATTTGTGGCCATTGGAACACCACAATGGAAGGTCCCAGGAAGGAAGTATTTCTCAGAGAAGGGCATCCCAGAGCTATATGGCCATGTTCAGCGGCAAGTGAATGTATCTCTGGCACACAGTGTCGGTGCCAAGATACATCTGACCACAGACACGTGGTCTAGCAAACACGGGCAGGGAAGGTATATCACTTTTACTGCCCACTGGGTGAACCTTCTGACGGCCGTCAAGCATGTAACCCGTGGCACCCGTGTAGATTTGGTTTTACCGCCACGGATTGCATGCAGGCCTGACTCTTCTTCTCCTCCTCCTCCTACTCCATCCTCCTCCCTCTCCTCCTCAGCTGCCTCCTCCTTTTCCGCTGCTAGCGTCTCTTCCGCTGCACCGCCCAAGCTCCCCAGAACCTATTCCACATGCCAGGTGAGACATTGCCATGCTGTGCTGCGTCTGTTGTGCCTGGAAACCAAGAGCCACACTGGCCCGGCACTCCTTTCAGCTTTTCGTTCACAGGCAGATCAGTGGCTAACACCGCTCAATTTGACAGTTGGTAAAGTGGTGTGTGACAACGGTGCCAATCTGCTTAGCGCATTGAAACAGGGCAAAATCACGCACGTGCCGTGCATGGCACACGTCTTAAACTTGGTCGTGCAGCGATTTGTTGTCAAATACCCTGGGGTCCAGGACATCTTGTGGCAGGCAAGGAAAATCTCGGCCCATTTCAGAAGATCTTACACGGCCATGGCTCGCCTTGCTGACATTCAGCGTCGACACCATCTGCCGGTCAGACGTCTTATTTGCGATTGCCCGACGCGATAGAACTCAACTTTCTATATGCTTGATAGGCTGCTCCAGCAGAAACGTGCAGTTAATGTCTACCTGTATGAACTCTGCGAAAGAAACGGTTCTGGGGAGCTGGGGTTTTTTTCACCACGCCAGTGGCTGCTCATGCGCGACGCATGCAGACTTCTGCGGCCATTTGAGGAGATCACCAAACTGGTCAGTCGCAGCCATGGCGCCATCAGTGATATGGTACCTTATGCCTTCTTTATGGAGCGTGCATTGCGTCGTGTCATTGATCAGGCTGTGGAGGAGCAGGAGCGGGAAGATGAGGAAGTCGCAATGCTGGATGAATTCCCAGGGGGGGCTACTCTATCTGAGACAAGTCAACAACAGGAGTCTGATGAGGAGTCAGAGGAGGATGGTGCCGGGGCGGATGAGCAGGAGCAAGAAGAGCATGCTTTAAACCTTTCTGGGATCCCTGTTGTGCGTGGATGGGGAGAGGAGAATGAAGAGGACGACATTATCCTGGATGATGAGCATGAGCCAGGTCACCACACCGCTTCCACTTTAGTGCAAATGGGGGCCTTCATGCTCCAGTGTTTTAATAGGGACACCCGTATAAAAAGCATAAGGGTCAAGGACCAGTACTGGGTGGCAACGTACTTAGATCCCCGGTACAAACACAAAATGACGGAAATGTTACCGCCGTCACAGTGGGCTGTCAGAATGCAGCACTTCCAGGCCTTGCTTCGAGAAATGCTGCATTCTGCTTTTGCGTGCGCTGGCAGAGGAGCAATTCCCACTCCCAGAGAAGGATTTGCGGGTACCAATCCAACAGCGCCTGCAAGAAGAGGCCGGTTTGAAGATGTGTTGGTGACTTCGGATATGAGGTCATTCTTTCAGCCGACCCATCGACAGGTGTCATCCGGATCCAGCATCAGGGAACGCCTAGACCGTCAGGTGTCCGACTACATTGGGTTAACGGCCGATGTGGACGCTCTGAGGAGTGATGAACCCCTGGACTACTGGGTGGGCAGGCTTGACCTCTGGCCAGAGCTTGCCCAATTTGCAATCGAACTGTTGGCTTGCCCCTCATCCAGTGTCCTGTCCGAAAGGACGTTCAGCGCAGCAGGGGGGATTGTGACCGATAAGCGTACTCGCCTAGCTCACGACAGTGTTAACTACCTCACATTTCTAAAAATGAATGAGGCATGGATCTCGGAAGAATTCAACACATGTGACCAGTAGACCATGTATATGTCTATAAACAATTTTTTTAATCAAGCACACAGACCTTCTTTCTTCATTTGGCTCACTTCCTTGTCCCAAAAAAGCACACCGTACTATATGCCCCTACCCTCCTCTTTGAAGAGGTTGAGCGGTGTCATATTTCTACTGGGGCTGCTTATGATATCCCTGTGCTGTGCTGACTTCCTCCTGGGGGTTCTTATTATGAGGGGATCACACTATCCCTGTGCTGTGCTGACTTCCTCCTGGGGGTTCTTATTATGAGGGGGTCACACCATCCCTGTGCTGTGCTGACTTTCTACTGGGGCTGCTTACGGTGCTGCTGTCAGTGCTGTATATCACGGTGCTGATGTCAGTGCTTAATGTCATGCTTCTGATGTCAGTACTCTCTATCACGGTGCTGCTGTCAGTGCTGTATATCACGGTGCTGATTTCAGTGCTTAATGTCACGTTTCTGATGTCAGTGCCCTCTATCATGGTGCTGCTGTCAGTGCTGTATATCACGGTGCTGATGTCAGTGCTTAATGTCACGCTTCTGATGTCAGTGCCCTCTATCACGGTGCTGCTGTCAGTGCTGTATATCACGGTGCTGATGTCAGTGCTGTATGTCACGGTGCTGCTGTCAGTGCTGTATATCACGGTGCTGATGTCAGCGCTCTCTATCACAGTGTTGCTGTCAATGCTGTATGTCACGGTGCTGGTGTTAATGCTTTATGTCACGCTTCTGATGTCAGTACTCTCTATCACGGTGCTGCTGTCAGTGCTGTATATCACGGTGCTGATGTCAGTGCTTAATGTCACGCTTCTGATGTCAGTACTCTCTATCATGGTGTTGCTGTCAATGCTGTATGTCACGGTGCTGGTGTTAATGTTTTATGTCACGCTGCTGATGTCAGTGCTCTGTATCACAGTGCTGCTGTCAGATGACTCTATCACGGTGCAGGTTTCATTGCTGTTTGTCACGCTGCTGGTGATCATCTCCTGCACCCTCTTCTTTGCCTACCCTGGTCCCTGACCTTCCCTCTCCTCCATTACCTTCATGCGCTCCACAGTCCTGAATTGTCAGAACAATTTCCCAAATAAAAAAAGAATGCTTGTAGTTATCAATCCCAAATTCACCTCATACATGTATTATGTGATTGGCCAGGTGGTGGAACTATGTTTGCCAAGCTAATAATTATCCCGTGGCTGCAAATTTGACCTAAAGGTTTGCGAAGTTCGCCTCCCATTGAAGTCAATGGGGCCCGCCGCGAACGTTCGGTTTCGCGAACGTTTGGGTCCGTTCGCGTTTCGCGTCCGCGAAACGTCCCATTGGAAGTTCGTCCATCACTATATCTGAGCACCAAAGGGAAATACACGGTGGCTGTGGAGATATTTGCCATACTGATTTCAAATAGTGGTCTCTTGTATTGTATATTCCTTGCAAAATGTTTTACAATTTTCTGTAGGCCAGAACTGAATACAAAAGCCTATCTGCACAGTAAAATAAATCTATAAACTATATTTTATCTAGAGACAAAAAAAAGTAGATATTTATGGAAATCTGTGGGTGTATAGAACTTTTTATATGTGCAAAATCCTGTGTAAATTAATAGGCAACGGTGAATTGTGTGAGAATAAAATAAATCATCTACCAATACAATATACATTCAAAAATAAATCAAAATGTAAAAAAGTTGATAACTTTTAACGTGCGATGATAATTTGAGATGAAAATCTCTGATAAAGTGCTGATATCTGAAAGTGTCACTATATTAAAAAATATACAATGCAAGCAAAATAATTGTGCAATATCCAAAGTCCAAAATACAATATAAGCAATAGGCTACCAGTGTAGCTAACTTATTTATGAATTAATGGCAGGAAGCAGATATATATATATATATATTGTAATATTTGGGGGTTATTTTAGCTTAAAGGTAGAGCTTACCAGTGAGCTGGATCCACACCAGATGTCGTTTAAGGGCTCGTAGGCCCACTTTTATTAAAGAAAGAAAAGTCAGATAACAAAATAGTTGCCCACACAGGGGTTTCAGCTTTCCACAGCAGTAATGTATGTAGAACCAAAAATACCAAGCCACCTGGCTCTCTTTAGCAGCACTGCTGCTCAGACTTCTGCTGCAGCCCTCTTGGCTCTTTAACAGAGTTCCTGTACACCCAGTACCTCAGCACTCTTTAACAGCTTCTCTTTCAGCCCACAAGCTTGGACCCTCTGTCTACTCTGACAGACCGACCTGTGCAGACATGCACACTTCTTCTCCCTTACACGCCTGGACTCCTCGGGAGGGTGGAGCCCAGAACCATGGTGTTGGCTTTGTTTTAAGCCCAAGACCCACCTGTGCAATCATCCAGCCAGACTGCTGGCTGTTCCCAAAACCCGGTCCCAGGATTGGAGATTCCGAACTACCACAATATATATATATATATATATATATATATATATATAGCAAGAACTGGCTTAATCTCAGGTTGTATAAAGGATATATAGCTTATATTTTTGTTATATAGAGGGGCACACTTGGGACATTGGAGAATTTTATAGAACATATTAATAATTTTGATATTAATAGTAATAATAATGTTTCAGTTTGGTCATTTACAAGCAAGGGGGAAGGCTATATGCCAAAATATATTTTAAATAACCACAATAGCTACATCCCTATGATGAATTTCCACCACCCAGAATGGATAGGGGTTATCCTAAAATCCCAATTATTGGAGTCAGGAGATATTGTGATTGAGATAGTGACTTTGAAGTACAATCAGAAACACGTATAGAAAGGTTTGACAAAAAAAAGTATAAAAAAGAGGTCCTAGAAATTACCAACTGAACAGTAAAACAAATGGGTAAACAAAGAAGGGTGCAAGTTACAAAAAAATCAAAAAACAAAAAAAAAACAGATCAACAAGGCTCATGATCATGACTATTCATCACAGATTACAACAGACAGAACGCAGTTGTAGAAAAGAGTGTCAGAAGACATTGTATAATTAAAGGATATAATTCCAGCCAAAGTGCAACCCAGAAAAACAAAGTTTGTATATAAGAGAGCAACAGCTTTAAGAGCCAAACTGATATATATATATTTATATATAAACCAGTCTCCCTAAAAAAAACTGTTAAATTTTTTGGACCAAAGGGGGGTTTCAGATGCAAAAGATATATCCTTAGTAAGATGGTAAAACATAAATAAAGAAATTGTACTGTATTTAGTTCTACAAGTACAACCAAATCATATGTCACCTATGTATTGGAATGTCCATGTGGACTACAATACGTAGGTAGAACAACTAGGAGATTAGTTACACAGATAGGAGAACATATAAATAATAGACAATTCATTTCACTATTAATCGAAATTCAGATGAAATGTTCACTATCCAGAGGTATCCTAAATCTCCTAATCATGATAGTAAAGCATTTCAATGAATCCAAAATAAACTATAACAAAAGGCATTTAATTTGAATATGAAAAAAACAAAAAACATAATGACTAAACAAATGATCCGAATTAAATCAGATCCCTTTTGTTTTTATTTTGCAGTAATATTTTTACAAAAAATGCACTACATATAAAATGAAAACAGATTACAATACAGTAAGGTATGAAAGTGAAATAAGATGACTCCTACTTATTTTGTTTGGGTTGGATGGAGATGGAAATTGTGGTTCAATATATACTGCGCTATATCAATTTCGACAGCGCTCAAGAAAAACCGTAAGGCCAGACTCACTGCACTGTTAACAAGGTTGAGAAAGTTAGAAACTAGTCACAAGCTAACACTGGCACGACATACCCTAACAGAGCTAACCGACACCCGAGCCCTAATTAATGAGACCCTGAACCTTACCCTTAAGAGAAATTTCACTTTGCCCCAAAAACTTTTTTATGAGCACGGGAATAAAAGTGGTCGTTTTCTTGCCCAAGCCCTGCGTAAGAAAAAAAACAGTAACGTTATACACCATCTACGCTCCCCCTCGGGCGATCTAATTCTCCACAATAGAGATATCGCCAAAGAGTTTGAAACCTATTACTCCTCTCTGTATGATCTTCAAAACTCTACTCACGCACCAGATGATCATTTACGGTAACGCAGGAACATGCTATTTCCTCCTTCCTCTCCCAATTCGCCCCAGCTAGGCTTTCACCTGAAGCTTCGGAGGGTCTAGAATCCCCAATATCCCCCTAGAGTGGAACCTAGCACTTAAGAGCATGAAACCCAGGAAAAGCCCCCTTCCTCAAAGCTTTTAACTCTATATCTCCCTCTTCCCCTCTATCACAAAGAATGCTGGAAGCACATATAGTTGTTATACCAAAAGAAGAAAAGGATTCATCCCAACCCAGTAACTACAGACCTATTTCCCTTCTCAATTCGGATATCAAGCTTTTTTCTAAAATTATAGCAAGCAGGTTGCTCCCTTTTCTCCCTTCCCTTATCTCCCAAGATCAAACTGGTTTTATCCCTGGCCGGGAGACCAGGGATAACACAATTAAGGCCATAAACTTACATCATCTTATAACCAGTACTAACCAAAAAGGTTTTTTCCTTTCTCTGGACGCGGAAAAGGCGTTCGACAGAGTGTCTTGGAGATACATGAAAGCAGTGCTCCAAGTGATTGGATTGGGGCCTCATTTAATCGACTTAATCATGGCATTATATGACAATCCAGTTGCGAGAGTTAGAGCCAACCACACTCTGTCGGACGCCTTTCCCATCTGCAATGGGACAAGACAGGGATGTCCCCTATCTCCCATCCTTTTTGTCCTGACTCTTGAACCCTTCCTCCGTAAAATAGCAGACAATCCCGATATTCAAGGCATTAGGTCCCCCCACAAGGAATATAAATATGCTGCATTTGCAGATGACATTTTGTTATTTCTTTCGAACCCATTGATCACAATCCCGGTAGTGCTTTCGGAATTCAAACAGTTCCAATACCTGTCGAATCTTAAAGTCAACCTGTCAAAATCCTTTGCCCTCAACGTCTCTCTGCCCCAAAAAATAGTCGACCAATGCAAGACAAATTTCCCCTTTCACTGGAAAAACGACTCCATTACATATTTGGGTATCCAGATCCCCTCCAAATTGTCTGAACTATATGTAAAAAACTTTACACCTCTCCTGAATCATTTGACTAAAGATCTCAAAGAATGGGACAAACCTATATTTTCATGGTTTGGTAGAGCAGCTATTTTGAAAATGAATGCCCTTCCAAGAATGCTCTACCTGCTCCAAAACGATTCCCATCCACATCCCTAACTCCTTTTTTAGAAATTATAGACAACTCTGTTCCAGATTTCTCTGGAGCAATCGTAAGCATAGAATAAACTATGACCAACTTTCACGCCCGAAGAATCTAGGGGGAATCGGACTTCCAAACCTCCATAAATACTACTTTGCAACACATTTAACCAGGATAGGGGATTGGAATGTGCATGCTACCAGTAAAGACTGGATACCCTTAGAAGCCTCATTTACAGAACTGTCCCTTTCTTCCTCACCGTGGATCCCTTATCGTCTTATCCCACTGAGCCTGATACAACACCCTCTCATAGGCCCAACTTTAAGAAGCTTTCACCAAATTTGCAAACAATCGAACATTTCATCCTCTCCAGCCCCCCTGACTCCTCTAAACCTTAACCCCGACTTCCCACCAGGAATGAAACAAGATTATCTAGCAGACTGTTGGCCCGCGACCCACATTAGAGCACACCAATTTTTCCATCGTGGGAAAATACAAAACAGATACAAATACAAAACTCAGCTTGCGACCCAGACAGGGGAAACCCTTATTCCTCCCTGGTCCTACCTCCTGCTGGCCTCATACTTGCAGAACCTAGACAAAGACTCTTGTTGCTCCCGACAACTCTCTCCTTTCGAATCACTCTGCACTCAAACCTCTCCCCAAACACACCTCATCTCCTCTACACACAATCTGCTCTTTGCGGAACTCAGAGCGAATGATACACCAGCTTGCGAGAAATGGGAAAGGAACTTGTCCATCTCACTCTCGAATGACCAGTGGGAGCAAATTCATACCAATATACATAAAGGATCCTCTAATGTGAACACCCAAGGGAACGGATTTAAAATCCAATCCAGATGGTACCATACTCCGGTGGTAGTCCATAAATACAAGCCTAATGCTCCTGAGTCCTGCTGGAGATTATTATTATTATTATTCAGGATTTATATAGCGCCAGCAATTTACGCAGAGCTTTACAATATAAAAGGGAGACAATACAGTTACAATACAATTAAATACAAGAGGATTAAGAGGACCCTGCTCAGAAGAGCTTACAATCTAAAAGGGTGGGGCAGGTGGTACAGAAGGTTATAATTGTTGGGAATGAGTTTATGGAAGTGGTAGGAGATTAGTTTGAGACGTGATAGGCTTCCCTGAATAGATAAGTTTTCAGGGATTTCAGGAGATGTACCGTATATACTCGAGTATAGGCCGACCCGAATATAAGCCGAGGTCCCCAATTTACCCCCAAAAAACTGGAAAAAATTATTGACTCGTGTATAAGCCGAGGGTGAGACATGCCTGTCCATCCCTGTGTGTCCGTCCATCCCTGTGGGTCCATCCATCCCTGTGTGTGTCCATGCATCCGTGTGTGTGTGTGTGTGTCCATGCATCCGTGTGTGTGTGTCCATGCATCCGTGTGTGTGTGTGTCCATGCATCCGTGTGTGTGTGTGTGTGTGTGTGTCCATGCATCCGTGTGTGTGTGTGTGTGTGTGTGTGTCCATGCATCCGTGTGTGTGTGTGTGTGTGTGTGTCCATGCATCCGTGTGTGTGTGTGTGTCCATCCATCCCTGTGTGTGTGTGTGTGTGTGTGTGTGCATGCATCCGTGTGTGTGTGTGTGCTTTTTCCCACCTTAGTTTGATTGGTTCATTAATATATCAAAATTGCCCTAAGGAATTAGAAACAACTGTCAAATAGGCTACTAAGGAATAAACCAGTAACACCAGTAATAGAAAGGTTTTACATTGCTGTTGTTACAAAAGCACTATAATAAGCATATGTGTATGTATATTATTTGCTAAACATTGTTTGATCATCATAAACACCAGTCAGAGGAAGTAGCCATTGAAGTAATGGGTTCCATATGGTACAAACTGAAAGAAAAATGGAATAGGGCACATGCATTGATTTCTTCATTTCCAGGAGAGGCACAGTAAAGACACAGTAGAGCCTACCTGTGTCCGTCCAGCCTGTGTCCGTCCCGGCCTGCGTCCCGTCCCGGCCTGCGTCCCGGCCCGGCCTGCGTCCCGGCCCGGCCTGCGTCCCGGCCCGTCCCGGCCCGTCCCGAGCCGAGCCTCCGTCCTTCAGCTCTTCGTCGGTGGCCATTCTAGGATTCAAAAGCCGCGCCTCCGTCGGTGATAGGCGGAACACTCAATTTCCCACTGACTGCTGGGAAATTGAGTGTTCCGCCTATCGGATGTCCGTGATAGGCGGAACACTCAATTTCCCAGCAGTCAGTGGTCCGCCTATCATGGACGTCCGCTCATCTTCATACTACGGACGAGGATGAGAGGATGTCCGTGATAGGCGGAACACAGACTGCTGGGAAATTCAGTGTTCCGCCTATCACAGGCGAAGGCGGAGAGGGAGGCGCGGCCTTTGAATCCTAGAATGGCCGCTGTCTGTCTGCTCGACACGCTGATCGGGCAGACAGACAGCGATGACTCGAGTATAAGCCGAGGGGGGCACTTTCAGCCTCAAAAAAGAGGCTGAAAATCTCGGCTTATACTCGAGTATATACGGTAATCAGGACAAGGGAACGTTACTACACATATGGTGGTCCTGCCCATTGGTCCAGCATTTTTGGACGGAAGTGCACCGCTTTACAGAAAAAATATCCTCCTACACACTAGAATTTACTCCTGCCCAGTTTTTCTTACACCATTCCAGTCTACCACATAGCACTTATCACAAATCGCTGACAATGCATCTAATCAACGCGGCTAAGCAGTGCATACCCATTCATTGGCAATCCTCCCGAGTTCCCTCCATTAAAGATTGGTTTCTCAGAATTCAAAAAGTCGCGGAAATGGAGAAACTTATTAATATCTCTCGAGATACCCCTTCTAAGTACAACACGAAGTGGGCTTGTTGGATACACTTTCAGGCTTCACAAGAGTATTTGCACATATGGCAACTTGCTCGTAACTCTCTACCCAGTTCTTATGTTCTGATATTCCTCTCCTTTACTTTATGATGGGGGTAAGCCAGAGACCCTTTCCCCCTTGTTTCCCCCTTATTTCCCCCACACCTGAAACTCATATCATAATCTCCTTCCCTTATCCCATCCCATCTGTACTTCCTTACCCCCTCCTTGACACCCCCCGTTTTCTTTCTATATCTTTAGACTTATCTTTGTCGTACATACCCTATATCGACATATATCTCCAGACTCCACACTCAATAATACTCCTCTTCATGACAATAGTGCACCACGCACTATGCAATTTTTCACCTATGCACTCTTTGAACGATCTATAACCCCAAGGTATTCACCATTCCCATGTTTTTCAACAACCCTCTTTAGCCTCCAATTAAGCATACCCCCCCTACATATCAAGCCACAGTAGGTCTGCCTAGATCACGTTCCCCCAGGTCATACTAAAGCGTACCTGGACATCTTGTCTACAGATGTATACAAAGAGGGTGTACAATAGAGGTCACAGTAGGACTAGGCAGTATTACTTCTTATGATGATATCAGGGGTCATAAGATCCTCCTGTTGCTCTTCTAACTTACACATGGACACGAAATCCAGTTGAACAATTGGGTCCACTATAATCTCCAGTTTCGTCTACTACTAGTTCTCTATGGTAGTAATAAGTACTCAGATTGTGGAAATGGAATTTAAAATTGAGTTATGTAACCTGCTTTATACATATGTCATTTGTTCTTTGTTAATACTCTCTCTTATATTAATAAAATTATTTGAAACAATATATACTGCGCTGTGGCGATAAACTTTATCAAGCCGCCGACACAGTTTCTAGACAAGAAAGCGTGAATGACAAAAAATAAATTAGCGTGTAGCGCTATGATAAAGGAATAAACTTATACGGATCACCATATAAATCATTCAAACAAGAAAAGCCATATTCCTTAATATTAATTAAACATAGGAACCAGAGCCTTATTTAAAAAATTTAATAAACATAAAATATAAGTGAAAAAAATATATACATCAAAATATATAAGTGAAAAAAATATTGAAAAAAGTGCTCGTGCCAAACAAGTCCCAAAAATATAATGTCCAATGGTGAGTATGTAGAGAGGTCAATTTTTCCCAAAAGTTGCTTTCAGAAACTGTGTGCTCTTCTAACATGCAGCACCACCACCACCGTGAGAATAGAGGAGGCTTGCCAGAGGACTTGGACTTGGTGAGACATACGTCTCCCAGGTCTTATGGGCTTTATATATGGGATCTATCCGATGGTATGGATATTCCTTGGACTCAGCTTGTACAGCCACATAAAATTAGGTGAACAAATCGTTACTGTCCGATGTGAGATGGAATGATAATCTTGTGCATGGAACCATAAAAGCAGAAACCCGACATAGCGTAATATTGTCACGTAGAAAATTTTTAATAATTAAAGTAAAAAAAACTCACATTTTGTTGGTATCAAGAAAGTGACATGTACATGAATACAGAAATAGCGGTGTCTGTAGAGGAATCCACCCAACGCGTTTCAACTAAAAAGTCATCATCTGGGGTGTGGACCCACTCTGCCTGCACCTCTTTTAAAAGAATGATGACCCCATGTCATTTGGGACTCCAATCGGAGTTCCCGCCTGACGTCACTTCAGGTGAAAAAACGGAAGTGTTTGCTTGTGGGGAAAGAAACGTATTTATCTATTAAGTAGCCCCTTCGGAGGTGTTGAACAATATCATCAGACACTAGCACTAAGGTAATCCACCCGGAATATTGTATGCAGCCTGGTTTTTATATCTGAAACCATCAAGTTTACTTTTTTGGCGATCGCGCTATCCAAGCCTCGCTCTCGGCGTGAGAACGACCAATCACTTCTGTGTAATCACTCTGAAAATGAGGAGTGGATGGCATCATATACGGTCTGGCGCTCTTAGCATCCAAGCCTCAATATGAAAAAAGAGGCTTGGCTCGCTTTCTCCCGCAGTTTTACTTGGGAATAGTCAAGCGATGCCGTTTAACTATATAATTACCATGTGACGTTCACCCTCATAAAAAAGAAAAAAAAAATAGATAAAAAGGAATTTATATAATAAAGAAAAATTATTATGTACAAAGAAGAAAAAGAAAAATTTGAGAAAATAAATGACAAAAAGATAGAGACAATATTAATAATGTAGAAAAAATAAAAACCAAAAATAAAAATGTAATATACTAAAAAAGAAAGAAAAAACAATGGGTAAAGAAAGTTAGAAAAGTCAAAAAAATCTAATCCACAGGAAAAAAAATTATATATAAATGCGAAAACAAGAGATAGAAAAATGAAATAAAATAAAATAAAGGTGCAAATAAAAATAAAAAAAACAAATAAATGTAAATAATAAATGATAATAAAAATAAATACTAAATAATAATGTAGATAAATGTAAACATTTTAAATAAAAAAATGGCATGGGTTACCCCTCCAGAGGCATACCAGGCCCTTAGGTCTGGTAGGGATTTTAAGGGGAGCCCCTACGCCGAAAAAATGGCGTGGGGTCCCCCCAAAATCCACACCAGTCACCTATCTGAGCACGCTGCATGGCCGGTCAGGAAGGGGGTGGGAACGAGTGAGCGCCCCCCCCCCTCCTGAGCCGTACCAGGCCGCATGCCCTCAAAACGGGGGGTGGGTGCTTTGGGGAAGGGGGGTGCCCTGCGGCCCCCCCACACCAAAGCACCTTGTCCCCATGTTGATGATGACAAGGGCCTATTCCCGACAACCCTGGCCGTTGGTTGTTGGGGTCTACAGGCGAGGGGCTTATCGGAATCCGGAAGCCCTCTTTAATAAGGGGGCCCCCATATCCCGGCCCCCCACCCTATGTGAATGAGTATAGGGTACATAGTACCCCTACCCATTCACCTGGGGAAAAAAGTGTTAATAAAAAACAAACACACAACACAGGTTTTTAAAGTAATTTATTAGGCAGCTCCGGTGGTCTTCTTCCGACTTCAGGGGTCTTCTCGCCGGGCTCCTCCGCTATCTTCTTCCAGCTCTTTTACTAGCGGAGGAGCCCGGCTTTCTCCTTTGACGTTGTCGCCGCCAACTGGGGGATCTTCTTCCGACTCCTTGGCGCTCTCCAGTTATTCTCTTCAGGTGCTTAAAAAAAAACCTGCCCACTGTAACTAATGCAACCGGGGACCTGAAAGGGGCTGGATGCTTGGAAAGGGGGTGGCCATGGTGGCCATGGATAGATTCATGCTATGCATGAATCCATCCATTACATATAGGGGGGTGGTGCGGAGAAAGGGGTCAGAGTCTGGGGCACCCCCTAATGGATGGACCAATGGATGGACCACTGCCCCTGGCTGATATTCCGTGTATGACTACTGGCCTAGCTCCTGAATCTACTCTTGGCTGTCCCTTCCACCAAGTCTCATCTGCTACTTCCGAGGGACTCCTGCCCAGTAGTACACCCTGCTCATCAGCCATCATCCAGCAGACATCTCCTCTACTCTTCAGCCTGTCACAGCTGGCAACCCCTGGTTCTTTGAACATAGCACTCCATGTTACTGCCTTCAGGGGCGCTCTGCACTCAGCCACAAGGGGAGCCCTTTCAGCACTTCGGCCTCCGACCAGGTAAGTGGCAATATAACTTTGACATTGACTGTCCAATCATCACAAAATGGATTGACGTAGCTGTCAATAATTCTGATATTGTTCACATTGTTTTTTATGTTATGTTTTTATTATGTTTTGAACTTTTAAGAGCATCAGGTGAACAGAGACAAAAGAAACAGAACAAAGAAGTATAAAAAATAAAGAGAGCAAATAAAGCCTTTAGGACAGGCATGTCCAAAGTCCGGTCAGCGTGCCAATTAGTGATGGACGAACTTCCGATGGGACGTTTCGCAAAAGCGGATAGTTCGCAAACCGGAACGTTCGTGGTGGGCCCCATTGACTTCAATGGGAGGCAAACTTCGCAAACCTATAGGTCAAATTTGCAGCCACAAAATAATTATTAGCTGTGCAAACATAGTCCCACCACATGACCAATGACATAACACATGTATGAGGTGAATCTGGGATCGACAACTACAAGCATTCTTTTTTTATATGGGAAATTGTTCTGACAATTCAGGACTGTGGAGCGCATGAAGGCAATGGAGGACAGGAAAGGTCAGGGACCAGGGTTGGCAAAGAAGAGGGTGCAGGAGATGATCACCAGCAGCGTCACATACAGCAAAGACACCTGCACCATGATAGAGTCATCTGACAACAGCACCCCGTGATAGAGCACTGACATCAGCAGCGTGACATAAAGCACTCACACCAGCACCGTGATATACAGCACTGACAGCAGCACCGTGATAGAGAGCACTGACATCAGCAGCGTGACATAAAGCACTCACACCAGCACCGTGATATACAGCACTGACAGCAGCACTGTGACCGAGAGCACTGACATCAGCACCGTGATATACAGCACTGACACCTGCACCGTAAGCAGCCCCAGGAGGAAGTCAGCATAGCACAGGGATGGTGGGAGCCCCTCATAATGAGCATAGCACAGGGATGGTGGGAGCACCTCAAAATATGCACAGCAGAGGTACAGCCCCAGGAGGAAGTCAGCACAGCACAGGGATGGTGGGAGCCCCTTATAATGAGCATAGCACAGGGATGGTGGGAGCACCTCAAAATATGCACAGCAGAGGTACAGCCCCAGGAGAAAGTCAGCACAGCACAGGGATGGTGGGAGCCCCTCATAATATGCACAGCAGAGGTACAGCCCCAGGAGGATGTCAGCACAGCACAGGGATGGTGGGAGCCCCTCATAAAAAGCAGCCCCAGTAGAAATATGACACCACTCAACCTCTTCAAAGAGGAGGGTACGGGCATATAGTACGGTGTGCTTTTTTTGGACAAGGAAGTGAGCCAAATGAAGAAAGAAGGTCTGTGTGCTCGATTAAAAAAAATGTTTATAGACATATACATGGTCTACTGGTCACATGTGTTGAATTCCTCTGAGATCCATGCCTCATTCATTTTTAGAAATATGAGGTAGTTAACACTGTCGTGAGCTAGGCGAGTACGCTTATCGGTCACAATCCCCCCTGCTGCGCTGAACGTCCTTTCGGACAGGACACTGGATGAGGGGCAAGCCAACAGTTCCATTGCAAATTGGGCAAGCTCTGGCCAGAGGTCAAGCCTGCCCACCCAGTAGTCCAGGGGTTCATCACTCCTCAGAGCGTCCACATCAGCCGTTAACCCGATTTAGTCGGACACCTGACGGTCTAGGCGTTCCCTGATGCTGGATCCAGATGACACCTGTCGATGGGTTGGCTAAAAGAATGACCTCATATCCGAAGTCACCAACACATCTTCAAACCGGCCTCTTCTTGCAGGCGCTGTTGGATTGGTACCCGCAACTCCTTCTCTGGGAGTGGGAATTGCTCCTCTGCCAGCGCACGCAAAAGCAGAATGCAGCATTTCTCGAAGCAAGGCCTGGAAGTGCTGCATTCTGACAGCCCTCTGCGACGGCGGTAACAATTCCGCCATTTTGTGATTGTACCGGGGGTCTAAGTACGTTGCCACCCATTACTGGTCCTTGGCCCTTATGCTTTTTATACGGGGGTCCCTATTAAAACACTGATGCATGAAGGCCCCCATTTGCACTAAAGTGGAAGCGGTGTGCTGGCCTGGCTCCTGCTCATCATCCAGGATAATGTTGTCCTCTTCATTCTCCTCTCCCCATGCACGCACAACAGGGATCCCAGAAAGGTTTAAAGCATGCTCTTCTTGCTCCTCCTCATCCGCCCCGGCACCATCCTCCTCTGACTCCTCTTCAGAGTCCTGTTGTTGACTTGTCTCAGATAGAGTAGCCCCCCTGGGAATTCATCCAGCATTGCGACTTCCTCATCTTCCCGCTCCTGCTCCTCCACAGCTTGATCAATGACACGACGCAATGCATGCTCCATAAAGAAGGCATAGGGTACCATGTCACTAATGGCGCCATGGCTGCGACTGACCAGTTTGGTGATCTCCTCAAATGGCGCGGTGAAAAAAACCCCAGCTTCCCAGATCCGGTTCTGCCACAGAGTTCATACAGGTAGACGTTAACTGCACGTTTCTGCTGGAGCAGCCTATCAAGCATATAGAAGGTTGAGTTCCATTGCGTCGGGCAATCGCAAATAAGATGTCTGACCGGCAGATTGTGTCGCCGCTGAATGTCAGCAAGGCGAACCATGGTCGTGTAAGATCTTCTGAAATGGGCCGATATTTTTCTTGCCTGCCACAAGATGTCCTGGACCCCAGGGTATTTGACAATGAATCGCTGCACGACCAAGTTTAAGACGCGTGCCATGCATGGCACGTGCGTGATTTTGCCCTGTTTCAATGCGCTAAGCAGATTGGCACCGTTGTCACACACCACTTTTCCAACTGTCAAATTGAACGGTGTTAGCCACTAATCTGCCTGTGAATGCAAAGCTGAAAGGAGTGCCGGGCCAGTGTGGCTCTTGGCTTCCAGGCACAACAGACACAGCACGGCATGACAACGTCTCACCTGGCATGTCGAATAGGTTCTGGGGAGCTTGGGGGGCGCAGCGGAAGAGACGCTAGCAGCGGAAAAGGAGGAGTCAGCTAAGGAGGAGAGGGAGGAGGATGGAGTAGGAGGAGGAGGAGAAGAAGAGTCAGGCCTGCATGCAATCCATGGCGGTAAAACCAAATCTACACGGGTGCCACGGGTTACATGCTTGACGGCCGTCAGAAGGTTCACCCAGTGGGCAGTAAAAGTGATATACCTTCCCTGCCCGTGTTTGCTAGACCACGTGTCTGTGGTCAGATGTATCTTGGCACCGACACTGTGTGCCAGAGATACATTCACTTGCCGCTGAACATGGCCATATAGCTCTGGGATGCCCTTCTCTGAGAAATACTTCCTTCCTGGGACCTTCCATTGTGGTGTTCCAATGGCCACAAATTTGCGAAAGGCCCCCGAGTCCACCAGTTTATATGGCAGTAGTTGGCGGGCTATGAGTTCTGACAAGCCAGCCGTCAACCGTTGGGCAAGAGGGTTATCCGGCGTCATCATTTTTTTACGCTCGAACATTAGGCCCACGGAAGCCTGCCTTTTTGCAGAAAAACGTGAGCTTGGCGTGATGGAAGGTGGAGTGGAGGACAATTGTGAGGAGAGAGGAGAAGGAGAAGTAGAAGACGAGGCTGGACGGTGAGAGCCTTCAGTGTGGCTTTGTGTGTTCCGTTGCTCCCACTGGGCTCGGTGATGGCTGCTCATGTGCCTTCTTAAGGCGGTCGTCCCTAGGTGAGTGTTGGGCTTACCGCGACGAATGCGTTGACTGCAAAGATTACAGATGGCAACGCTATTGTCAGCAGCGGACACGTTAAAAAAAGCCCACACTGCGGAGCCATGTGCCGGTGTCCTGGGAGCACCAGATGTGACCGTACATGGTCGATGACTCGCTCCTGATACATTTGCAGTCTGCTTGGTCCCTCCTGTGCAATGTAAGTTATTCCTGCTTCTTCTCCCTATCTGCTGGTCCATATCTCCCTCTGAACTCCCCTCCTCTTCCTCTCTTGTGGGCACCCACGTGACATCACTAGACACGTCATCATCAACTTCACCTTCCCCACCGCTATAAGTAGAGATCTCAGAGTAGGAAGCAACACCGGGGACCAACCTCCTCCTTGGGCTGATCTGGGTACTGTCGTCAGACTGCTGAGTAGCGGTTGCTGCTACCTTCTCTTCCTGATCCAATACCAAGAGTGGCTGAGCATCAGAAATGTCCTCTTGATATGGATCGGAAAATAATTCCTGTGACTCAAGCGGAAGGTATGTGGTGGTGGTGGTGGTGTTGTTGGTGGTAGTGTCTTTGGGGGTGCACATAGCAGAGAGTGAAGAAGAGGGTGCAAATTGAGAGGATGAGGAGGGTGCAGAACAGTAAGGCTGAGAGAGCCACTCAACCAAGTCTGGTGCGTCCTTTAAAGTAATTGAACGCACCTTCTGCAACTTCCCAATTTGGTTCAAGCCTGTTGCTCCTGCCCTACCCCTACCACCCCTGCGGAAGGGCCTGCCTCTTCCTCTGCCTGTCATTTTTTAAATGACCCTGTGACAAAGCTCTCAGTCCCTATACCAATGAAGGACTGCTGCAGTATAGGGCAGCGGTCAGTCAGCAGTAGTGCACCTCAACCCTATGTATTGTGGACCGATAACAGTCCTTATAGAATAGCAGACTGTACCTCACTCAACCCTATGTACTGTAGCACCCTAGACCAAGTTACCAGTCCTTATAAGGACTTTTGTGCATAAAGTAGGTTGTGTGTGAGTGATTAGCAGACTGTACGTCAGTCCCTATACCAATGAAGATTGCTGCAGTATAGGGCAGCGGTCAGTACTAGTGCACCTCAACCCTATGTATTGTGGACCGATAACAGTCCTTATAGAATAGCAGACTGTACCTCACTCAACCCTATGTACTGTAGCACCCTAGACCAAGTTACCAGTCCTTATAAGGACTTTTGTGGATAAAGTAGGTTGTGTGTGAGTGATTAGCAGACTGTACGTCAGTCCCTATACCAATGAAGGACTGCTGCAGTATAGGGCAACGGTCAGCAGTAGTGCACCTCAACCCTATGTATTGTGGACCGATAACAGTCCTTATAGAATAGCAGACTGTACCTCACTCAACCCTATGCACTGTAGCACCCTAGACAGACCAAGTTACCAGTCCTTATTTATAAGGAGCTTTGTGGAACAAGTGAGTTGTGAATGATTAGCAGACTGCAGCAGAAGGGCAGCAGTCAAGTATAATATTCTTTCTATATTTGGAAGAAAGAATATTATACGTGTACAAGCCTATTACCATACCACTGATACCAGTCCTGAAAAGAACCTTTGTGGAACTAAAACTAACAGCTACTATTTAAACTGACCCTCACTGTCTGACACACTGCTTCCTGCCTGTCCCTATATAAACTGACAAAACAGAGGCTTCTGGAACAAAAACTGGAATAGTACTTTTGTGGACCTGATAGTAACAGCTAATGATGATGACTAAACTGACTGTCCCTACAGCAGACACAGCGTCCTGTCCCTTTCTCTAAACTGACAAAAGACACTCAGGCTGCTGCAGCAATCAGTAGCACAGCAAACCTATATACACCTAACACCTATACCAGTCCTGAAAAGAACTTTTGTGTACCAAATAGCTAGTGATTTATCTCGCCCTGCTCCACACAGCAACCTTTCCCTATAGTGACAGAAGAAAGAATGTAAAATGGCCGCCGGATCGGGTGTATTTATAGGTTAGGGGGAATGTCCAAGTGTCCATGTGCTGTAATATCTCAATTGGCTGTCCTGTACCCCATGATGGTTGTGTCATCATAGGTCAAATTTCTTTTACACAGTAAAAACACGGAAGTCCGCCGGGCGAACGGCGCCAATAGTCCGCCGAACGGGCGGACCGCGAACAGCCGAAATTTGCCGCGAAACGACCGCCGGGGCGAACCGTTCGGCCATCACTAGTGCCATTTGCGACCCACGTTCTGGTTCCAAATGGCCCCACTGGTAATTTGGCTATTTATGTCTTTTGTAGACCCTAACGAATCCCCGAGCACCGCGGGGGCCAAAAAATATATATACATGCATTTATGCATATATATGTGCCTCGGTGGGTGCGGAATGAGCGCCGACACAATACATACAGTGAGAATTTCCTATTTGCACGGCGGCCTCTATAATAGGAAGTCCCATCTCCTGGGCTGCCATTGGACGACTGTTCTGCCCATCATAGGAGGCAGGACTTTGTATTAAAGAGTAATCTGTTGGCACTCGTCCCACCCCCCCCTTTCTTCTCTGAGGCTGAAGATGGGCATCGATCATGTTGCACTGCTAATGGTGAGCAGTGGTCGACCCGCGCACTGTGGGTGCACAGGCGCCACCACCCATCCATGCACCCAGCCCCTTTCAGGACACCGGACACATGGATTCCTATGGTGGGGGTGAAAGAAGGTGGTACTTTTTGAAACACATGATTACAGCCAGAGGCTCTAATAGGCTTCAAAATAGGGTTGGCTAGGGGCACAGAGACTGCACCCTGATCCCACCCAAGTGTGTGATGATAGCCAATTAATTTTCGCTATTTTCACACTAACCTTCCCCTCCACCAATCAGAAGGCAGGACGGCAGACCTGTTTCCTGATTAGCCAAAGCACCAGGCCACCCTATTGGATGCCTGGTGCTTAAGAAGAGAAAAAGAGGAGACACACTGGAGGAGCTGCTGCGGTAAGTCCGCTCTGCCAGAGCCGCATGCAGGGGGGTTTGGTGCTGCCAGAGCCACGCATGCGGGGGGCGCTGCCAGAGATGCGCAGTGGGTGGGGGTTGGGTGCTGCCAGAGCCACGAGTGGGGGTCAGTGAGCACATTGGCTGCATATGATGGGAACAGGTGGTAGCAATTGATGGGCACAAGTGGCTGCATTTGATGGGCACAATGGCTGCATATGATGGGCACGGGTGGCTGCATTTGATGGGCACAAGTTGCTGCATTTGACGGGCACAAGTGCCTGCATTTGATGGGCACAAGTGGCTGCATTTGACGGGCACAAGTGGCTCCATATGATGGGCACAAGTGGCTGCATTTGACGGGCACAAGTGGCTGCATATATTATGGGCACAAGTGGCTGCATTTGATTGGCACAAGTGGCTGTATATGATGGGCACAAGTGGCTGTGTTTGATGAGCACAGTGGCTGCATATGATGTGCCCAATGGCTGCATATGATAGGCGCAGTGGCTGCATATGATGGGCACAAGTGGCTGAATTTGATTGGCACAAGTGGCTGTATATGATGGACACAAGTGGCTGTGTTTGATGAGCACAGTGGCTGAATATGATGGGCACACTGGCTGCATATGATGGGCACAGTGACTGCATATGATGGGCACAATGGCTGCATATGATGGGCACAGTGGCTGCATATGATGGGCACAGTGGCTGAATTTGATGGGCACAATGGCTGCAATTGATGGGCACAATAGCTGCATTTTATGGGCACAGTGAGGCTGCAATTGAAGGGGGGGTTAAGTATATTTCAGTTTGTTTGCACCCCCCAAAAATTGTGAGCACCAGCCACCACTGATGGTGAGGCTGAATTCATGCAATGGTGAGGCTACATTTATGCATTGGTGAGACTGCATTCATGTCAATGGTGAGGCTGCATCCATGCAATAGTAGGCTGCATTCAAGTCAATGGTGAGACTGCATTCATGCAATGGTATGGCTGCATTCATGCAGTGGTAAGGCTGCATGCATGCAATGGTGAGGCTGCATTTGATACTCCATTTATGTCAGTAGTGATCTGCATTTGAGGCTTCATTCATGTCAATGGTGAGGCTGCATTCATGTTAATGATGGGGCTGCATTCATACAATGATGCATTCATAAAATGGTGCATTCATACAATGGTGAGGCTGCAATGGTGAGGCTGCATTCATGGCAATGATGAGGCTGCATTCATGGCAATGGTGAGGCAGATTTTGAGGCAGCATTCATGCAATGGTGAAGCTGCATTCATGTCAATGGTGAGGCTGCATTCATGCATTGGTGAGGCTGCATTCATGTCAATGGTGAGGCTGCATTCATGCAATGGTGAGGCTGCATTCATGTCAATGGTGAGGCTGCATTCATGCAATGGTGAGGCTGCATTCATGTCAATGGTGAGGCTGCATTCATGCAATGGTGAGGCTGCATTCATGGCAATGGTGAGGCAGATTTTGAGGCAGCATTCATGCAATGGTGAGGCTGCATTCATGTCAATGGTGAGGCTGCATTCATGCAATGGTGAGGCTGCATTCATGGCAATGGTGAGGCTGCATTCATGCATTGGTGAGGCTGCATTCATGTCAATGGTGAGGCTGCATTCATGCAATGGTGAGGCTGCATTCATGTCAATGGTGAGGCTGCATTCATGCATTGGTGAGGCTGCATTCATGTCAATGGTGAGGCTGCATTCATGCAATGGTGAGGCTGCATTCATGTCAATGGTGAGGCTGCATTCATGCAATGGTGAGGCTGCATTCATGTCAATGGTGAGGCTGCATTCATGCATTGGTGAGGCTGCATTCATGTCAATGGTGAGGCTGCATTCATGCAATGGTGAGGCTGCATTCATGTCAATGGTGAGGCTGCATTCATGCATTGGTGAGGCTGCATTCATGTCAATGGTGAGGCTGCATTCATGCAATGGTGAGGCTGCATTCATGCAATGGTGAGGCTGCATTCATGCAGTGGTAAGGCTGCATTCATGCAGTGGTGAGGCTGCATTCATGGCACTGGTGAGGCTGCGGATGGCAACTGATTAGGCTGCATTGATAGGCACTGACCTTTATTTTTCTTCACAGTTCTTTATTTAAAATATTTTTTTTTTTCCTGAAACTCCCCTCTTAAAGTGAGGGTGCGTGTTTTACACTGATAAACAGTATATCCAAATAATACGCCCAAGCTCATCTGTACAGTAGTTCAAGTGATGCTCAGGAATTCATTGGGAGCCAGAAAAGATGTGTGTGTGTGTGTGTGTGTATATATATATATATATATATATATATATATATATATATATACGAATAACACGCCCAAGCTCATCTCTTCACCACACACCAACACAAAGGCAAGAGAATTCTTGTTGGGCAATGTATTAGTGCTCGGACGAACACACTTAGACCGAATTTTAATGGTTCAAAGAATGTCAGGCAAAATGGTCGGCCCTCAGGCATGTTCACTTCATCAAAACTGGCCCTCTTTAAAAAAAAGTTTGGACACCCCTGCTTTAGGACATTACGTATTTTAAACGAAAAAAAAAAAAAAAAAAAGCTTTAACTTATTTTATTATGGTAACTTTGAAGCAATTATGTGCTTTAATAAAACGGCCTATTTTCCTCTTTGCTACGGCTAAATAAACTTGAGGTTCTAAATCTCTGCACTTCACGTCTTTATAAACCGAGCACAGAGAGCTCCGACCTGCTGCACCGACAGACACGGCATCTCACACCATCCAGTGTCATGCACAGATTTATTGCTCTGCATTTGTTCAGATTTATGGAAATATTTCCTTTGATAAGAACTATATGGCTTATTTTACTTGTGTGCTTAATGTTATGCCCGATTGCTATCTGCAGTCCATCTCCAGCTTGTCACCTCCAGACTGTACCAGTGTATGAGGATTATGAATATGTTCAGGATGGAGACATCATCATCGGAGGAGTCTTCACCGTCAACTGTCTCATGGGAGGATGGAGCGTCCCTGAGAAGCCGAATGTCACCGGCATGCTCTGTTTAAAGTATGTAACTTAAACAAAAAAATAAAAGGCTATCGATACTCATACTTGTAATGCAATGTAACAAATAATGATAAACTGAACAATTACAATAACTCCTAACAAACAGATCACAGCTAGTAATAGCCGGATTAGTGAATGGTGGCTTCAGATCGATCATCATGTCATACATACTTTTTTTTTTATTCAAATAAATTAACTGTTTTGCTTTTACTGATATAAGTTGGTTGTAAATTCTATATATTCAGGAGCAACCACAATTGAAAGCGCTGATTGGGACAGTTTTGAAAGGACAAAACAGTCAAATAATTAAAACGTTCAATGAGATAAAAGCATGTGATTTAATAATAACATATGATTGGGTGAACAATTATCTAGACATCTCCTTGCATAGATGGAACAACTGCAAAGCATGCTCCTCACTGTGACAGTACCTTAACCACTACAATACAGGGCACTTTCGCCCCCCTTCCTTCCCAGCCCGATTTTCAGCTTTCATCGCTCTCGCACTTTCAATGACAATTGCGCGGTCGTGCTACACTGTACCCAAATGAAATTTTTATCATTTTGTTCGCACAAATAGAGCTTTATTTTGGTAGTATTTATTCACGACTCCGTTTTTTATTTTTTTGCGATATAAGCGAAATTTGGAAAAAAAAACAATATTTTCTTTTTTCTATTTTAAAAGAAATCCAATAAAATCAAAATTTTGCATAAATTTAAGCCAAAATGTATTCTGCTACATGTGTTTTCATACTCACTGATCACCAGCCGGCTGCAGCGATCTGCTCTCCTCTCCTCAGCGATGACTTCTGTGTGAGGAGAGGAGGAGCGATTGCCTAGCAACCGGTTGTTTGTTTACATCACATGACGGCCGTGATTGGACACGGCCGTCATGTGATCAGGAGGGCCAATCACAGAGCCCTCCTGCCGATCCGAGATGCACCGTGTCCGGGTGACACAAGCACATCGGGATCGCGCGCAATCCCCCTCCTTCTGAAGGATGTTCCTGAACGTCTTATCAGAAGTAGAGAGCTCCCACCCGGCCGTATATGTACATTGGCCGGGTGGGAAGTGGTTAAGCAGCAGTCGGTGGTGGGCTGACTCGGTGGGGCAGTGCTGCGATGGCATAACCTTCATGTGCTCCTGGATGTCACTAAGAAGAGGGAAGCTAGCATGTGCAGAGCCGGGTGGACAGTGTGGAGCCTCGATCGGATCCCCAATGATGTGTGGTGGAATGATGGGGCAGCCAGAAAGCAAAGGAGGGACCGAGAGGCAGCCGGAGCAGCCACAATGGCATGGCTGCGCAAATGGGCGTACCTGTACGTCCCCTTTAACCACTTAAGGACCGCCGTATTGCCAATGTACGTCATTGCAATGGCATGTAAAGGCACAAGCACGTACATGTACGTGCTTGTCTTCCAGCGGGTGGGGGTCCGATCGGACCCCCTCCCACTGGATACGGCGGTCCGTTCCGTCCCAGGAGTGATCCGGGATGAGGGGATGGCCGTTGGTTTCTGGCCAACCCCTCTCGATCGCTCCTGGCGAATGACGAACTTCCTCCCCTGTGTATTGTTTACACAGGAAGGAGGAAGTGATGTCATTCTCCTCGGGGCGGTCTTTTTGACCGGACTACGAGGAGAAGACAAACAGTAAGTGCACCAAAACACTACACTGACACATAGGTACACATAGGTACACAAACCCCCCCCCCCAGTCACAGTGTCACTGATTGCATTGGTCATATATTTACTGATCACTGCATTCAGTGTCAGTTGTAAAAGTAAAAACTGTCAGGGCAGTTAGTGTTAGGTCCAGGGTAGCCCCCTATCACCCCCCCAATAAAGATTTAACCCCCTGATTGCCCCTAGAGTTAATTTTTTTTTAGGTTCACCGCCAGGTTTTTATAGCGCTAGGTACCCCGATATACTACCCAATAATGGTTTTAACCCCCTGATTGCCCCTAGAGTTAACCCTTTCACCCGCTTTTGCCAGTGTCACTAAGCGATCATTTTTCTGATCGCTGCATTAGTGTAGCTATTGTCGCTAGGTAGCTAGTTATTTTTTTAGGTTCACCGCCAGGTTTTTATAGCGCTAGGTACCCCAATATACTACCCAATAATGGTTTTAACCCCCTGATTGCCCCTAGAGTTAACCCTTTCACCCCCTTTTGCCAGTGTCACTAAGCGATCATTTTTCTGATCGCTGCATTAGGGTCGCTATTGTCGCTAGGTAGCTAGTTATTTTTTTAGGTTCACCGCCAGGTTTTTATAGCGCTAGGTACCCCGTTATACTACCCAATAATGGTTTTAACCCCCTGATTGCCCCTAGAGTTAACCCTTTCACCCGTAGACTCCCAAAAAATCCCACATATTTGGTATCCCCGTACTCAGGAGAAGCAGCAGAATATATTTTGGGGTGCAATTCCACATATAACCATGGCATGTGTGAGCAATATATCATTTAGTGACAACTTTTTGTAATTTTTTTTGTCATTATTCAACCCCCTAGGACAAAAAAAATAAATATTCAATGGGCTCAACATACCCATCAGCAATTTCCTTGGGGTGTCTACTTTCCAAAATGGGGTCATTTGGGGGGGGGGGGGTTTGTACTGCCCTGCTATTTTAGCACCTCAAGAAATGAGATAGGCAGTCATAAATTAAAAGCTGTGTAAATTCCAGAAAATGTACTGTAATTTGTAGACGCTATAACTTTTGCGCAAACCAAAAAATATACGCTTATTGACATTTTTTTTACTAAAGACATGTGGCTGAATAAATTTCAAACAAATTTACAATCAAATACAATCAAAAGAAAGCTCTATTTGTGGGAAGATTTCATTTGGGTGCAATATTGCATGACCGCGCAATTACCAGTTAAAGCAGCGCAGTGCAAAATTGGAAAAAGACCTCTGGTCCTTAAGGTGTTTATTGGTCCGGGGCTGTAGTGGTTAAACCGCGGTCTAGTGGGCGCGGGCGCTGCCATGCGCCGTGTGAGCGTACCTGCGGGTCCCGTGGACTCGATGTCCACCAGTGGCCTGCGATCGTGACATGGAGAGGCAGAACGGGGAGATGCCTATTTAAGCAAGGCATTTCCCTCTTCTGCCTATCAACATGACAGGGATCTACTGCTCCTTGTCATCAGGAGTAGATATCTCAGTTATGTTCTAGGGAGCCCATCCCCCCTACAGTTAGAACACAGTGAGGGAACACACGTAACTTCTTGATCGCCCCCTAGTGTTTAACCCCTTCCCTGTCAGTGCCGTTTGCACAGTAATCAGTGCATTTTTATAGCACTGATCTCTGTATAAATGTCACTGGCGCCAAAATAGTGTCAAAAGTGTCCGATGTGTCTGCCGCAATGTCGCAGTCACTATAAAAGTAATAAAAATTATAAAATGAGAAAAATTGCAGATCGCCGCCACTACAAATAAAAAACTGAATAATAATAATGCGATAAATCTATCCCCTGTTTTGTAGACACTATAAATTTTGCGCAAACCAATCAATATATGCTTATTGCGATTTTTTTTTTACCAAAACTATGTAGAAGAATACATATCGGCCTAGGAAGAAATTCGTTTTTTTATATTTTTTAGGGGGGATATTTATTATAGCAAAAAGTTAAAAATATAGCTTTTTTTTCAAAATTGACGCTCTTTCTTTGTTTATAGCGCGACAACTAAAAACTGCAGAGGTGATCAAATACCACCAAAAGCTCTATTTGTAGGAAAAAAGGGCATACATTTTGTTTGGGTGCAACGTCGCACGACTGCGCAATTGTCAGTTAAAGCGACACAGTGCCATATCGCAAAAAGTGCTCTGGTCAGGAAGGGGGTAAATCCTTCCAGGGTTGAAGTGGTTAACAACAAACCTGTTATTCTTACCTTCTCCATGCATAGGTTATGCACAAAATTCCCCCATCCCTCCTCTTCATTGGGTGCCCTCACAGAGAGCCGATTTCGCGCGGGCGCTCCCCCGAGTCCGGCTGCTGCGTCCACAGGCAGCAGGACTTGGCCCCGCCCCCAGCTCCTGTGTCACTTGGATTTGATTGACAGCAGCCTGAGCCGACGGCTCCTACTGCTATCCATCTATCCAATGAGATGGCTCATGCTCGTCGCTGGAATGATTGGGTTCAGGTAAGTAAAAGGGGGGCTCTGGGGGGAGCTGCACTACAGAAGGTTTTTCACCTTAATGCATAGAATACATTAAGATAAAAACCATGAGACTTTACAACTCCTTTAATACTAAGTACGACATTAGAATTCCAGTGTCTAGGTATAATCGGGCCGTGGCAAAAATATAACATGTTAGGACATTTTTGGCCCCAGTTTTAATCTACTTTGACTCATATCCATTTGATCTGTTATGTATTGTTTATCTTGACTATGTACTACCTGTTCCCTAATTATATACAATATTAATGTCACCAGAAGGGTGACCATAGACAGGAAGATGAGTTGACACATACAAAGCAATGCTGGGACCAAACATGATCTGCTCTAAGCTTAGCCAACAAGAAAGTACAACCCAGACATGGAAACAAATGAATCCCCTTCCCTCCATAGAAAAGGGATCAGTGCCTGCTTATCTCTATCCAGATAAGAATCATAAATTTCACTATAGCTAACCTGGAAAATCAAAGAAAAACCCCCTTCTGCTAAAAACCGATTCAGTATTACATATGGTATATCATTACAATGTAATGTACACATTTTACAAATTATTGTTCTTAAAAATACAGCAGCTTGGGAAGAGCTTCAGGTTCGGGTCTACGGTGAGGTCAACCAAACTAGCTGTTTAAAGAGGAGGTCCACCCTAAAGTGGACCTTCAGCTCATTGGAATCCTCCCCCCCTCCGGCGCCACAATTGGCACCTTTCAGGGGGGAGGGGGGTGCAGGTACCTGTACAGTACAGGTATCTGCACCCACTTCCGGGATAGCTCTCTGCGGAAAGGGGCCTGAATCTAAGCCCCTTTCCGAAAGTCCCCCGCTGCCTGCTGGGAAACACACAGATCCCAGAGGCAGCGGGTCCACGCTTATTGCGCAGCGCGACTCACGCATGCGCAGTAGGGAACCGGGAAATGAAGCCGAACGGCTCCACTTCCTGATTCCCATACCCAAGATGGCGGCAGCAGCACCCGAGAGACGATCGAGAGATCGGCTTCGGGTGCCGACATCGCGGGCGCGCTGGACAGGTAAGTGTCACTATTTTAAAAGTCAGCAGCTGCAGTATTTGTAGCTGCTGGCTTTTAAAAAAAAAAAACGCGGACTCCCGGCGGACTCCCGCTTTAAGGTTCACTGAATGGGCAAGCTAAATGTTCAGATTTAGGCCAGTTTGCCCACCCACCCAAGCTTCTGGCTGCTGTTGCTGAAAGTCATTAATTTAATGGCAGCATCACTACAACCACTAAATAAAATGACTTCCCGCTTGACCACTGGCTTGTTTATGTCCTGGGAAGTTATTGACAATGAATAATCATACCATATATGGTCAATAACATCACTTCCCTGGCCGTTTTTTTTTTTTTTTGGACATTTGGCAGCTAGCTGGTGAAGTGTGATTTGCAACGAGAGTCTACACAGAGAGGATCATTGTGGGTTGTCACGCATTGTGATTGATGATGGATCTACACGGAGCTGAATTTCTAGGGACTTCCTTATTCTAGGGGCTTACCAATTCAGATAAGTCCTCTGCAGACCTCAGCATTCACCAATTTAGCATGGGGGGCCCTACGTCTTTTATTGGAGGAGTTGTGTAGGGCCTCCCCCCTAAAAAAATTGTCACAATACAAAGAGCTAGCAGAAGAAAGAAGATACAAGGCTGCATCCTTTATTGCAAGGCCTTGCATGTTATTAAAGTAGGGGGAGTTCCCTTGTAGTTCCCTTGTAGTTGTGTTCTACCTTATTTGTTATTTTCATTTCTGTAGTAACCAGAGTGTGCTGGAAGTGGGAAGGTGCCCAGAGTAAGGTGTAGTTGCTCTGAGCACTAGTCCCAATTGGAGACACATTCTCAGGGATTAAGGCAACTGTACATGTGCATACTGTTGTGTGTTCCTACTGTGCTGTCACATTATGTTGGCGTGACAGTGCAAATGCTGTAATTACTATTTCACACTAACCTCAGTAAAAATACATTTCTGGTTAAGCATTATTGGTGTGTAGTGATGGACGAACTTCCGACGGGACGTTTCGCGAAACCGAACGTTCGCGGCGGGCCCCATTGCCTTCAATGGGAGGCGAACTTCGCAAACCTACAGGTCAAATTTGCAGCCACAAAATAATTAATAGCTGTGCAAACATAGTCCCACCACATGGCCAATGACATAACACATGTATGTGGGGAATCTGGGATAGACAACTACAAGCATTCTTTTTTTATATGGGAAAATGTTGTGACAATTCAGGACTGTGGAGCGCATGAAGGCAATGAAGGAGAGGGAAGGTCAGGGACCAGGGTAGGCAAAGAAGAGGGTGCAGGAGATGATCACTAGCAGCGTGACATACAGCAATGACATCTGCACCGTGATAGAGTCATCTGACAGCACCACCGTGGTAGAGAGCACTGACATCAGCAGCGTGACATACAGCAATGACACCTGCACCGTGACATACAGCACTGACAGCAGCACCGTGATAGAGAACACTGACATCAGCAGCGTGACATAAAGCAGTCACACCAGCACCGTGATATACAGCATTGACAGCAACAATGTGATAGAGAGCACTGACATCAGCAGCGTGACATAAAGCACTCACACCAGCACCGTGATATACAGCACTGACAGCAGCACCGTGATAGAGAGCACTGACATTAGCACCGTGACATACAGCACGGACATCAGCACTGTGATATACAGCACTGACACCTGCACCTTAAGCAGCCCCAGGAGGAAGTCAGCATAGCACAGGGATGGTGGGAGCCCCTCATAATGAGCATAGCACAGGGATGGTGGGAGCACCTCAAAATATGCACAGCAGAGATACAGCCCCAGGAGGAAGTCAGCATAGCACAGGGATGGTGGGAGCCCCTCATAATTTGCACAACAGAGGTACAGCCCCAGGAGGATGTCAGCACAGCACAGGGATGGTGGGAGCCCCTCATAATAAGCAGCCCCAGTAGAAATATGACACTGCTCAACCTCTTCAAAGAGGAGGGTGCGGGCATATAGTACGGTGTGCTTTTTTGGACAAGGAAGTGAGCCAAATGAAGAAAGAAGGTCTCTGTGCTCGATTAAAAAAATTGTTTATAGACATATACATGGTCTACTGGTCACATGTGTTGAATTCCTCCGAGATCCATGCCTCATTCATTTTTAGAAATGTGAGGTAGTTAACACTGTCGTGAGCTAGGCGAGTACGCTTATCGGTCACGATCCCCCCTGCTGCGCTGAACGTCCTTTCGGACAGGACACTGGATGAAGGGCAAGCCAACAGTTCCATTGCAAATTGGGCAAGCTCTGGTCAGAGGTCAAGCCTGCCCACCCAGTAGTCCAGGAGTTCATCACTCCTCAGAGCGTCCACATCGGTCATTAACCCGATGTAGTCGGACACCTGGCGGTCTAGGCGTTCCCTGATGCTGGATACAGATGACACCTGTTGATGGGTGGGCTGAAAGAATGACCTCATATCCGAAGTCACCAGCACATCTTCAAACCGGCCTCTTCTTGCAGGCGCTGTTGGATTGGTACCCACAACTCCTTCCCTGGGAGTGGGAATTGCTCCTTTGCCAGCGCACGCAAAAGCAGAATGCAGCATTTCTTGAAGCAAGGCCTGGAAGTGCTGCATTCTGACAGCCCTCTGTGACGGCGGTAACATTTCTGCCATTTTGTGTTTGTACCGGGGGTCTAAGTACGTTGCCACCCAGTACTGGTCCTTGACCCTTATGCTTTTTATACAGGGGTCCCTATTAAAACACTGGAGCATGAAGGCCCCCATTTGCACTAAAGTGGAAGCGGTGTGGTGGCCTGGCTCCTGCTCATCATCCAGGATAATGTCATCCTCTTCATACTCCTCTCCCCATCCACGCACAACAGGGATCCCAGAAAGGTTTAAAGCATGCTCTTCTTGCTCCTCCTCATCCGCCCCGACACCATCCTCCTCTGACTCCTCTTCAGAATCCTGTTGTTGACTTGTCTCAGATAGAGTAGCCCCCCCTGGGAATTCATCCAGCATTGCGACTTCCTCATCTTCCCGCTCCTGCTCCGCCACAGCTTGATCAATGACACGACGCAATGCACGCTCCATAAAGAAGGCATAAGGTACCATGTCACTGATGGTGCCATGGCTGCGACTAACCAGTTTGGTGATCTCCTCAAATGGGTGCAGAAGTCTGCATGCATCGCACATGAGCAGCCACTGGCACAGTGAAAAAAACCCCAGCTCCCCAGAACCGGTTCTTCCGCAGAGTTCATACAGGTAGACGTTAACTGCATGTTTCTGCTGGAGCAGCCTATCAAGCATATAGAAGGTTGAGTTCCATCGCGTCGGGCAATCGCAAATAAGACGTCTGACCGGCAGATTGTGTCACCGCTGAATGTCAGCAAGGCGAGCCATGGCCGTGTAAGATCTTCTGAAATGGGCTGAGATTTTCCTTGCCTGCCGCAAGATGTCCTGGACCCCAGGGTATTTGACAAGGAATCGCTGCACGACTAAGTTTAAGACTAGTGATGGCTGAACGGTTCGCCCGGCGGTCATTTCGCGGCAAATTTCGGTCGTTCGCGGTCCGCTCATTCGGCGGACAATTGGCGTCGTTCGCCTCGGTGGACTTACGTGTTTAATGTGTAAAAGAACTTTGACCTATGATGACACATCCATCATGGGGTACAGCACAGCCAATTGAGACATGACAGCACATGGACACTTGGACATTCCCTCTAACTTATAAATACACCCGATCCGGCAGCCATTTTACATTCTTTCTTCTGTCACTATAGGGAAAGGTTGCTGTTTGGAGCAGGCACAGATAAACCACTAGCTATTTGGTACACAAAAGTTCTTTTCAGGACTGGTATAGGTGTTAGGTGTATATAGGTTTGCTGTGCTACTGATTGTTGCAGCAGCCTGAGTGTCTTTTGTCAGTTTAGAGAAAGGGACAGAGCGCTGTGTCTGCTGCTATTTTAGGGACAGCCAGATTAGTCATCATCATCATCATCATCATTAGCTGTTACTATCAGGTCCACAAAAGAGCTATTCGAGTAACCAGTAATTGTTCCAGTCTCCTCTGTTTTGCCAGTTTGTATAGGGACAGGAAGGAAGCAGTGTGTCAGGCAGTGAGGGTCAGTTTAAAGAGTTGCTGTTACTATTAGTTCCACAAAGGTTCTTTTCAGGACTGGTATCAGTGGTACGGTAATAGGCTTGTACACGTATAATATTCTTTCTTCCAAATATAGAAAGAATATTATACTTGACTGCTGCCCTTCTGCTGCAGTCTGCTAATCATTCACAACTCACTTGTTCCACAAAGCTCTTTATCAGGACTGGTAACTTGGTCTGTGTAGGGTGCTACAGTACATAGGGTTGAGTGTGGTACAGTCTGCTGTTCTGTAAGGACCGCTATCGGTCCACAATACATAGGGTTGAGGTGCACCACTGCTGACCGCTGCCCTATACTGCAGCAGTCCTTCAGCACAATAGGAACTGATGTACAATCTGCTAATCAGTCACACACAACCTACTTGGTCCACAAAGGTCCTTATAAGGACTGGTAACTTGGTTAAGGGTGCTACAGTACATAGGGTTGAGTGTGGTACAGTCTGCTGTTCTGTAAGGACCGCTATCGGTCCACAATACATAGGGTTGAGGTGCACCACTGCTGACCGCTGCCCTATACTACAGCAGTCCTTCATTGGTATAGGGACTAAGAGTTTTGTCACAGGGTGATTTAAAAAATGACAGGCAGAGGAAGAGACAGGCCCTTCCGCAGGGGTGGTAGGGGTAGGGCAGGAGCAACAGCCTTGAGCCAAAGTGGGAAGTTGCAGAAGGTGCGTTCAATTACTTTAAAGGACGCACCAGACTTGGTTGAGTGGCTCACTCAGCCTTACTCTTCTGCACCCTCCTCATCCTCTCGATCTGCACCCTCTTCTTCACTCTCTGCTATGTGCACCCCCAAAGACACTACCACCAACAACACCACCACCACCACATACCTTCCGCTTGAGTCACAGGAATTATTTTCCGATCCATATCAAGAGGACATTTCTGATGCGCAGCCACTCTTGGTATTGGATCAGGAAGAGGAGGTAGCAACAACCGCTACTCAGAAGTCTGACGACAGTACCCAGATCAGCCCAAGGAGGAGGTTGGTCCGCGGTGTTGCTGCCTACTCCGAGATCTCTACTTATAGCGGTGGGGAAGGTGACGTTGATGATGACGTGTCTAGTGATGTCACGTGGGTGCCCACAAGAGAGGAAGAGGAGGGGCGTTCAGAGGGAGATATGGACCAGCAGATAGGGAGGAGAAGCAGGACTAACTTACATTGCACAGGAGGGACAAAGCAGACTGCAAATGTATCAGGAGCGAGTCATCGACCATGTACGGTCACATCTGGCACTCCCAGGACACCGGCACATGGCTCCGCAGTGTGGGCTTTTTTTAACGTGTCCGCTGCTAACAATAGCGTTGCCATCTGCAATCTTTGCAGTCAACGCATTAGTCGCGGTAAGCCCAACACTCACCTAGGGACGACCGCCTTAAGAAGGCACATGGGCAGCCATCACCGAGCCGAGTGGGAGCAACGGAACACACAAAGCCACACTGCAGGCTCTCACCGTCCAGCCTCGTCTTCTACTTCTCCTTCTCCTCTCTCCTCACAATTGTCCTCCACTCCACCTTCCATCACGCCAAGCTCACATTTTCCTGCAAAAAGGCAGGCTTCCGTGGGCCTAATGTTCGAGCGTAAAAAAATGATGACGCCGGATAACCCTCTTGCCCAACGATTGACGGCTGGCTTGTCAGAACTCATAGCCCGCCAACTACTGCCATATAAACTGGTGGACACGGAGGCCTTTTGCAAATTTGTGGCCATTGGAACTCCACAATGGAAGGTCCCAGGAAGGAAGTATTTCTCAGAGAAGGGCATCCCAGAGCTATATGGCCATGTTCAGCGGCAAGTGAATGTATCTCTGGCACACAGTGTCGGTGCCAAGATACATCTGACCACAGACACGTGGTCTAGCAAACACGGGCAGGGAAGGTATATCACTTTTACTGCCCACTGGGTGAACCTTCTGACGGCCGTCAAGCATGTAACCCGTGGCACCCGCGTAGATTTGGTTTTACCGCCACGGATTGCATGCAGGCCTGACTCTTCTTCTCCTCCTCCTCCTACTCCATCCTCCTCCCTCTCCTCCTCAGCTGCCTCCTCCTTTTCCGCTGCTAGCGTCTCTTCCGCTGCACCACCCAAACTCCCCAGAACCTATTCCACATGCCAGGTGAGACGTTGCCATGCAGTGCTGCGTCTGTTGTGCCTGGAAGCCAAGAGCCACACTGGCCCGGCACTCCTTTCAGCTTTGCGTTCACAGGCAGATCAGTGGCTAACACCGCTCAATTTGACAGTTGGTAAAGTGGTGTGTGACAACGGTGCCAATCTGCTTAGCGAATTGAAACAGGGCAAAATCATGCACGTGCCATGCATGGCACACGTCTTAAACTTGGTTGTGCAGCGATTCCTTGTCAAAAACCCTGGGGTCCAGGACATCTTGCGGCAGGCAAGGAAAATCTCGGCCCATTTCAGAAGATCTTACACGGCCATGGCTCGCCTTGCTGACATTCAGCGGCGACACCATCTGCCGGTCAGACGTCTTATTTGCGATTGCCCGACGCGATGGAACTCAACCTTCTATATGCTTGATAGGCTGCTCCAGCAGAAACGTGCAGTTAACATCTACCTGTATGAACTCTGCGAAAGAAACGGTTCTGGAGAGCTGGGGTTTTTTTCACCGCGCCAGTGGCTGCTCATGTGCGACACATGCAGACTTCTGCGGCTATTTGAGGAGATCACCAAACTGGTCAGTCGCAGCCATGGCACCATCAGTGACATGGTACCTTATGCCTTCTTTATGGAGCGTTCATTGCGTCGTGTCATTGATCAGGCTGTGGAGGAGCAGGGGAGGGAAGATGAGGTAGTCGCAATGCAGGATGAATTCCCAGGGGGGGCTACTCTATCTGAGACAAGTCAACAACAGGATTCTGAAGAGGAGTCAGAGGAGGATGGTGCCGGGGCGGATGAGGAGGAGCAAGAAGAGCATGCTTTAAACCTTTCTGGGATCCCTGTTGTGCGTGGATGGGGAGAGGAGAATGAAGAGGATGACATTATCCTGGATGATGAGCAGGAGCCAGGCCACCACACCGCTTCCACTTTAGTGCAAATGGGGGCCTTCATGCTCCAGTGTTTTAATAGGGACCCCCGTATAAAAAGCATAAGGGTCAAGGACCAGTAATGGGTGGCAACGTACTTAGACCCCCGGTACAAACACAAAATGGTGGAAATGTTACCGCCGTCGCAGAGGGCTGTCAGAATGCAGCACTTCCAGGCCTTGCTTCGAGAAATGCTGCATTCTGCTTTTGCGTGCGCTGGCAGAGGAGCAATTCCCACTCCCAGAGAAGGATTTGCGGGTACCAATCCAACAGCGCCTGCAAGAAGAGGCCGGTTTGAAGATGTGTTGGTGACTTCGGATATGAGGTCATTCTTTCAGCCGACCCATCGACAGGTGTCATCCGGATCCAGCATCAGGGAACGCCTAGACCATCAGGTGTCCGACTACATTGGTTTCACGCCCGATGTTGACGCTCTGAGGAGTGATGAACCCCTGGACTACTAGGTGGGCAGGCTTGACCTCTGGCCAGAGCTTGCCCAATTTGCAATCGAACTGTTGGATTGCCCCTCATCCAGTGTCCTGTCCGAAAGGACATTCAGCGCAGCAGGGGGGATCGTGACCGATAAGCGTACTCGCCTAGCTCACGACAGTGTTAACTACCTCACATTTCAAAAAATGAATGAGGCATGGATCTCGGAGGAATTCAACACATGTGACCAGTAGACCATGTATATGTCAATAAACAATTTTTTTAATCAAGCACACAGACCTTATTTCTTCATTTGGCTCACTTCCTTGTCCCAAAAAAGCACACCGTACTATACGCCCCTACCCTCCTCTTTGAAGAGGTTGAGCAGTGTCATATTTCTACTGGGGCTGCTTATGAGGGGATCACACCATCCCTGTGCTGTGCTGACTTCCTCCTGGGGGTTCTTATTATGAGGGGATCACACCATCCCTGTGCTGTGCTGACTTCCTCCTGGGCCTGCTTATTATGAGGGGATCACACCATCCCTGTGCTGTGTTGACTTCCTCCTGGGGGTTCTTATTATGAGGGGATCACACCATCCCTGTGCTTTGCTGACTTACTCCTGGGCCTGCTTATTATGAGGGGATCACACCATCCCTGTGCTGTGCTGACTTCGTCCTGGGGGTTCTTACTATGAGGGGATCACACCATCCCTGTCCTGTGCTGAGTTTCTCCTGGGCCTGCTTATTATGAGGGGATCACACCATCCCTGTGCTGTGCTGACTTCCTCCTGGGGGTTCTTATTATGAGGGGATCACACCATCCTTGTGCTGTGCTGACTTCCTCCTGGGGGTTCTTATTATGAGGGGATCACACCATCCCTGTGCTGTGCTGACTTCCTCCTGGGGGTTCTTATTATGAGGGGATCACACCATCCCTGTGCTGTGCTGACTTCCTCCTGGGGCTGCTTACAGTGCTGCTGTCAGTGCTGTATATCATGGTGCTGGTGTGAGTGCTTAATGTCACGCTGATGATGTCACTGCTCTCTGTCACGGTGCTGCTGTCAGTGCTGTATATCACAGTGCTGATGTCAGTGCTGTATGTCACGCTTCTGATGTCAGTGCTCACTATCACGGTGCTGCTGTCAGTGCTGTATATCACGGTGCTGATGTCAGTGCTGTATGTCACGCTTCTGATGTCAGTGCTCTCTATCACAGTGTTGCTGTCAATGCTGTATGTCACAGTGCTGGTGTTAATGCTTTATGTCACGCTGCTGATGTCAGTGCCCTCTATCACAGTGCTGTTGTCAGATGACTCTATCATGGTGCAGGTGTCATTGCTGTATGTCACGCTTCTGATGTCAGTGCTCTCTATCACGGTGCTGCTGTCAGTGCTGTATATCACGGTGCTGGTGTGAGTGATTTATGTCACGCTGCTGATGTCAGTGCTCTCTATCACAGTGTTGCTGTCAATGCTGTATGTCACGGTGCTGGTGTTAATGCTTTATGTCACGCTGCTGATGTCAGTGCCCTCTATCACGGTGCTGTTGTCAGATGCCTCTATCACGGTGCATGTATCATTGCTTTATGTCACGCTGCTGGTGATCATCTCCTGCACCCTCTTCTTTGCCTACCCTGGTCCCTGACCTTCCCTCTCCTCCATTGCCTTCATGCGCTCCACAGTCCTGAATTGTCAGAACAATTTCCCATATAAAAAAAGAATGCTTGTAGTTGTCGATCCCAAATTACCTCATACATGTGTTATGTCGTTGGCCATGTGGTGGGACTATGTTTGCCCAGCTAATAATTATCTTGTGGCTGCAAATTTGACCTAAAGGTTTGCAAAGTTCGCCTCCCATCGAAGTCAATGGGGCCCGCCGCGAACGTTCGGTTTCAGGAACGGTCAGCCTCGTTCGCGGTCCGCGTTCGCAAAACGTCCCGTCGGAAGTTCATCCATCACTATTTAAGACGTGTGCCATGCATGGCACGTGCGTGATTTTGCCCTGTTTCAATGCGCTAAGCAGATTGGCACCGTTGTCACACACCACTTTACCAACTGTCAAATTGAGCGGTGTTAGCCACTGATCTTCCTGTGAACGCAAAGCTGAAAAGAGTGCCGGGCCAGTGTGGTTCTTGGCTTCCAGGCACAACAGACGCAGCACGGCATGGCAACGTCTCACCTGGCATGTGGAATAGGTTCTGGGGAGCTTGGCGGAGCAGCGGAAGAGACGCTAGCAGCAGAAAAGGAGGAGTCAGCCGAGGAGGAGAGGGAGGAGGATGGAGTAGGAGGAGGAGGAGAAGAAGAGTCAGGCCTGCATGCAATCCATGGCGGTAAAACCAAATCTACACAGGTGCCACGGGTTACATGCTTGACGGCCGTCAGAAGGTTCACCCAGTGGGCAGTAAAAGTGATATACCTTCCCTGCCCGTGTTTGCTAGACCACGTGTCTGTGGTCAGATGTATCTTGGCACCGACACTGTGTGCCAGAGATACATTCACTTGCCGCTGAACATGGCCATATAGCTCTGGGATGCCCTTCTCTGAGAAATACTTCCTTCCTGGGACCTTCCATTGTGGTGTTCCAATGGCCACAAATTTGAGAAAGGCCTCCGAGTCCACCAGTTTATATGGCAGTAGTTGGCGGGCTATGAGTTCTGACAAGCCAGCCGTCAACCGTTGGGCAAGAGGGTTATCCGGCGTCATCATTTTTTTACGCTCGAACATTAGGCCCACGGAAGCCTGCCTTTTTGCAGAAAAATGTGAGCTTGGCGTGATGGAAGGTGGAGTGGAGGACAATTGTGAGGAGAGGGAGAACTAGAAGACGAGGCTGGACGGTGAGAGCCTGCAGTGTGGCTTTGTGTGTTCCGTTGCTCCCACTGGGCTCGGTGATGGCTGCTCATGTGCCTTCTTAAGGCGGTCGTCCCTAGGTGAGTGTTGGGCTTACCGCGACTAATGCGTTGACTGCAATGATTGCAGATGGCAACGCTATTGTCAGCAGCAGACACCTTAAAAAAAGCCCACACTGCAGAGCCATGTGCCGGTGTCCTGGGAGCGCCAGATGTGACCATACATGGTCGATGACTCGCTCCTGATACATTTGCAGTCTGCTTTGTCCCTCCTGTGCAATGTAAGTTATTGCTGCTTATCCTCCCTATCTGCTGGTCCATATCTCCCTCTGAACTCCCCTCCTCTTCTTATCTTGTGGGCACCCACGTGACATCACTAGACACGTCATCATCAACGTCACCTTCCCCACCGCTATAAGTAGAGATCTCGGAGTAGGCAGCAACACTCCTTGGGCTGATCTGGGTACTGTCGTCAGACTGCTGAGTAGCGGTTGTTGCTACCTCCTCTTCCTGATCCAATGCCAAGAGTGGCTGCGCATCAGAAATGTCCTCTTGATATGGATCGGAAAATAATTCCTGTGACTCAAGCGGAAGGTATGTGGTGGTGGTGGTGGTGGTGTTGTTGGTGGTAGTGTCTTTGGGGGTGCACATAGCAGAGAGTGAAGAAGAGGGTGCAGATCGAGAGGATGAGGAGGGTGCAGAAGAGTAAGGCTGAGCGAGCCACTCAACCAAGTCTGGTGCGTCCTTTAAAGTAATTGAACGCACCTTCTGCAACTTCTCACTTTGGCTCAAGCCTGTTGCTCCTGCCCTACTCCTACCACCCGGAAGGGCCTGCCTCTTCCTCTGCCTGTCATTTTTTAAATGACCCTGTGACAAAACTCTCAGTCCCTATACCGATGAAGGACTGCTGCAGTATAGGGCAGCGGTCAGTTAGCAGTAGTGCACCTCAACCCTATGTATTGTGGACCTATACCAGGCCTTATAGAGTAGCAGACTGTACCTCACTCAACTCTATGTACTGTAGCACCCTATACCTTACCAGTCCTTATAAGAAATTTTGTGGACCAAGTAGGTTGTGTGTGAGTGATTAGCAGACTGTACGTTAGTCCCTATACCGATGAAGGACTGCTGCAGTAAAGGGCAACGGTCAGTTAGCAGTAGTGCACCTCAACCCTATGTATTGTGGACCTATACCAGTCCTTATAGAGTAGCAGACTGTACCTCACTCAACCCTATGTACTGTAGCACCCTATACCTTACCAGTCCTTATAAGAACTTTTGTGGACCAAGTAGGTTGTGTGTGAGTGATTAGCAGACTGTACGTCAGTCCCTATACCGATGAAGGACTGCTGCAGTGTAGGGCAGTGGTCAGTTATCAGTAGTGCACCTCAACCCTATGTATTGTGGACCTATACCAGTCCTTATAGAGTAGCAGACTGTACCTCATTCAACCCTATGTACTGTAGCACCCTATACTTTACCAGTCCTTATAAGAACTGTAGCACCCTATACCTTACCAGTCCTTATAATGCCCCGTACACACGAGCGGACTTTTCGACATCCAAACTCCGACGGACTGAGTCCGGCGGACTATCCGATCGTGTGTGGGCTGCAACGGACTTTAGCGAAGCTAAAGTCTGACGGACTTTAGAAATGAAGCATGCTTTAAATTTTCCCGACGGAACTCCGCCGGACCCGGTCCCCTTTGAAAAATCCGCTCGTGTGTGTGCTACTCCGACGGACTAAAACCGACGCTAGGGCAGCTATTGGCTACTGTCTATGAACTTCCTACGTCGAATCCAGTCGTACGTCATCACGTTCGACTCCGTCGGAGTTTGGTGTGATGGTGTGTGGTCAAGTCCGTTCGGTCGAAAAGTCCGCCAGAACTCCGGCGGAACTCCTTTGGAGGTCTGTCAGACTTAATTCCTCTCGTGTGTACGGGGCATAAGAACTTTTGTGGACCATGTATTTTGTGTGTGAGTGATTAGCAGACTGTACGTCAGTTCCTATACCGATGAAGGACTGCTGCAGTATAGGGCAGCGGTCAGTTAGCAAAAGTTATGGCACCCTATACCTTACCAGTCCTTATAAGAACTTTTGTGGACCAAGTAGGTTGTGTGTGAGTGATTAGCAGACTGTACGTCAGTCCCTATACCGATGAAGGACTGCTGCAGTATAGGGCAGCGGTCAGCAGTAGTGCACCTCAATCCTATGTATTGTGGACCTATACCAGTCCTTATAGAATGACAGACTGTTCCTCACTCAACCCTATGTACTGTAGTACCCTATACCTTACCAGTCCTTATAAGGATCTTTGTGGACCAAGTAGGTTGTGTGTGAGTGATTAGCAGACTGTACTTCAGTCCCTATACCGATGAAGGACTGCTGCAGTATAGGGCAGCGGTCAGTTAGCAGTAGTGCACCTCAACCCTATTTATTGTGGACCTATACCAGTCCTTATAGAGTAGCAGACTCTACCTTACTCAACCCTATGTACTGTAGCACCCTATACCTTACCAGTCCTTATAAGAACTTTTGTGGACCAAGTAGGTTGTGTGTGAGTGATTAGCAGACTGTACGTCAGTCCCCATACCGATGAAGGACTGCTGCAGTATAGGGCAGCGGTCAGTTAGCAGTAGTGCACCTCAACTCTATGTATTGTGGACCTATATCAGTCCTTATAGAGTAGCAGACTGTACCTCACTCAACCCTATGTACTGTAGCACCCTATACCTTACCAGTCCTTATAAGAACTTTTGTGGACCAAGTAGGTTGTGTGTGAATGATTAGCAGACTGTATGTCAGTCCCTATACCGATGAAGGACTGCTGCAGTATAGGGCAGCGGTCAGCAGTAGTGCGCCTCAACCCTATGTATTGTGGACTGATACCAGTCCTTCTAGAAAGGCAGACTGTACCTCACTCAACACTATGTACTGTAGCACCCTATACAGACCAAGTTACCAGTCCTTATTTATAAGGAGCTTTGTGGAACAAGTGGGTTGTGAATGATTAGCAGACTGCAGCAGAAGGGCAGCAGTCAAGTATAACATTCTTTCTATATTTGGAAGAAAGAATATTATACGTGTACAAGCCTATTACCATACCAGTCCTGAAAAGAACCCTTGTGGAACTAATAGTAACAGCTACTGATTAAATTGAACCTCACTGCCTGACACACTGCTTCCTGCCTGTCCCTATACAAACTGACAAAACAGAGGCTACTGGAACAAAAACTGTAATAGCACTTTTGTGGACCTGATAGTAACAGCTAATGACAATTACTAACTGACTCTCCCTGCAGCAGACACAGCGTCCTGTCCCTTTCTCTAAACTGACAAAAGACACTCAGGCTGCTGCAACAATCAGTAGCACAGCAAACCTATATACACCTAATGCCCCGTACACACGAGAGGGATTAAGTCTGACAGACCTCCAAAGGAGTTCCGCCGGAGTTCCGCCGGAGTTCCGCCGGAGTTCCGACGGAGTTCTGGCGGACTTTTCGACCGAACGGACTTGACCACACACCATCACACCAAACTCCGACGGAGTCGAATGTGATGACGTACGACTGGATTCGACGTAGGAAGTTCCTAGACAGTAGCCAATAGCTGCCCTAGCGTCGGTTTTAGTCCGTCGGAGTAGCACACACACGAGCGGATTTTTCAAAGGGGACCGGGTCCGGCGGAGTTCCGTCGGGAAAATTTAAAGCATGCTTCATTTCTAAAGTCCGTCAGACTTTAGCTTCGCTAAAGTCCGTTGCAGCCCACACACGATCGGATAGTCCGCCGGACTCAGTCCGTCGGAGTTTGGATGTCGAAAAGTCCGCTCGTGTGTACGGGGCATTACACCTATACCAGTCCTGAAAAGAACTTTTGTGTACCAAATAGCTATCGATTTATCTTTCCCTGCTCCACACAGCAACCTTTCCCTATAGTGACAGAAGTAAGAATGTAAAATGGCCGCCGGATCGGGTGTATTTATAGGTTAGGGGGAATGTCCAAGTGTCCATGTGCTGTAATGTCTCAATTGGCTGTCCTGTACCCCATGATGGATGTGTCATCATAGGTCAAAGTTCTTTTACACAGAAAATACGGAAGTCCACGGGGCGAACGGCGCCAATAGTCCGCCGAACGAGCGGACCGCGAACGGCCGAAATTCGCCGCAAAACAACAGCCGGGCGAACCGTTCGGCCATCACTATTGGTGTGGACTGTTGCTCCTTTTCCAGCAGGTGGAACATCAGATACCCAGATAATAATAAAGGTATACTGTTATTATATTGCATATCATGGGGTTATTCTTCACTAGTAGCTTCACACCAACATTGCACCACAGCTGTGTCAAGGGGACTGAGCCAAGGCAGTGGGGGTTCACTAGCAGAGTACAGGCCCAAACAAATTCAACAGCTCCTTTTTGGTCAGTGCTGCACATGGGAGCTCGTCCGGGATCCTGTCACTCTACAAGCAAGCCCACCCCCTTGGTGCCAGTATGGACCCCATCACAGTGGTCCAGTGGTGCGAAGCAGAAAGCGCACGCTCAGAAGGGAAGACTGGGAAGAAAAACAGGTTAAAGAAATTGTACAGGCATTGTCCCCAGACAAGAAGGCCTATGTGATCGCAGTGAGACCAGACTATGGAACCTCTCACACTTATGCCGCGTACACACGATCAAACAATCCGGTGGAAAAGTCCGGCAAACTCAAGTCCGCCAAACAATCCCCCCGTGTGTAGCCTCCGGCATACTTTTTTGACCCGACAGTACGGCGGACTTATGCCCCGTACACACGAGAGGGATTAAGTCTGACAGACCTCCAAAGGAGTTCCGCCGGAGTTCCGCCGGAGTTCCGACGGAGTTCTGGCGGACTTTTCGACCGAACGGACTTGACCACACACCATCACACCAAACTCCGACGGAGTCGAACGTGATGACGTACGACTGGATTCGACGTAGGAAGTTCCTAGACAGTAGCCAATAGCTGCCCTAGCGTCGGTTTTAGTCCATCGGAGTAGCACACACACGAGCGGATTTTTCAAAGGGGACCGGGTCCGGCGGAGTTCCGTCGGGAAAATTTAAAGCATGCTTCATTTCTAAAGTCCGTCAGACTTTAGCTTCGCTAAAGTCCGTTGCAGCCCACACACGATCGGATAGTCCGCCGGACTCAGTCCGTCGGAGTTTGGATGTCGAAAAGTCCGCTCGTGTGTACGGGGCATTAGAATTTCGGTTTGCACATCAATCTGCCTGCTGTACTCGCATTTCGACAGAAAATCCGGCCGTGTGTGTGCCAGTCCGCCGTACTTTTGAAATGAGCGGACTTTTCCCGCCCGGAGAAAAGTCCGCTCATTTCGAGCGGGTCTCCAGGTAGGCGGGGCCCACAAAGGAGACGTCGCTGGCCCCGCCGCCTGGTATGGACTTAAAGGGGAACTCCCAACGCCGAAAAAAATCGGCGTGGGGTCCCCCTCAAGTCCACAAGAGACCCTTGTCCGAGCACGCTACCCGTCCGGCCAGGAAAGGGGGGCGAGCGAGCGCCCCCCCCCTCCTGAGCCGTACCAGGCCGCGTGCCCTCAACATGGGGGGTGCCTTGGGGAAGGGGGGGGGCGCGGCCCCCCCACCCCAAAGCACCTTGTCCCCATGTTGATGAGGACAAGGGCCTCTTCCCGACAACCCTGGCCGTTGGTTGTCGGGGTCTGCGGGCGGGGGGCTTATCAGAATACGGGAGCCCCTTTAATAAGGGGGCCCCGGATACCGGCCCCCCACCCTATGTGAATGAGTATGGGGTACAATGTACCCCTACCCAGGGCAGGACTTAGGGTGGTGGGGGCCCCTGGGCTTGAGTCACTTTCGGGCCCTACCTTCTATACATTACCGTATTTATCGACGTATAACACATGCCGGCGTATAACACGCACCCCAAGTTTAGGAGGGAATTTTAAGGAAAATACCCATCAATGCAGCCTTGTCAGTGTCCATCTGCAGACTTGCCCATCCATCTGCAGCCTTGTCCAGTGTCATTGCAGCCTTGTCATTGCAGTCTTGAAGTTTAAAAATGACGCTGTGCTGTGTATCTCGGGGGCTCTCGGGTCCTCTTGGCGGGTCTCAGGTCCTCTCGCAGTCCCGGGCAGAGCCCAGAGGAGTCGAGTGTACTCGGTTTGGCTCACAGTCATGCCTAGTCCCTGTGTTTTGTCCATCATAGGGTGGGACTGGGCATGACTGTGAGCAGAGCAGAGCTGAGTACACTCGGCTATGTATCTTGGCGGGGCCTGCGGGGCCCCCTATTGGGTGGGGCCCATGGGCTTGAGCCCAGTCAAGCCCAATGGTAAGTCCTGCCCTGCCCCTACCCATTCACCTGTAAAATAAAAGTATAAAAAAAAACACAACACACGAGATAAAATACTATACTACATGTTGAGGGCACGTGGCCTGGTATAGCTCAGGAGGGGGTGCGCTCGCTCGCCCCCCTTTCCTGGCCGGCCGGGTTGCATGCGCGGACAAGGGTCTGTTGTGGACTTGGGGGGGACCCGCACGCCGATTTTTTTCGGCGTTGGGGGTTTCCCTTTAAGTCCATACCAGGCAGCGGGGCCAGCGACGTCTCCTTCACGGGCCCCGCCTACCTGGAGAGGCGCTCGAAATGAGCGGACTTTCCTCTGCGTGTGTGGGCGAGTCCGTTCATTTCGAAAGTATGGCGGATAGTACGGCGGACTTAGTACGCCGTATTAGTCCGCTGAAAAAGTGCCGTGTGTGGGCAAGTAGCCCGTTCGAAAATTCCAACGGACAGTTTGGCGGACGTCCGTCAAACTAAGTACGTCGGACAGACGGCTACGTGTGTACGTGGCTTTATGCACTACTAGAGTGGAGGAAAGGTGTCCCTAAGAATTTCCAAGGTACCAGCGTGAAGCTGTCTGGCAGAACCAAATTTTGCCTAAATACTACTGTAACACAACTCAGATTGTACAGGAGGGTCTACCCAAACTATCTAAAAAGGATCTCAGGAGAGATCAGCAGGAAGACTCAATTTGTGGACTAGTACTGAAGGCTTTGGAGAGTCAACAACCTGATCTGCTGCTCAAGAGCACCCAGAGAGAAGCTCACCTGCTCCACAAAGAATGGGATCTGTTGCAGTTACAACAGGGGGTGGTCTACCAAAGGGGCCCCTCTGAAGATCCCAAAGAGAAGTGGCAACTGTTTATGCCAGAGAAACATAGGGAGAGAGTACTGATCTCCTTGCATGATCACAATGGTCATCTGGGATCAGAAAGGACTTGTAAGGGACAGGTTCTAATGGCCTTACATGAGGACTGAAGTGGAGAGCTACTGTCATTCCTGTCTCAGGTGCATACAGCGGAAAATCTTGCCTCAGCGAGCCGCCCCAATGGCCCACTTAGAGAGCCAAGGGCTGATGGATCTGGTCTGTATAGACTTCCTATGTTTGGAATCTGACCTGAGTGGACAAGGAAACATCTTAGTGGTCACCGATCACTTCACCCGCTATGCTCAGGCGTTCCCTACTAAACATCAGCAAGCAGCCACAGTAGCAAAGACTCTTGTGTATAAATTCTTCGTCCATTATGGTCTACCTCAACGGATACATTCAGACCAGGGAAGAGACTTTGAGAGCACACTGATAAAAAGGCGGTTAGATCTACTAGGCATCCAGAAGTCTAGAACTACTCCCTATCCCCCACAAGGGGACCCTCAACCGGAGAGGTTTAACAGAACAACCCTCAACATGCTGGGGACTTTGACTTCCACACATTGGAGCAAGCACATCACTGCTTTGGTACATGCCTACAACAGCACCAAGAGTGATGCTACCGGATATTCACCCTACAGGCTAATGTTTGGGCATGAAGACAGACTGCCGATAGCCTTAGCCTTCGTTACCTCTCTGGATCATACATCCGAGATCTCTCACCGCGGATATATGGATAGGTTGCGGAAGCATTTGAAGATTGCCAATGAACAGGCCCAAGCCACGTCAAACACCAGAGGAAGTAGGAACAAGAGAAATTTTGACTTGAGAGTACGAATTCAGGACCTACAACCCGGTGACCGAGTCCTACTGAGAAATCTGGGCCAGTAAAGACCTGGCATTGAAACCACCTTCTACCCATCACAGAATCAGTCAGGATAAACTCAGAGGAGGAACTACCTTCCACATCAACTGCCATACATCGACCAGCAACTAGGTCTAAGGTGTCCAGAGTAAGGTGTAGTCGCTCTGAGCACTAGTCCCAATTGGAGACATATTCTCAGGGATTAAGGCAACTGTACATGTGCATACTGTTGTGTGTTCCTACTGTGCTGTCACATTATGTTGGCGTGACAGTGCAAATGCTGTAATTACTATTTCACACTAACCTCAGTAAAAATACATTTCTGGTTAAGTATTTTTTCCCCTGATGAAGCACGTTTGTGATGAAACATTGGGTGAAAGAGGGACCTGTGACATGTGAAGGAGCACGAGAGTGGTTTCCATCCTTTATGCCGGATGTTGCTAGTATCTATATGCTGTTTGTGTTTCATCTGAAATGTGAGTGTAATTTTATTGGGATTTTTTTATTAAAGAATAATTGACTTATCATGAAGTCTGCGCAATGAAACCATTCTTTTCATTTTTTTATGTGGCCATTGGGGAAATTAACTTTTCTGAGGACACATTAGAAGAAGTCTTGAGAAGTGCAAAGAATTTTTTTTTGCTTATGGATGGTTCCCCCTATGTGGATTAATCATATTGTGATAAGGAGGAGTCTGGAAATCTGATCTTTTACAATTCGATCCTATGTGCATTTATTATGTGCACTGACGGTAAGAGTCAGTAATATCGGGTGTTGGTGGTGGTTCCTCCTGTCCCTTTCATGGATTGAAGAATAACGATTCTATTTTGACCGTTTTTCTGGAATTCATCCATCAATATTATGAACTTTTCATTTATTAATTGTTAAAGCGCTACACCATACTTTATATCCGTTTTCATATTGTATCCAGCAATATTTGTGTTAGCTGCTGTATTTTCTTTGTTTATTTTCTTTTGCTTTTAGCGCAACAAAATTTCTTTTTAAGTATTTTTGGGTCTGAACTATTGTTCCTTTTCTAGCAGGTGGAACATCGGATGCCCAGGTAATATTAAAGGTATACTGTTATTATATTGCATATTGTGGGGTTATCCTTCACTATCAGCTTCACACCAATATTGCAAAACAGCTGTGTCAAGGGGACTGAGTGGGGACTCAGTGGGGGTTCATTAGCAGAGTACAGGCCCAAACAAATTCAGCAGCTCCTTCGGGGGACAGTGCTACAGACACAATTGGTTGACTTGTGTAATACACACGACACAATGTCCTGTACATAACCAGTCCAGATAGTGGTATTTTTATACTCGGTAGTGTAGTAGAATGTGTTTTGTAGTAGAATGATTATGTATATTCTGTGTGTAAGCAATATCCTATTAAATTGACAACTTTGAGTAAAAAAAATAATTTTCCTTTTCTTTTTGCATTGAAGTCTTTAAAAGACTCACTATGCCTCCTAAAAAATAAACGGAGGTGTTACCTTTCCAAAATTTGGTCACTTTGTGGGTGCTTTAACTGTCTTGGTTCTACAGGGCCTCTAGAAATGTGGAAGGTAGTCAAGAAATTAGGTGCGTAATTAATATCCCTAGAACACCTGAAGGTGCTACTTGGATTTTGGGCCCCTCTATGTGGCTAAGCTGTGAAAAAAACCTCTGTCATGTAGTATCCCCATACTAAGAAGGAGTAGAAGAGTGTATTTTGGGGTGCAATTCTAAGTATGCCTATATTGTGTGTTAGAAATATCTTATTGATAGACAACTTTGGGTAATAAGGGTAATAAGGCAGGAGGGGAACAAGTGTGCTCCCCCACTCCTGAACCCTACAAGGAAAACATGCTCTAAATAAAACCTTAAAAAACGGTGTGTTTCTTCTTAAGTGTCTAGTATTTATTTTTTTTTTTTGAGGGAGACATTGTGTAAAATAAAACAAATGGCACTGGGTACCCACAAAGTCTATAACAAACCCTTGTGAAGACATGCAGTCAGGCTTGCCATTAATGAGGGCGCAGCAAGCATGCACCCACCTCCCCTGAACCATACAAGGCCACACACTCTTAACACCGAAAAAGACCTTAAAAACGTTCTCCTTCATGGCAAGGCACCTTGTTCCCATGTCTCTGACCTAGTGGATGTGGGGTATGTGGGGGAGGCAGACGTATCAGAATCTGAAAGTGCTCTTTAACTAAAGGGGCTTCCAGATATCCATTGACAATCACAATGAACGATGACCCACGGACACGTCTACATGGTCCACAGTGATCCTCTCCTACAGATATTCTGTTGCAGATGACACTTCCCCAGCCACCTTCTAAACAGTGCTGGGGCAAGGTCATCTAGAGCTCAGGGTTAGCATGCCAAATTGCGCCCCCCCCAGGATGTATGATTATGTGTCAGCAAAACCCCCCCACCAAAAAAATTGAGCACTAATCTGCATGCTTACCCCCTAACCTAAGCATAAATTCCCCCTTCCTCCCAGTACAAAACTGCCCCCCCGCTGAAATGCCTCTTCTGGCACAAATCTTCCCCCAAAAAAACTTTCCTCTCCTAGCACAAGTCCTCTACACCTCAAATCTTCCCTCCAAGCACAAATCCCGACCACCCCCCTCTCCTAGCAAATTTTCCATCCTAGCACAGATACCCCCATTTGTACCTACTAACACAAATTCCCCACCCCCCAAAAAAAATTCCCCTCCTACTACAAATCCCCTCTACCATATTACCTTTTCTAGCACCCCCCCAAATCCCCCCTCCTAGCACAATTTTTCATCCCCCACCCCCCCTTCTCACACAAATCCCCCCAAATCACCACTTCTAGTACACCTCCCAAAATTTGCCCTCCTAGAACAATTTTTATCCAGTACCTCCCCCCCATATTCACCCTGCAAACACAAATTCCCTCCCCCCCAATCTCCTTGTGGTGCTCTACCACCTCAAATGATGCCAGAGTGCCCAGGGCAGCCGCTTCTCCTAACCCCCTCCCCCTTGTCCCAGCCCTGCTTCTGAATGTCAACAAACTGGCTGGGGAAGCTGGCTGAAGTAATTCATCATATATGGCCACATACGGTATGTGGTCAATGATGTTGCCCGAGATGCCTGGCAGCTTGCTGAATATTTCAAAGGTGGCAGGAAACTGTCACCATTTAGTGATGGTGGTGATACCGCCATTGATTGAATGATCCCTGGCTGTGGAAGCCATAGGTTGGGAAAGCTGGGTAAAGTGGCCAAATCTGGCCTTTATTTTGCACATTCGTCAAACTGTGAACAGCTTGGGTTCTGATGGACGAACGTATGCTGGACCCAAAAGATCACTATTGGTAAACCAGTTCAGGAGTTAATGACAAATACAATTTTTTTTTTAATAAAAATTTTCAAAGGTGAAATGTGATTGGTTGTTATAAGATTTTGTTATTTACATTTTGTCACTAAACTGCTAGGTGAACCTGCTGACCACTTGTATTAAACGTATCAACATATATTGACAGACCCCTGCATCATTACTACAAGAATCTTCAAATGTTCCTTTTTGCCATTGACCAAATGAACAAAAACCCAACAATCCTGCCTAATGTGACCCTAGGATATCATCTTTATGACTCGTGTTCTGGCCCAAAAAAAGCAGTTAAAAGTGTTCTACAGATTTTATCCGGACCGGGAGAGACTATCCCAAATTATTCCTGCCGAGACCACCAGAAATTAGCTGGTTTTATTGGAGACCAGAGTTCAACCACATCCCTAACTATAGCCCAACTATTATCTGTATATAAACACGTGCAAGTGAGTATAATAACATGAATGATGTCTCAGGTCTGGTGTGTCATGCCTGTTCTCTCAGTATGTCTTCATCTGAGTCTCACCTGTTCTGTGCCTGTGAATATTGAGGGACACCATTGTCACTGGCCAGTGCTGCATCTGTACTGTATGTCCTAATATGATCTGTATCGCCTTTGCTTGTTTTCTTTTCTTGTATTTGTATTGGTTGCTTCTGATTACCATAATAATGTGTGCATTGCAGCAGGCAGACCAAGTATGGAACATTTTCCATTCCAGGAGATGTTCTCAAGGGGTCAGCCCCTTGAGAACATCTTCTGGGATAAAACGTGTCAGGGCGGAGCCTGTGTTGACACATAATGCTGCAAGACTGAGCAGTGGGTGGGTGGTTTGTTTCATTTGTACGACCGTGGCCAACTACACAAATGTTCGTTTTCACAAAGTCTGCTACTTCAGTGTTTTTGGATCTTTTTGTCAGTGGGAGTGGAGGAACTGGCTGCAGCTGACCAAGTATGGAACATTTTCCATTCCAGGAGATGTTCTCAAGGGGTTATCCCCTTGAGAACATCTTCTGAGACAAAACGTGTCAGGGTGGAGCCTGTGTTGACACATAATGCTGCAAGACTGAGCAGTGGTTGGGTGGTTTGTTTCATTTGTACAACCGTGGCCAACTACACAAATGTTAATTTTCACAAAGTCTGCTGCTTCAGTGTTTTTAGATCTTTTTGTCAGTGGGAGTGGAGGAACTGGCTGCAGCTGACCAAGTATGGAACATTTTCCATTCCAGGAGATGTTCTCAAGGGGTCAGCCCCTTCAGAACATCTTCTGGGACAAAACGTGTCAGGGTGGAGCCTGTGTTGACGCATAATGCTGCAAGACTGAACAGTGGCCAACTACACAAATGTTCATTTTCACAAAGTCTGCTGCTTCAGTGTTTTTAGATCTTTTTGTCAGTGGGAGTGGAGGAACTGGCTGCAGCTGACCAAGTATGGAACATTTTCCATTCCAGGAGATGTTCTCAAGGGGTCAGCCCCTTGAGAACATCTTCTGGGACAAAACGTGTCAGGGTGGAGCCTGTGTTGACACATAATGCTGCAAGGCTGAGCAGTGGGTGGGTGGTTTGTTTCATTTGTACAACCGTGGCCAACTGCACAAATGTTCATTTTCACAAAGTCTGCTGCTTCAGTGTTTTTAGATCTTTTTGTCAGTGGGAGTGGAGGAACTGGCTGCAGCTGACCAAGTATGGAACATTTTCCATTCCAGGAGATGTTCTCAAGGGGTCAGCCCCTTGAGAACATCTTCTGGGACAAAACGTGTCAGGGTGGAGCCTGTGTTGACACATAATGCTGCAAGACTGAACAGTGGGTGGGTGGTTTGTTTCATTTGTACGACCATGGCCAACTACACAAATGTTCGTTTTCACAAAGTCTGCCGCTTCAGGGTTTTTAGATCTTTTTGTCAGTGGGAGTGGAGGAACTGGCTGCGGCTGACCAAGTATGGAACATTTTCCATTCCAGGAGATGTTCTCAAGGGGTCATCCCCTTGAGAACATCTTCTGGGACAAAACATGTCAGGGTGGAGCCTGTGTTGACACATAATGCTGCAAGACTGAGCAGTGGTTGGGTGGTTTGTTTCATTTGTACAACCATGGCCAACTGCACAAATGTTCATTTTCACAAAGTCTGCTGCTTCAGTGTTTTTAGATCTTTTTGTCAGTGGGAGTGGAGGAACTGGCTGCAGCTGACCAAGTATGGAACATTTTCCATTCCAGGAGATGTTCTCAAGGGGTCAGCCCCTTGAGAACATCTTCTGGGACAAAACGTGTCAGGGTGGAGCCTGTGTTGACGCATAATGCTGCAAGACTGAACAGTGGCCAACTACACAAATGTTCATTTTCACAAAGTCTGCTGCTTCAGTGTTTTTAGATCTTTTTGTCAGTGGGAGTGGAGGAACTGGCTGCAGCTGACCAAGTATGGAACATTTTCCATTCCAGGAGATGTTCTCAAGGGGTCATCCCCTTGAGAACATCTTCTGGGACAAAACGTGTCAGGGTGGAGCCTGTGTTGACACATAATGCTGCAAGACTGAGCAGTGGGTGGGTGGTTTGTTTCATTTGTACAACCGTGGTCAACTGCACAAATGTTCATTTTCACAAAGTCTGCTGCTTCAGTGTTTTTAGATCTTTTTGTCAGTGGGAGTGGAGGAACTGGCTGCAGCTGACCAAGTATGGAACATTTTCCATTCCAGGAGATGTTCTCAAGGAGTCAGCCCCTTGAGAACATCTTCTGGGACAAAACGTGTCAGGATGGAGCCTGTGTTGACACATAATGCTGCAAGACTGAGCAGTGGGTGGGTGGTTTGTTTCATTTGTACAACCGTGGCCAACTGCACAAATGTTCATTTTCACAAAGTCTGCTGCTTCAGTGTTTTTAGATCTTTTTGTCAGTGGGAGTGGAGGAACTGGCTGCAGCTGACCAAGTATGGAACATTTTCCATTCCAGGAGATGTTCTCAAGGGGTCAGCCCCTTGAGAACATCTTCTGGGACAAAACGTGTCAGGGTGGAGCCTGTGTTGACACATAATGCTGCAAGACTGAGCAGTGGCCAACTGCACAAATGTTCATTTTCACAAAGTCTGCTGCTTCAGTGTTTTTAGATCTTTTTGTCAGTGGGAGTGGAGGAACTGGCTGCAGCAGACCAAGTATGGAACATTTTCCATTCCAGGAGATGTTCTCAAGGGGTCAGCCCCTTGAGAACATCTTTTGGGACAAAACGTGTCAGGGTGGAGCCAGTGTTGACACATAATGCTGCAAGACTGAGCAGTGGCCAACTACACAAATGTTCATTTTCACAAAGTCTGCTGCTTCAGTGTTTTTAGATCTTTTTGTCAGTGGGAGTGGAGGAACTGGCTGCAGCTGACCAAGTATGGAACATTTTCCATTCCAGGAGATGTTCTCAAGGGGTCAGCCCCTTGAGAACATCTTCTGGGACAAAACGTGTCAGGGTGGAGCCTGTGTTGACACATAATGCTGCAAGACTGAGCAGTGGGTGGGTGGTTTGTTTCGTTTGTATGACCGTGGCCAACTACACAAATGTTCGTTGCTTCAGTGTTTTTAGATCTTTTTGTCAGTGGGAGTGGAGGAACTGGCTGCAGCTGACCAAGTATGGAACATTTTCCATTCCAGGAGATGTTCTCAAGGGGTCAGCCCCTTGAGAACATCTTCTGGGACAAAACGTGTCAGGGTGGAGCCTGTGTTGACACATAATGCTGCAAGACTGAGCAGTGGGTGGGTGGTTTGTTTCGTTTGTATGACCGTGGCCAACTACACAAATGTTCGTTGCTTCAGTGTTTTTAGATCTTTTTGTCAGTGGGAGTGGAGGAACTGGCTGCAGCTGACCAAGTATGGAACATTTTCCATTCCAGGAGATGTTCTCAAGGGGTCAGCCCCTTGAAAACATCTTCTGGGACAAAACGTGTCAGGGTGGAGCCAGTGTTGACACATAGTGCTGCAAGACTGAGCAGTGGCTGGGTGGTTTCTTGTTTCATTTGTACGACAGTGGCCAGCTACACAAATGTTCGTTTTCACAAAGTCTGCTGCTTCAGTGTTTTTAGATCTTTTTGTCAGTGGGAGTGGAGGAACTGGCTGCAGCTGACCAAGTATGGAACATTTTCCATTCCAGGAGATGTTCTCAAGGGGATGACCCCTTGAGAACATCTTCTGGGACAAAACGTGTCAGGGTGGAGCCAGTGTTGACACATAGTGCTGCAAGACTGAGCAGTGGGTGGGTGGTTTCTTGTTTCATTTGTACGACCGTGGCCAGCTACACAAATGTTTGTTTTCACAAAGTCTGCTGCTTCAGTGTTTTTAGATCTTTTTGTCAGAGGGAGTGGAGGAACTGGCTGCAGCTGACCAAGTATTGAACATTTTCCATTCCAGGAGATGTTCTCAAGGGGTCAGCCCCTTGAAAACATCTTCTGGGACAAAACGTGTCAGGGTGGAGCCTGTGTTGACACATAATGCTGCAAGACTGAGCAGTGGGTGGGTGGTTTGTCTCGTTTGTACAACCGTGGCCAACTACACAAATGTTCATTTTCACAAAGTCTGCTGCTTCAGTGTTTTTAGATGTTTTTGTCAGTGGGAGTGGAGGAACTGGCTGCAGCTGACCAAGTATGGAACATTTTCCATGCCAGGAGATGTTCTCAAGGGGTCAGCCCCTTGAGAACATCTTCTGGGACAAAACGTGTCAGGGTGGAGCCTGTGTTGACACATAATGCTGCAAGACTGAGCAGTGGGTGGGTGGTTTGTTTCATTTGTACGACCGTGGCCAGCTACACAAATGTTCGTTTTCACAAAGTCTGCTGCTTCAGTGTTTTTTAGATCTTTTTGTCAGTGGGAGTGGAGGAACTGGCTGCAGCTGACCAAGTATTGAACATTTTCCATTCCAGGAGCTGTTCTCAAGGGGTCAGCCCCTTGAAAACATCTTCTGGGACAAAACGTGTCAGGGTGGAGCCTATGTTGGCACATAATGCTACAAGACGGAGAAGTGGGTGGGTGGGTGGTTTGTTTCGTTTGTACAACCGTGGCCAACTACACAAATGTTTGTTTTCACAAAGTCTGCTGCTTCAGTGTTTTTAAATCTTTTTGTCAGTGGGAGTGGAGGAACTGGCTGCAGCTGACCAAGTATGGAACATTTTCCATTCCAGGAGATGTTCTCAAGGGGTCAGCCCCTTGAGAACATCTTCTGGGACAAAACATGTCAGGGTGGAGCCTGTGTTGACACATAATGCTGCAAGACTGAGCAGTGGGTGGGTGATTTGTTTCGTTTGTATGACTGTGGCCAACTACACAAATGTTCGTTGCTTCAGTGTTTTTAGATCTTTTTGTCAGTGGGAGTGGAGGAACTGGCTGCAGCTGACCAAGTATGGAACATTTTCCATTCCAGGAGATGTTCTCAAGGGGTCAGCCCCTTGAAAACATCTTCTGGGACAAAACGTGTCAGGGTGGAGCCTGTGTTGACACATAATGCTGCAAGACTGAGCAGTGGGTGGGTGGTTTGTCTCGTTTGTACAACCGTGGCCAACTACACAAATGTTCATTTTCACAAAGTCTGCTGCTTCAGTGTTTTTAGATGTTTTTGTCAGTGGGAGTGGAGGAACTGGCTGCAGCTGACCAAGTATGGAACATTTTCCATGCCAGGAGATGTTCTCAAGGGGTCAGCCCCTTGAGAACATTTTCTGAGGCAAAACGTGTCAGGATGGAGCCTGTGTTGACACAAAATGCTGCAAGATTGAGCAGTGGCTGGGTGGTTTGTTTCATTTGTACAACCGTGGCCAACTGCACAAATGTTCATTTTCACAAATTCTGCTGCTTCAGTGTTTTTAGATCTTTTTGTCAGTGGGAGTGGAGGAACTGGCTGCAGCTGACCAAGTATGGAACATTTTCCATTCCAGGAGATGTTCTGAAGGGGTCAGCCCCTTCAGAACATCTTCTGGGACAAAACGTGTCAGGGTGGAGCCTGTGTTGACACATAGTGCTGCAAGACTGAGCAGTGGCCAACTGCACAAATGTTCATTTTCACAAAGTCTGCTGCTTCAGTGTTTTTAGATCTTTTTGTCAGTGGGAGTGGAGGAACTGGCTGCAGCTGACCAAGTATGGAACATTTTCCATTCCAGGAGATGTTCTCAAGGGGTCAGCCCCTTGAGAACATCTTCTGGGACAAAACGTGTCAGGGTGGAGCCTGTGTTGACACATAATGCTGCAAGACTGAGCAGTGGGTGGGTGGTTTGTTTCATTTGTACGACCGTGGCCAGCTACACAAATGTTCGTTTTCACAAAGTCTGCTGCTTCAGTGTTTTTTAGATCTTTTTGTCAGTGGGAGTGGAGGAACTGGCTGCAGCTGACCAAGTATTGAACATTTTCCATTCCAGGAGCTGTTCTCAAGGGGTCAGCCCCTTGAAAACATCTTCTGGGACAAAACGTGTCAGGGTGGAGCCTATGTTGGCACATAATGCTACAAGACGGAGAAGTGGGTGGGTGGTTTGTTTCGTTTGTACAACCGTGGCCAACTACACAAATGTTTGTTTTCACAAAGTCTGCTGCTTCAGTGTTTTTAGATCTTTTTGTCAGTGGGAGTGGAGGAACTGGCTGCAGCTGACCAAGTATGGAACATTTTCCATTCCAGGAGATGTTCTCAAGGGGTCATCCCCTTGAGAACATCTTCTGGGACAAAACGTGTCAGGGTGGAGCCTGTGTTGACACATAATGCTGCAAGACTGAGCAGTGGCCAACTGCACAAATGTTCATTTTCACAAAGTCTGCTGCTTCAGTGTTTTTAGATCTTTTTGTCAGTGGGAGTGGAGGAACTGGCTGCAGCTGACCAAGTATGGAACATTTTCCATTCCAGGAGATGTTCTCAAGGGGTCAGCCCCTTGAGAACATCTTCTGGGACAAAACATGTCAGGGTGGAGCCTGTGTTGACACATAATGCTGCAAGACTGAGCAGTGGGTGGGTGATTTGTTTCGTTTGTATGACTGTGGCCAACTACACAAATGTTCGTTGCTTCAGTGTTTTTAGATCTTTTTGTCAGTGGGAGTGGAGGAACTGGCTGCAGCTGACCAAGTATGGAACATTTTCCATTCCAGGAGATGTTCTCAAGGGGTCAGCCCCTTGAAAACATCTTCTGGGACAAAACGTGTCAGGGTGGAGCCTGTGTTGACACATAATGCTGCAAGACTGAGCAGTGGGTGGGTGGTTTGTTTCATTTGTACGACCGTAGCCAGCTACACAAATGTTCGTTTTCACAAAGTCTGCTGCTTCAGTGTTTTTAGATCTTTTTGTCAGTGGGAGTGGAGGAACTGGCTGCAGCTGACCAAGTATGGAACATTTTCCATTCCAGGAGATGTTCTCAAGGGGATGACCCCTTGAGAACATCTTCTGGGACAAAACGTGTCAGGGTGGAGCCTGTGTTGACACATAGTGCTGCAAGACTGAGCAGTGGCTGGGTGGTTTCTTGTTTCATTTGTACGACCGTGGCCAGCTAACAAATGTTCGTTTTCACAAAGTCTGCTGCTTCAGTGTTTTTAGATCTTTTTGTCAGTGGGAGTGGAGGAACTGGCTGCAGCTGACCAAGTATGGAACATTTTCCATTCCAGGAGATGTTCTCAAGGGGGTGACCCCTTGAGAACATCTTCTGGGACAAAACGTGTCAGGGTGGAGCCAGTGTTGACACATAGTGCTGCAAGACTGAGCAGTGGGTGGGTGGTTTCTTGTTTCATTTGTACGACCGTGGCCAGCTACACAAATGTTTGTTTTCACAAAGTCTGCTGCTTCAGTGTTTTTAGATCTTTTTGTCAGAGGGAGTGGAGGAACTGGCTGCAGCTGACCAAGTATTGAACATTTTCCATTCCAGGAGATGTTCTCAAGGGGTCAGCCCCTTGAAAACATCTTCTGGGACAAAACGTGTCAGGGTGGAGCCAGTGTTGACATATAGTGCTGCAAGACTGAGCAGTGGGTGGGTGGTTTCTTGTTTAATTTGTGCGACCGTGGCCAGCTACACAAATGTTCGTTTTCACAAAGTCTGCTGCTTCAGTGTTTTTAGATCTTTTTGTCAGTGGGAGTGGAGGAACTGGCTGCAGCTGACCAAGTATGGAACATTTTCCATTCCAGGAGATGTTCTCAAGGGGATGACCCCTTGAGAACATCTTCTGGGACAAAACGTGTCAGGGTGGAGCCAGTGTTGACACATAATGCTGCAAGACTGAGCAGTGGCCAACTACACAAATGTTCATTTTCATAAAGTCTGCTGCTTCAGTATTTTTAGATCTTTTTGTCAGTGGGAGTGGAGGAACTGTCTGCAGCTGACCAAGTATGGAACATTTTCCATTCCAGGAGATGTTCTCAAGGGGTCATCCCCTTGAGAACATCTTCTGGGACAAAACGTGTCAGGGTGGAGCCTGTGTTGACACATAATGCTGCAAGACTGAGCAGTGGGTGGGTGGTTTGTTTCGTTTTTACGACCGTGGGCAACTACACAAATGTTCGTTTTCACAAAGTCTGCTGCTTCAGTGTTTTTAGATCTTTTTGTCAGTGGGAGTGGAGGAACTGGCTGCAGCTGACCAAGTATGGAACATTTTCCATTCCAGGAGATGTTCTCAAGGGGTCAGCCCCTTGAGAACATCTTCTGGGACAAAACGTGTCAGGGTGGAGCCTGTGTTGACACATAATGCTGCAAGACTGAGTAGTGTGTGGGTGGTTTGTTTAGTTTGTACGACCGTGGGCAACTACACAAATATTAATTTTCACAAAATCTGCTGCTTCAGTGTTTTTAGATCTTTTTGTCAGTGGGAGTGGAGGAACTGGCTGCAGCTGACCAAGTATTGAACATTTTCCATTCCAGGAGATGTTCTCAAGGGGTCAGCCCCTTGAAAACATCTTCTGGGACAAAACGTGTCAGGGTGGAGCCAGTGTTGACACATAGTGCTGCAAGACTGAGCAGTGGGTGGGTGGTTTCTTGTTTCATTTGTACGACCGTGGCCAGCTACACAAATGTTCGTTTTCACAAAGTCTGCTGCTTCAGTGTTTTTAGATCTTTTTGTCAGTGGGAGTGGAGGAACTGGCTGCAGCTGACCAAGTATGGAACATTTTCCATTCCAGGAGATGTTCTCAAGGGGTCATCCCCTTGAGAACATCTTCTGGGACAAAACGTGTCAGGGTGGAGCCTGTGGCAGTCCACTGTGGGAGTGGAGGAACTGGCTGCAGCTGAATTCCTTTGATCCCTGCTGGTGTGCTGTGTGGTTCCGAAGCATCCCAAGGCATTTGCATTGTGTGTGAACTGACCTCTGAAGATTTGAGGTGTGTTCATCCGGTAAGAGGCTAACATTTTATTTATTGGTCGTGAAGTCTCAAGTAGACATGTGCAGAACTAAACAATTTTTTTTGTTTCGGATCAATTTGTCGAGTTACTAATTTTGTTTTGTTGCTTTCGTAACAAAATTCATTTAGTTTAGTTTAGTTTTGTTTATCTGTTTTCAACCAGATTACATTTTTTCTACTGGATTAGATGTATTTGAAACAAATTTGAATCAAATTCAAATAGAAAATTTTTAATCGATCTAAATTCATTGTGTAGAATCGTTTTTTTTTCTATTCTGTTCGAAATTTGAATTTCGGGAAATGGTTATATTCTTTCTATTTTATTCTGTTGTATTCTATTCTTTTTTTTTTTCTATTCAAGAAATAGCAAGTATCGCCTCAGATAAGAATAATTATAAAAATTGTCCAGTACCATCATCCACAAATTTTAAGATGTAAAGGGGTTTGGTGTGGGGGTATTGGGGCAGCCATCCAACGCTAACCTCCCATAACTCACCCAAACCAATAAATAAAGGTTGGACTATACCGGTACTTTTTGTAACAAAAAAAGGAAAAAAAGGGGTAAAATTTAAAAATGCATCAATGTTTAATGAAATACAAAAAAAGAAAAAAAAAGAAAAGAAAAACAATACAAAAGACATCAATAATAAAATATAATACACCCCAGAATATTTAGCATGTACAAATGCTCAAAAGAGAGGATTTGGTTCTGGTGGCGTACAGGGGTCTCCTCTACTAGTTTCGCGGGCCAACCGCTTCCTCAGGAGGATATCTAAACAGATTGTAACAAATAGCGTACAAATCATTAACAAATAATCAATTGATATATAAAAGGAATGAAAACACCGTTTAAACAAGGACACATAATCACCTAAAGAGAGTATGGAAATCAACTCACCCAATATTCAATGAAAGACAAAATTAAGAAAATAACAGGTTGATGGAAACCCTATATTCCCCCTACGGCGGACGTGGGGGATTGGTGAACCAGGCTCTAGTAAAAAAGGATAAAAAAAAAAATTAGCAAAAGAAAAAAAAAAAGAAAAAACCAAATCCTCCACCACCACTAATTGGCAATAACTTACCAATTTTCATAAATTTATATATATATTTCCAATGATAATCTATATTGCTCGAACGGTTTCCGCAAAGTACAGTTATAAATAAAGTGGTCAGTATTGCAGTAAAGGGCAAAGCATGATTGCATCTAAGGATAAGGAGGAAAAAAAAAAAAAAAAAAATCATAAATAATTTTTCTATTCGATTCTATTCTTTTCTATTCTAGTCATTTATTTTCTATTCTATTCTTTTCTATTCTGTTTTACGCTTTTATTTTATTTTCTATTATATTCTGTTCTGTTTTACTGTATTCTTTTCTTTTCCAAATTCAAATTTAAGAAGACAGCTCTATTCTTTCTATTCGATACAAATCAATTCAATTTTTTCTATTCTATTCCACTTTATTCTATTCATTTTTTTTAGAAACTCAAATTTCAGAAAACAGCTACAATCTTTCTATTCTAAACAAATTGATTACATTTTTTCAGGGACGTGATCTGGACCCAGTCTGAGATGGCTGCTTAGTCTCACAGCTCCGAGACCTTCTAGTCCTGCTGTCAGTTCATCCGAGATGACAACCTATCACAATATGAGGAAAACGTAACCCGAATGCCCCAGCAACCCGCTCACCCTGAGACCAAGGGACACAGCTGAGCGACAACATACCGGAGTTATTCCAGACACAACGGCAACTTCACAGGCCTCTTACAGGAGATCCCGCTCGCTCAGTGGAAGCCCGATCCCTCCACAGGACTGTGTCCCCACCACTTCGGGCACACCAGCGGCACCTACCCAGAGCCTGAATGACATCCAAGAAGTGGGTGCTGACATTAAAAATATCCTGCCAGCAGCTATCTTGGATCTAAGAGCAGACATATGGGCCATATCTAATAGAGTGGTGGAGAAGATGACAGCCCGCCATGATGCCTCACTATGCCATGTGCAGCAGGTCACCGAATCCCACGCAATACATCTAAGCCCTTGTACACACGGTCGGAGATTCCGACAACCAAATCCATCGGATTTTGTCCGACGGATTTTGTCCGAAACTGTGGCATACACACGGTCGGACGAAGTTGTCGGAAAATCCGATCGTTCAGAACGTGATGACGTTATTTCGTTACGACGGGACTACATTCAGGCAAGTAGCCAATAGCTTTGGTGTAGGAATTTGATCTGAGCATGCGTGGCACTTTGTCCGATCGGAATTCTCTACACATGATCGGAGTATGTCCGATCGGAGCATTTTGTCGGAAAATATTTCCGGCAAATTGGAAAATTTGGTCCGACGGATATTCCGACGGAAACAGTCCGATGCAGACCACACACAGTCGGAATATCCGACAAAACGCTCCGATCGGACACATTCCGTCGGAATCTCCGACCATGTGTACAAGGGCTTAGGGAACTCCAGCACCAATTGGAAGACCTCAACAACAGGGGAAGAAGCCATAACCTAAGGGTAAGAGGTCTACCTGAATCCATAGAGCCCAACCACCTATCGCAAACTATGATAACTCTCTTTAATAGCCTTCTAGAGAGACTGCAAGATGCACCCATAGAGATGGAATACATACACAGAGCGTTGAGACCTAGAGGCAGGGACACAGACCCGCCAAGGGAAGTTGTCTGCTGTCTTGTCAAATTTCCCTTGAAGGAAGAAATTCTCTGAAAATCATGTAACCGAAACCAACTCATGTACCAAGGCTCTGAAGTGAAAATCTTCCAGGATCTTTCCACTATCACCCTGCAGTGTAGACGGGAGCTAAGACTCTTTCTGGATCTGCTTCACTTCAGTTCCATCACATATGGATGGAAATTTCCATCGTGCCTGTCTGCCTCTGCCCAAGGCCACACAGCCAATCTAATACCCTGTACACACGGTCAGATTTTCCCGATGGAAAATGTGCGATCGGAGCTTGTTGTCGGAAATTCTGACCGTGAGTAGGCTCCACCAGACTTTTTCCATCGGAATTTCTGACACACAAAATTTGAGATCTGGATCTCAAATTTTCCGACAACAAAACCAGTTTGCCTAAATTCGGATCGGGTGTTCACAATTCCCGAAACACAAAGCGCCACGCATGCTCAGAATCAAGCAGAAGAGCAGCACTGGATATTGAACGTCATTCCTCTCGGCTCATCGTACATATTGTACGTCACCACGTTCTTGACGTTCGGAATTTCCGACCAACTTTGTGTGACCGTGTGTATGCAAGACAAGTCTGAGCCAACATCCATTGGAGAAAAAACATGGATTTTGTTGTCAGAATGTCCGAACGTGTGTACTGGGCATAAGGGTTACGGAAGAATTGGAGCACTCTTTCAACTTCTTGGATATCCCCCTTGATTCAATTGTTTTCTATTCTATGCTATTCCTTTATTTTCTATTCTATTCATTTATTTTGTATTCTATTATGTTTTTTTTTCTATTCCATTCTTTTCAAAATTAGAATTTTAGAAGAAAGCTATATTCTAACACTAAGCCCTTGTACACACGGTCGGAGATTCCGTCGGAATGTGTCCGATCGGAGCGGTTTGTCGGATATTCCGACTGTGTGTGGTATGCATCGGACTGTTTCCGTCGGAATATCGGTGGGACCAAATTTTCCAACTTGCTGGAAATATTTTCCGCCAAACTGCTCCGATTGGACATACTCCGATCATGTGTAGAGAATTCCGATCGGACAAAGTGCCACGCATGCTCAGATCAAATTCCCACATCAAAGCTATTGGCTACTAGCCTGAACGTAGTCCCGTCATCACGTTCTGAACGATCGGATTTTCCGACAACTTTGTCTGACCGTGTGTATGCAACAGTTTCGGACAAGATCCGTCGGACAAAATCCGACGGATTTGGTTGTCGGAATCTCCGACCGTGTGTACAAGGGCTAATACACAATGGGTTTGATTTACTAAAACTGGAAAATGAAAAATCTGGTGCAGCTCTGCATAGAAACCAATCAGCTTAAATGTTTTTTGTTAAAGCTAAATCGAACAAGGTGAAGTTAGAAGCTGATTGGCTGCCATACACATCTGCACCAGATTTTGCACTCTCCATAGTCTTTAAAGCTTTCATATGGCTGGATCATAATTATATTTGATAGAAATTATTGCTTTTGGATGTATTACACGGTTGTTTCTATGTGTTTTTGGGTGTGGCTGAGCATTTATTTTCTCCCCCCAGTTAATATTATTTCATATTTTTTTGCACCAAACACAGTTTTTTCTTTTAGACCCATTTCACACTGGGGCGTTTTTCAGGCGCTTTAACGTTAAAAAAAAAAGCGCATGTGAAGCGCTTGAAAGAAGCCTCATCTGCAGTCCCAATGTGAAAGCCCGAGTGCTTTAAGAGCCCTTTCACAATTTCAGTGCCCCAAAAGCTCTCGTAAAGCGCCACTTAAACTAGCAGCGCTTTACCAGCGTTTTTCAAGCACTATTGGGGTGCTTTTAACCCCTGCTAGTGGCCAAATAAAGGTTTAAAAGTGCCCACAAACCTCTGCTGCCAAAAGCATTTTTCGGGCGCTTTTAGACCGCTTTCACACTGGGGCGTTTTTCAGGCGTTTTTCAGGTTCTTTAGCGTTAAAAAAAGCACCTGTAAAGCGCTTGAAAGAAGCCTCATCTGCAGTCCCAATGTGAAAGCCTGAGTGCTTTAAGAGCCCTTTCACAATGTCAGCGCCCGAAAAACACTTGTAAAGCGCCGCTTAAACTAGCAGCGCTTTACCAGCGTTTTTCGAGCATTATTGGGGCGCTTTTAACCCCTGCTAGTGGCCAAATAAAGGGTTAAAAGCGCCCACAAAACGCTGCTGCCAATAAAGTTTTTCAGGCGTTTTTCAGGCGTTTTACAGGTGCTTCCCATTGATTTCAATGAGAAGGGCCGCTTTAGGAGCGTTGTATTCACCGCTTCAAAAGCACTGCAAAGAAGCTGCTTGCAGGACTTTTTTTGACGCCCTGCCAGCGCAGCGCCTTGGTGTGAAAGCACTCGGGCTTTTACATTGGGATTGCAGTTGCAGCTTCTTTCAGGCGCTTTTTTTAACGCTAAAGCGCCTGAAAAATGCCCCAGTGTGAAAGGAATCTCGGTGTGAAAGCACTCGGGCTTTTACATTGGGATTGCAGTTGCGGCTTCTTTCAGGCGCTTTTTTTAACGCTAAATCGCATGAAAAACGCCTGAAAAACGCCCCATTGTGAAAGGGGTCTTAAAGCGTTTTTCGGGCGCTTCCCATTGATTTCAATGGGAAGGGGGCGCTTTAGGAGCGGTGTATTCACCGCTCCCAAAAGCACTGCAAAGAAGCTGCTTGCAGGACTTTTTTTGACGCCCCTGCCAGTGCAGCGCCTCAGTGTGAAAGCACTCGGGGCTTTTACATTTGGGATTGCAGTTGCAGCTTCTTTCAGGCGCTTTTTCTAACGCTAAAGCGCCTGAAAAACACCCCAGTGTGCCTGAAAGAAGCCGCAACTGCAATCCCAATGTAAAAGCCTGAGTGCTTTCTCACTGAGATCCCTTTCACACTGGGGCGTTTTTCAGGCGCTTTAACGTTAGAAAAAGCGCCAGAAAAACGCCCCAGTGTGAAAGGGATCTCAGTAAGAAAGCACTCGGGGCTTTTACATTGGGATTGCAGTTGCGGCTTCTTTCAGTCATTATTTTTAATGCTAAAGCGCCTGAAAAACACCTGAAAAATGCCCCAGTGTGAAAGGGGTCTTAAATTTGTTCACGTAACACATATGCCCTTAGAATCTATATTCAGAAAAAAAACACGTCTGCAGAAAAACCTTTGAAGCTTAGCCACATTGTCTAAGTTTCTTGCCTCAATGTTGCTCTGTTTTAGATCAGTTACGGGGCAACGGATAAGTCTTTGACTGACATTGCCGCTTTTCCCACTTTTTACCGATCCGTCTACGACGACTTCCTGATTTATCGTTATATATCAGAATTAATGGGACATTTTGGATGGACTTGGGTTGGAATAATAACATCTGTGGATGAGAGTGGGGAGAGAGAATCGTCTTGCTTAATGCAATTTATGACCCGTCTACAAATTTGTGTGGCCTTTGTACTAAGAACTGGTATCGGTGTATTTGCTGACCGACTTACCTTGGAAAGTTATTACAGAGCCATTCAGAGATTATCGGTAAATGTGATCATACTCTGTGGAACGTATCATGATGTCATATTTCAATCCTCACTGAGAAGATTATTCAGGGACGTAACATTGATCCTCAGTCCCAACTGGGCCTCAAATATTGCTCTTATAGAAAAGTATCCAGAGGTTCTGAATTGTAGCTTATCCATGAACTTTCGGTATGAAGCTGATAAGAATTTTAAGAATTTTCTTGATGGTTTCCATCCAATGATCCGCCCAAAAGACAAGTTACTTGAAAACCTGTGGATGACAACACTTTTCTGCTTGTCAGGGAACAAAGAAAAAGATACTTTCTTTGAAAAGCTTTATTATATTTCTCTTCACAATTGTACTGGCCAGGAACATTTACCCGACTTTGGAGATTACTCATCTAACAGAACCTTAGATCCTGTATATTACATGGTGCAACTCATGGTCAATGCTCTGCATGTTCTGCATTCATCCCAAAATGGTTCTTGTCTAAAAGGTCAGGCAGATGACCGAGCAAAATTTAAACAGAAGGTGAGCACGAATGTGGCCAGAAAATAGAGTAGGCTTACATTAGAATTCTACAGAAGACATAGACACGGAAGTCATGTGTCAGGTCACCTTGAGGCGAGGTGACAGATACACACTGCAGGGATCAGGAGTGCACCGCAAGGTTGTGGACCCTACGGCTGACTGCTGCAGACGGGAGACAGATCCCACTGGGGTTAGAGCGTAAGATTCCCTGGGGTGTGGAGTCTTAAGCCCCATACACACTATCAGTTTTTCTGCTGAGTTTTTCCTTCAGGTTTACCAAAACCATGTAGTGGAAGGGCCTGCCTGATTGCATACAAACTGAAACTCCTAAGGTTTGTCCTCATATTATATGGTTTTGGTAAATCTGAAGGAAAACCTCAGCAGAAAAACTGATAGTGTGTATGGGGCTTAAGAGCCAGCAGGTGTTCACCAGCGCCTCTAGTGGTGAGGATGGACTTGGCTGCAACTGGCTCCAGGTCGCGACCCCCAGGGTCCCCCAGCTCACACCCACAGTAGGCAACAGGAGGGTAGGGATAGTGAGGGACAAAGCCAAGGTCGGGGCCACAAGCAGACAGGAATAGTCAGGGACACGCCAAAAGGTCAGGATCACAGGCAAACAGGGATAGTCAAGGACACGCCAAAGTCGGTAACGGAACAACAGAAGAGCACACGGAAGGTAACAGGAAGCTAACACACAAAGGTTGATCAGCAGGATTGGCTAGCAGTGCACAGGTTAATATAGAGTTCTCTGATAGGAGCTAGGGTGGAGTCATACCAGAGGATGGATTACAAAAGCAGACAGGTGAGGGTCGGCTGGTCTCTAGAGATGAACACATGGAGACAGGTAAGCAGACAAACTCTATTGCAAAACCATGACATCATGATTTTGTGGCAGGTGGCCAACTTGTAACTTACTATAATACCAGGTATAGCAGATAGCTAGTCCAAGGGCCAACTAAAGAAACCAGAACAGCAGGTTGACAATGGCCCTGCTATTTGAGAAACATCAGCTTAGTATTGGCACCTAGCAAAAAGAAAGTTAAAATGCTGGGTCGTGAGACAGCTGCTGCCCCGGCCGGGAGGAAAACAGTTAGCCACTTTCCCGTATTTTATGATGGGCTTTGCCTCTCTCCTTGTATTATATAAAAGGGGGAGGGCTCTGCCCCAAACTTGTTCAGCCTAGCCTGCTGCATGGGAGAGATGACACAGCAAGATGTAACCTCCAATTGCTGCTTCTCTGAGAGTCCCTGCTTCTTCAAGGGACAGTGATTCTGAGCCAGGGGGTCACACACACATGTGTATGCCATAGGGTTATCTCTCTCTATGTTTTTATTTATATTTGTTATTTTAATTTTCTCACCCCACCAAAGCAGCATCCATGTCTTCCCCAAAGATGTGAATTTTTTGGGGGTGGGTTAAAGGAGCACCCAATATCCAATTAGAAGCAAAATGAAGGTGAATATGTAGTTGTTTTATTGAAAGTATTAAAACGTAATAAAGCAAATGCGTTAAGGGGGAACAAAGACCCACCCCCCTTCTTCAGCGCTGCTGCTGTATGTTAATGGTGAGTAGGGATGGGCGAACGCTTCAGCTCAAGCATGAGTTCGTACATTTAACTGTTCAGACATTCGTGGAACATCTGAATTTGCAGGGTGTTCCCCCAGACGAACACCCTGCAATGCACTGAGCGCTGCACAGTTCATTATGTGCTCTGATTGGGCAAAGTATCAATATATATTTTTTCAAAACAATTGCTTTTTCAGGAGCAGTGATTTTAATGATGAGCACAATAATGAAAATGAAAAATTCCTTTAAATATAGTGCCGGGGGGGGGGGGGTCCCCTTAATGTGCCTGTAAAGTGGTGCATTTTTAGCATATACAGAACATGCTACAGCAAAACTGACGTTTCTAAAGAAAACAATCCCATTTAAAATGACTTGCAGTTACAATTGCCGACACCCGACTATTAAAAAAAAAAAAAAGAAAAAAAGTTGTGGGGTCCTCCCCCAGACAATACCAGGCCCTTCAAGGCTGGTATGGATTTTAAGGGGAGCCAAAATTTTAAAAACAATTATTGTGGGGTCCCCCCCCAAAATCCATACCAGACCCCTATCTGAGCATGCAGCCTGGCAGGTCAGGAAAAGGCAGGGGACGAGTGAGACCCATCACAGAGCCCCCCCCTGCCCCAAAGCATCCACCTCCCTCATGTTGAGGGCATGTGGTCTGGTACGGTTCAGGAGGGGCTCTGTGATGGGGACAAGATCCTCTTCCCGACAACCCTGGGCTGTGGTTGTTGGGTCTGCGGGTGGGGGGCTTATTGGAATATGGAAGCCCCCTTTAAAAAGGGGGTCTCCAGATCCCACCCTCCCTATGTGAATGGGTACCTGTACCCATTCACCAAAAAAGTGTCAAAAATAAGAACCACATGAGACAGTTTTTTGACAAATCCTTTATTAAAACAGAAAAAAAAATGCCCCTCGATGTTAAATTCACCATCAATCATGACGCCCAACGGACCCGAAAAATAGAAAGGATAAAAAAAGGCTTCCGCTTCCTGGAGGCCACCAGCCTAGGGAGGGGCGAGGCCCCCTGGTTATGTCACCTGGTGGCATGGCCCCTTCTGACATCACTCAATGTGATTTCCATTGTCATGTGATTCTTTGTGATCCAAGTCGCATCTGAAATTGCACTTGTGTGAACCAGGCCATAGTACTGCTGATCTGAAGCAGCCTCGCTGCAAAAGTTTCCTGTCTACATGAACTCCAGCAAGGGTTGCATTATATTTCTCAGGGCAGGTTTCTTGATGATGACAACCCTGGACCCTGCCTGGATAATGTGCATTGAAAAGGCCACTTGTAGTCACTGGTGAAATCTCATGGGACAAGGTGACAATGCAGGAACCTATAACATGAACCTATAACAGGAAGTACCTGAACAAGGATCTTCATAACTGAATTGGCAGGGATTATTTACATGAAATGTGCAGATAAAACTCTTGGCGCCGATAACACGCAAATATGTTTTCTTTCATTGGGTGGGCCTTGGCACCGAGCATCCGCCTATTTGAGTACCACATTGCAAACACAGCTGGAGAGTGCATTCTATTGGTGACCAACGGAAAGCTCACAATTGTTGCTTGCTATTGGGAGCTTTCTGATCATGTGACCTCCATGACAGCCAATCACATAGGTCACATGATCATAGACCCCCACCTCCCAGCATCTGAAAACCCTTAAAGGACCAGGAGGCACCGATTCCACATGGATTTGACATTAACATCCAAACATATTTTAGTAATTGGGTTTATAGTTACGTAAATGTAGTAATTTATTTAACAGTGATAGGTAATATAATACGCATTATTTTTACTTTGCAGTTAAACCAGTACTTAAAAATTACATTACATAAGGACATCAGTACAGCTAAAAAAAATTTTTTACTTTTTACTATTCAGAACCATGTTGTTGTTAATAGGACTTTGTTTACAAGAACTGTTGGACGTTTCCTAACTGATGCGGTTGGTCATCGGCAATTTACAATTAACTCTTCGCTTATTAAATGGAAAACTAAGGATAATCAGGTGAGGCTATTTAAGATCTTGGGGTACTGTGATGTTCTACAGACTAAAGGTCCTTCATATACCATAATCATAACTATCAACTATCATAATTATTGCCTACACAGTGAGGACTCTTTTTGCCCTAGGGTAAAGCAAGAATGATGTAACAAATCCTTTCTTCTCTATCTCTCTCTCTCTCTCGCTAATACATAGGGTTGAGATCAGAGTTCCACACAGGCCACTTGAGTTCCTCTAAATCAAGGTTCATAAAATCAAACTATACAGGATCGGAAAAGTGTCTTCCTGGACTCACTCATTTAGAAGGATGTCTAGATGCAGTACTTTATGGCCATATATTATATGATTTTTCTTAACCTCTTTATGGGTTAAGGTAGACGTAGTCGCAGCTGTTGGCGGTGTTGATGGCCATAAGAAGTCTATATGCAATAGACAGGCCTACATTGAATGGAAGAAAGCAATGTCCAAAGTCTTTATCTACTGAATCATGGAGGTGTAGAACTCAACCTCATTCCTTTCTTTATATCATCATCATCATCATCATCATCATCATTTTGTTATTATTCTTATTACCTTCCTTTAAAGTGTTCCACCCATCCTAACTATTACTTCACCCTTAGATTTTTGTCCCTTTTCCACCACCAAATGCTGAATGAGACAGAACATTTAATAATGAGACAGAATATTATGGTGGAACATTTTAAAACGTGGTGTACTTTTCCCACCTTCTCTTAGCCCCTGTACACACGGTCGGACATTCTGGCAACCAAATCCGTCGGATTTTGTCTGTCGGATTCTGTCCGTCGGATCTTGTCCGAAACTGTTGCATATACACGGTCGGACTAAGTTGTCGAAAAAAATCCGATCTTTCAGAACGTGATGACGTAATTTCGTTACGATGGGACTTACGTTCAGGCTAGTAGCCAATAGCTTTGATGTAGGAATTTGATCTGAGCATGCGTGGCACTTGGTCCGATCAAAATTCTCTACACATGATCGGAGTATGTCCGATCGAACCAGTTGGTCGGAAAATATTTCCAACAAGTTGGAAAATTGGGTCCGACGGATATTCGGACCGAATCAGTCCGATGCAGACCACACACAGTCGGATTATCTGACAACACGGTCCAATAGGACACATTCCGACGGATTCTCCGACCGTGTGTACAAGGGCTTAGGCCAGATGTAAAAGCTCAGGTAGTAGTGTTGTGTCTCTGATGGGGTTGGAAAGCAAGGCGAGTCCTGTAATCCACAAATAAGAAAATAAAGAGCTAAAGGGTTTGTCCAAACAGGTTCAGACTGAACTTTGCTTGTTCTGGCTTTCTTCCAAACCTGTTGTGAGGGAGGGGAATATCATATACAGTATAGTAGCATTTTCTTTTGCTACTATATATGACAGCGTCCTCTGGTAATTATTACACTCAACAGAAACTGCTCTTTTAAAACTCACAAATGACCTACTAACTGCAAAAACCAACGGACGCTATTCTGTAGTCCTACTTCTGGACCTTTCAGCTGCCTTTGACAAGGTTGACCACCCTCTCCTCCTCAAAAAACTTTACTCCCTCGGTCTCCGTGACTGCGCTCTTCAGTGGCTCTCATCCTACTTATCCCAACGCACCTTCAGTGTCACTTACAATTCTACTTCCTCCCCTCCTCTTCCCTTCTCTGTTGGAGTCCCCCAATGTTCTGTTCTTGGACCTCTTTTATTTTCAATCTACACCTCTTCCCTGGGTCAGCTGATTGCCTCTCACGGCTTTCAATATCATTTCTACGCTGACGACACCCACAAATCTATCTCTCCACCCCTCAACTCACTAAATCAGTCTCCTCACACATCACCAACTTACTAACAGACATATCTGTATGGATGTCACAACACTTCCTTAAACTCAACTTGTCCAAAACCGAACTTATAATATTTCCTCCCCCACGTGCCTCTTCCCCTGACTTCTCTGTCAAGAGTAATGACACAACCATCCACCCATCCCCACATGTCAGGGTGCTCGGTGTTATCCTGGACTCTGAAGTCTCCTTTCAGCCCCACATCCAATCACTTTCCAAAGCTTGCCGCCTCAACCTCCGAAACATCTCTAAACTACACCCCTTTCTAACCAATGAAACCACAAAGCTCCTGATTCACTCCCTGGTTATCTCTCGCCTCGACTACTGCAACTCCCTCCTCATTGGCTCACCTTTAAATAGACTATCTCCCCTTCAGTCCATCATGAATGCTGCTGCCAGACTCATCCACTTTACAAACCGCACAGTGTCTGCTACCCCTCTCTGCCAATCCCTCCATTGGCTGCCACTTGCCCAACGAATTAAATTCAAAATACTAACACTTACTTACAAAGCCATCCACAACTCTGCCCCCAGCTACATCACTAGCCTAGTCTCCAAATACCAACCTAATTGCCTACTTCGTTCCTCCCAAGACCTCCTGCTCTCTAGCTCCCTCATCACCTCCTCCCATATCTGCCTCCAGGACTTCTCACTCATCCTCTGGAATTCTCTACCTCAATCTGTCAGACTGTCTCCAAATTTATCCACTTTTAGGCGATCCCTGAAAACTTTCCTCTTCAGAGAAGCCTATCCTGCCTCCATCTAACAACTGCACTTTTGTCTCCATTAGCTTCTCCCCCACAGCTATTACCCTTTTGTATAACTTGACCCTCCCTCCTAGAGTGTAAGCTCTACTGAGCAGGGCCCTCTGATTCCCCTTGTCTTGAATTGTATTGTATTGTAATATCTACCCCAATGTTGTAAAGCGCTGCATAAACTGTCGGCGCTATATAAATCCTGTATTATAATAATAATAATAATATATGACAGCATCCTCTGGTAATTATTGTTAGGGTCCGTTCACACAGGGGAAACTCAGATCCAACTTCAGGTCGCGCCTAGTCGGACAACATTTAAAAATAAATGTAAGTGAATGAGAGCCGTATTAATGCACACTACTGAAGTTGCTCCGACTTCAGAAAAGGTTCCTGATGTCACATGGTATCACGATGTCACAGTCCCGGAGGATGCTGGGACTGTGACATCGTAAGGGGGCGGGGTCACCATGTGACATCAACCGGCGACCCCGCCCCTTGTCCCTATATAAGTCGCCGCGCACCGCGTCCCTGGCATTGTGGCCGGAGAGAGCATCGAGTCAGCATCTCCAGGAGAAGAAGAAGAAGAAGATCGGAAGGCGGCGGCGACGGCGGCGACAGAAGACCGGGCCACCGCTAGTAAAAGAGCTGAAAGAAGAAGCTGTGGCCCGGCAAGAGGAACCGAAAAGGGGGACAAGACCCCCGAAGTCGGAAGAAGAGGCCGGCGGCGACGAAGAAGAAAGCCGGGCTTCTCCGCTAGCAAAAGAGCTAGCAGAAGATAGTGGAGGAGTCTGGCGATAAGACCCCCGAAGACGGAAGACCCCTGGAGCTGTGCAATAAACTATTTTAACCCTGTGTTGTGTTTTTTTTTTACATTTTTTTTCACAGGTGAATGGGTAGGGGTACGTTGTACCCCATACTCATTCACATAGGGTGGGGGGCCGGCATCCGGGGGCCCCCTTATTAAAAGGGGCTCCCGGATTCCGATAAGCCCCCCGCCCGCAGACCCCGACAACCAACGGCCAAGGTTGTCGGGAAGAGGCCCTTGTCCTCATCAACATGGGGACAAGGTGCTTTGGGGTGGGGGGGGCCGCGCGGCCCCCCCTTCCCCAAGGCACCCCCCCATGTTGAGGGCACGCTGCCTGGTATGGCTCAGGAGGGGGGGCGCACGCTCGTCCCCGCCCCCTTTCCTGGCCGGCCGGGTAGCGTACTCGGATAAGGGTCTGGTATGTATCTGGGGGGGATCCCACGCCATTTTTTCGGTGTAGGGGTTCCCCTTAATATCCATACCAGACCTAAGGGCCTGGTATGCTCTCGGAGGGGGAACCCACGCCAAATTTTTTTCATAAATTTGGTGTGGAGTTCCCTCTTGAGAGCTCATTCTCTGATTGGCCGCGGCAAAATTCACCTGGCCTGGGGCGACTTAGTCGTGTTGTAAGTCGCCCCAAGTCGTGTTCAGGTCGTGTCCAAGTTGCCTCCAAAAGTCGTGTTGAACGTCGTGTTGCCCCTGTGTGAACGGACCCTTAAGGAAACAGCGGTTATTGACATCTGCTACACCCTTAGCAATAAGTGACCTCACCCAGCCCCATTCATTCCCTTGCAGGGAATCCTGACCATGAACAAAAGGGGGAAGAATACTGTCTGGCATCATTGCCTAAATATGTTCACCAGGCCTTGTTTGTGCAATGTCATTGACCATTTACTATCCTTTTTTGGTCAATGATATCACTACATATATCCCATACCTTTGTGTACATTTAGTGGCCGAGACTGAGCCTGGCGCTGTCTTTCAGGGATGGATGTGTCATTTGGCAGTTTTTATTTCTTTTTTTTTTTAAATACAAATGTTTATTGGGTATAACAAAGGATCAATAAACCATTACAGACTTTTGTTAGGATGCGACATATAGAGAAACATAGGTCATGAATCATTTAACTGCATCTCATAGGATATACATATCGGTGTACATTAGATGAAGTACAAAGGATAACTGTAATACAGATCATCAAATAGTGCTACTGCTATAATCCGAGCATTCAAAAAAAAAAAAAAAAAATCTTATAATATAAACCATAAAGCCTAAACTTATAACTCTGAGAAGTATAGTGTCTTAGCTTTATGTATATGGCAGCCAGAATCTACTTTGTTAAGTTTTTAAATTGAAAATAAAAGAAAGAGCAGAAAGTACAGTAAATCGTTAGTATAGCAGATTTGGTTACCACAAGATCTCTCACCTAGCTTGTCCTTTTACCTGAGCTGGAAATCAACCATACCTCTATCAAGGAGGGGGGGGGGGAGGTTCTAGGCTATAAGACCCCAGGTGGGGAAGCCACTTGGCCCATTTGTTGGTATATATCTGCATAGTATCCATGATTGTATGATAGATTCATTCCATGAGGCGAATGGTATCCATCCTCTGAAGAACCTGGGTCCAGGGGACTGATTGTGAGCGCCAGTTCAGGGCAATAGCCCACTGAATAGCACAAAACAGAGTGTTGATCAATCTTTGGGAGGAAGAGGGGATCTCCGGGATCAGAGCGAACAGCAGGCATCTTGAAGCCGTTAAGTCAATACTAGAACTTGTGATTATGGCTACCCTGGCTGAGGTCTGGTCCCAAATGTGTTGGAGATGTGGGCAGCTCCAAAAGATGTGGAGTAGGGTGCCTGTTGTTGGGCAGCCCCTGAAACATTGATCGAAAACCATAAAATTTGTGGACCCTATCGGGTATGAGGTACCAATGAGTGTGCAATTTCACAATCGTTTCTTTGATAGACACTGAACGGGAAATTTTATGCATATTTAAAAGCATGTCTTGCCATTCTTCAGTGGAGAACTCCGTGGCCAGGTCAAATTCCCAGCGACTCATCGCCACGGACTTCTCCGGCTGGTGCAATTCAACCAAATATCTATACATGGCAGAAATTATGCCCCTTTCTCTAGATTGATTGCAACATACCGACTCGAAATGAGTTCCTGCCATCATGCGATGGTTTATAGCATGTTTAAAAAAAAAATCGAATTTGGAGGAATTTATGAAGTTCTACTCTTGGGATGTTAAATTGTGTCTGTAGGTGTGAAAAGGAGAAGAATCCCGTTCCATCAGAGAGTGATTTTAGTGTAATAAGGGATTGTTGTTCCCACCAGTGGAAAGTTCTAGGTGCCTCAAAAGCAAGGGGGAATCTCCTATCTCCTAAGAAGGATTGTCAATAGGGGTCTGTTGGGACGTAACTTGAATTTCCGGTGGTATAGGTACCAGAGGTGTAGAGACTGTCTGACTATGCTATTAAGTGTAGCTAATTCCCTAGATCGCAAGCCTTCCTGCCATAGGATGCCTGGGATATAGAATGGGCGTATCGACTGGATTTCAAACTGTAGCCAGGGATTCCCCCCCCCAAGGGGCATGCCACTGAGCTGTCTGGGCCAGCCTGGCTGTGAGGTAGTGTAGCCAAATATCAGGCAAGCCCAGCCCACGGCAGTTTTTATTTCTTTTGGTTGAGCCTGGAGCATTGTTCATCATGACTGATGAAGATCTGCATTGCTGGATGATGTGATGGATGTTTTCCGTGAGATATTCTTGAGTTCTTTCCTATTTTTTTTTTTTTAAATAAAGGATTTGTCAAAAATTGTGGTGTCTAATATTTATATTTTTTGTGTAGGAGTTCTAATGTATGTACCCTTTTATCATTCATATGAGGAGGCAGCATTTGGGGGATCCCTTAATTTTAAGCACTGTATGCCCACAGACCCCCACAATCACCAAGCCAGTGTTAGGAGAAGAGGACGGTGTCATCTTCAAAGTAGGGCCTGGAGGGAGAAGTTGTTAAAGTCCACATTCAGCAGATGTTTTACAAGTTGAAGAATCTTGGTGTCAGGGGTGTGTAAAACTCCTGTTCTATGGCAGCTGTAGGCCTCATTCCAGCATCCTGGTTTTGGTTGAGCTGCACACTCCCTGTCTGACTGTCCACCTGCAGGGTTATTGATGTAGACACAGCCTCTGGGTGGAGAACAAACTTGTTTTAAGCGTGCAAAGCCCTTAGTGTCATGCTTGTGGTAGTGTTTGCAACACGTTCTTCAAGCTCCTGCCTTGTTCCCGTGCCTTGACCTTTGCATTTGCCTGATACCCACCCTGTCAGCTAGTTTATATTTCCTTGTTATCGACCCTGGATTGGACGTTGGATTACTCTCTGAACTCTGCCTGCCTTTTGACCACAGGTTTGACCTGACTATTCTCTGAATGTTGCCTGCCCTGAACTCAGACTGCCATTAAACCAGAGTGCCTGACAGCCAACCGCAAGTACCTGTTTGTTGTGCTTAGTTCACACCTGCCTCAGCATGGTAGCCATGCACTATAACATTGTGAATAGGACCTGGGGGCAACCGAGTACCAGGTGGCCTACTTGCCTTATTGAAAGGAGGCTGCCAGTGGCGTAACTAGAACCTTCATGGCCCCGATGCAAGAAACCATGAAGGGCCCCCCTTGAACCCCAGCCAGGGCCCTTCCCTCCGAGTCCGGCGGTGGAACTCCAGTGCGTGGTCACAGATATGACCTTTGTGAGCCTTTTAGTTCCAACACTGGCATCAGTAGTTTTTTTTATTAGTTTTTTTTTTATTTTTAGGTGCCCCATTGGGCGACTGTCCCTAGACAGGATGGGGTCTCCGTCCCCAGAAGAGATGAGGTCCTTTTCTCCAGGGCAGATGAAGTTACTGCCCCCAGGTGAGAAGGGGTCCCTGTCCCCAGGGAAGGTTGGGGTCCCTGTCCCCACGTGAGAAGGGGTTCCTGTCCACAGGGCGAGATGGAGGGGGTATGTAATGGTGTGTGGGATGGGGTCCTCTCACTCACCATGACCAAGCTGTAGACAACGCACTGATCCACGTTGGCCTGGGCTCCATCCAGTGTGCTGGACGGGCGATCAGCATATCTCCCAGAAAGACCTTTTATCATCTGTGTATGACGGGGAGGAGGAAGGCTGGCAGACAAGCCTGCAATGTCCTCCGGCGAGCCGGCTCTCATAGGGCTGCACTGCATCTGTGTGCTTAAAGTTTGTTTACCCGGGAGAAGTTTGCAGTGCAGAGTGGGCCGGCCTGGGGGGGGGGGGGGGTTGAGACTCTGGCTGGGGAGAACAGACATCGCACTGAGTGGCAATGCATGGAGCAGGAGAGGGGTACTCTGATTAGCCGACCGAGGACACAGGTCATGCAGGGAATGCACAACTAAAGAGCAGCCAGTGCGATAGTCGAGCATGGAGCTCTGCTAGTCACCCTTCACCTCCAGCCCCCCGTGTGCATGGTGCACTGGTACCCCTAGCTGCCTATGCTGCTGCCGGCCATATGTAGAGGGGGCTGCATGGGCCCCTTCATTACACGGCCCGGTTGCGGTCGCGACTGCTGCCCCCCCTATAGTTACGCCCCTGGAGGCTGCTATAGGTGAAGAACACAGAGCCAGCTATAGTGTCTGACTACCAATGCTAGGGGTAGGTGTGATACTCAGAATCATGATTGTTATTCATAGAGGGAGAAGTTTTATCTGAACCAGTAGGATAGAGGTGAGGCCACATCACTTGTAAAGTGTCCACCATAGATGAGAAAACTTGGTTTTATAGATACATTTAGTGAACTTCCATATATAATACAACATGTTTCTCTCTGTTAGGTTCCAAAATCTCAGTGCTCAGAAAGTTGCTACCCAGGATACCGGAAAGTTCCCGGCTCTTCCATACAACCTTGTTGTCATAGCTGTGTCCTGTGTTCATATGGAGAAATATCAAATGTTACAGGTAATGGTTTTCAAATATTAATTAGGGTGTTTTGTGTTATGTATAGGGATGTGTGGCAAATTTCAGGAACTTGATTCTGTGTTGAAATTACCAACCGCACATTTACCAAACTTTCAGCAAAATTGGACTTTAATAAAAAAAATTATTTAAGTTTGCCCCCTAAAGACTCAATGTGATCACTATCACACAAGAATCCGGTTGCGATTACAAAAAGGACATAGAAAGACCAAAATAGCTCCCCAAAAAGGACTATCTCGGTACACAAGGAAGGGTTCACACCACATGTTAAAAATGAAAACGGTTTTCATTACAATACATAAGAACACATAGCACAGACATAATAAAAATAATATGAATGAGTGACAGTATTGCTAATTTGATCTCATATTTGGTCATATTTGGTCGCAATATGGGGTGTATTATAGGGCAATATACGGCCGTCCCTCTACATGTTTTGCAACCTCCATCACTTCCTACAATAGAACACAGAAAAATATTTGTACAATATAAACAACAACAACTAGGTAATGGTGGTGGTCACTGAATCACTTACCAACAGAGCTTGAAGGCCTGAAGGCAAATGCCTCAAAGAGGATGTCAGGTCGGAGTGCCAACAACTTCCCCTGGGGTGGGCATGGGGGACACAAATGGAGAAAAAAGTGGGGAAGAGGTATAGGGACTTGAAAGGGAAAGGATGCAGAAGGGAGGAATGCAAGAGAGTTGCTGTATACTCCCAAGATTTGTTATTATATTTTTACCCTCCGGTGCATGTATTAGTTCAACATTTTCAGCAAGGTCAGTAGTCGACTTTTCTATCTTCAGGCTTCTTGGGGGTTATCCCCATATTTTTTCCTCTTCCTCTCTTCTTTCCCTTTCTAGTCCCTTTCTATTGTCCCTCCTTTTCTTTCCTTCCACCTTTTCTTTTCTCCCACCCCCCTTTTCCCCCCCTTCTCGCTCCTCTTCGCCTCCCTCTTCCCTCTTTTCCTTTCCCCCCTCCCTAACATTTTCCCCCTTTTTTTCTTCTGTTCTTCTATTTTTCTTTTGCTTCACCTAACCTTTCCTTTTATTGTTTCCATAGTCTCTCCCTTCCCCCTTGTTCCTCACTTTATTCCTTCCCTTTCCTCCCTTTTCCTCCCCTCCCCCACTTTCCTTCACCCCTCTCACCCTCTCTTGTCTCTTTTTCTTCTTACCTCTCCCCTCTGCCTCCTTTTCTTCACCCTCTCCCCTTCCTCCAACCCCTTTCCTCCCCTTATTGTATTATATTTTTTTCATTTTTTTTTTTTTAATCCCTGATTGGGGCATCGGTGGATCTCCATTTGTGCCCCCCATGCCTGCCCCAGGGGAGGTTGTTGGCAGTCTAACCTGCCTTCTGCTTTGAGTAATTTGACTCTGGCTCTGTTGGGTAAGCTAGCCAGTGAACGCCACCATTACCTAAAGTTGTAAATTGTATTGAATCTTATGTACCTAATATGGTACAAATATTTTTCTGTGTTCTATTGTAGACCGTTTTTGGCTCATTTCTCTTCCTGAGGAAGCAACAGAGGTCACAAAACATGTAGAGGTTTGGCTGCAGATTATATTCCCCCCTATTCCCCCCTATTACCATCTGGAACCTTTACTTTTAACCCAAGTGGTCATGGATTAATACAGGGAACATGTGCAGCCAAATTTACAATACTGTCACGTATTAATTTTTTATTTCATTTTTTATTTCTGTGTCATGTGTTTTTATGGACTGTCATGAAAACGTTTTTCATTTTTAACATGTTGTGTGAACTCTATGTTCCTTCAGTACTGAGATACTCTTTTTTTTAAACTATTTTGACTTCGGTATGTCCTTTTTTGTAATCAGCCATTGGATGATGGTACCCCCTTACCATGCAATTAAAGTATTTACCTTTGGCATATCATTTGCCCTGTGGTTTTGATTACAATACAGAAAAGTCACATGGTCGTAATGAAAAAACTGTGAAGATCACCAAACCAAGTGGGGACAAGAAACTCTGGAAAAGGAGGGAAGATGCTTCCAGTACTGCAGTATGCCCACATCTTTACAAAAACTCAAAATATCTCAAAAACACTAATGCCCTGTACACGCGATAGGATTGTCCAACAGAAAATGTTCGATGGGAGCTTGTTGTCGGAAATTCCCACCGTGTGTATGCTCCATTGGACATTTTCCATTGGAATTTCCGACACACAAAAATTGAGATCTGGATCTCAAATTTTCCGACAACAAAATGCGTTGTCGTAAATTCCGATCGTGTGTACACAATTCCGATGCACAAAGTTCTACGCATGCTCGGAATCAAGCAGAAGAGCAGCACTGGCTATTGAACTTAATTTTTCCCAGCTTGTCGTACGTGTTGTACGACACCACGTTTTTTGACGTTTGGAATTTCCGACAAGATTTGTGTGTATGCAAGACAAGTTTGAGCCAACATCCGTCAGAAAAAAAAATCATAGATTTTGTTGTCGGAAAATCCTGTCGTGTGTACAGGGCATTAGGCTGGGTTCACACTATACAGTATTTATATCTGATTACACCCATACAAGTAAAGCAAACAAGATATCCTGTAAGTGATCACAGTGTTCATTGATTTTATTTTGTTTTTCAGATAGTGAAAACTGCATGAAATGCCCCGATCATGAATGGCCAAATAGGAACAAAACTTGCTGTATTGCCAAGCAATCAGAATTTCTTTCCTTCACTGAAGACACGCTCTCACTAGTATTTATAGTCCTCTCACTGTTGTGTTTTGGGAAGACTCTTCTAGTACTCGTCATTTTTATTTTACACCAGGACACACCAGTTGTGAAAGCCAATAACAAGAGCCTCAGCTTTGTCCTCCTGGTCGCCATCATGTTGGGTTTCCTCTGTGTCTTCCTCTTCCTGGGTCGTCCTGTGGATGTAACCTGCTTGTTACGCCAAATTTCTTTTGGAATCCTCTTTACAATAGCCGTATCTTCTGTATTGGCCAAGACTATTATGGTTTGCATTGCCTTCAAAGCCACCAAACCCAACAGTGCGTGGAAGAAATGGATCGGAGTAAAACTGCCCATCTGTATAGTCTTAGCTTGTTCTTCTGTTCAGGTTGTAATCTGTGTTAGTTGGTTGACCATCTCTCCTCCCTTCCAGGAATTGGACACACACTCCTACCAGGAGAAGATCATCATTCAGTGTAATGAAGGGTCAGTTATCGGGTTCTACTCTGTCCTGGGTTATATGGGGATCCTGGCTGCTGTCAGTTTTATTATAGCTTTTTTTGCCAGGACATTACCGGACAGTTATAATGAAGCCAAATACATCACCTTCAGCATGCTGGTGTTCTGCAGTGTCTGGATTGCCATGATCCCGGCCTATCTGAGCACCAGAGGGAAATACACAGTGGCTGTGGAGATATTCGCCATCCTGATTTCCAATAATGGTCTCTTATATTGTATATTTTTTATAAAATGCTTTATAATTCTCTGTAGGCCGGAGCTGAATACAAAATGCTATCTGCACAGTAAAGGAAATATATGAACTTTATTTGATATAAAGACGTCAAAAAATTTAGACAGCTATGCAAATGTTACATTATTTTTTTTTTAATTAGTTGTAAAAAGTAATATACGCTATTTGAATCCTACTTATAGTGTAAGAGAACATCATTCAAAAACAAAAAAAATGATATACAAATATGTCAACTAAATATCAAATATTTAATAAAGAATCCAATCATCAAGAAACTGCATGTTTTCTCATTTTTAAAACACACAAAAACAAATAAACACAAAAATAGCCATGAGGCTCCTTTCACACAAGCCAATTCCAAAGTTGTGTGATTTTCAGCGGGAAGTGTAGAATCTCTTGGTCCATTGTAACTTTCACTTGTATCTGTAGACCATCAACAGGGTAGAGGAATGGATGAGGCAACTGGATGGACGGATGGCTGGACAGGAGAATGGACCGAGACTGGAACCTCTGCAGCTCCTGCAGAAGATCTGGGTAGGATCACCTCAATGTCGTAGAAAATGAACAGCAGAGAGCTGAGGTCAATATCAAATAAAAATCACTTTATTAAAATAGGCAGCACACTTACATTGAAGTTAGCATCAAACAACATAGATAGGGAACACCTGAGACCAAGCAGCTGTGATCAGTGCGAGGCTGTAGACATCCCTGAGCAAACAGAGACCAAGGATGGCAGGGAGCCAGACAGCTCCCAGTATGGATATTGGCGTCAGCGTTCTAAGCCGTATACAAGGATGACAGCTGTCAAAATGCCTGGTGGTTGTTGGGAGAGGGGGTGTGCATGACGTGTTTCCAGGGACTTTGTTCTCTTTTTTCAAATGCATGTGCCCCATAAGACCTTATGCGCTTTTACTATTGTTGTGATGTGAACTATTTATTACCACTTGCTGCATGCTTGGTATTGTTATAAATTGTTATCTGCTGTTATTTAAAGTTGATCGAGGTCGCACTGTATCACATCTGGGACAGCTTGTGAAAAATGGGTAGGCATGCGTAAGCAAGTTGAAACTGTTTAGTAAGCTAGGTACTGACCCAGGCTGGGTTGGGAAGGGGTTAAGATCATTGACTCTGATGGCAAGGCTTTTTGGAGCTTCAGCCAGCCCCCCGTGACATACAATGAAGGAAGGCTGAGTTCCAAGAGCCCTGCAGAGAGCCCTCTGAGCATCCCTGTATGCTTCAGTTTGCTGCTGTTCCCATTTCCAAAAGTCCAAGTTGTCTTTCTTCTATATATGGATACCGCCATCTATGGATTGTGCCATCATCTATGGCAGTGATGGTGAACCTTGGCACCCCAGATGTTTTGGAACTACATTTCCCATGATGCTCATGCACTCTGCAGTGTAGTTGAGCATCATGGTATGCATGAATCTATCCATTAACCATATGGGGGGTGGCGAGGATAGAGGGGTCGGCGTCTGTTTGCCCTTAATGGACGGGCCCTCCCTGATTAAGGGGTTAAGTTAGGGGTGCTCTGGCTGCCGCTGTGGCCACCAATAGGCAGGCTGTTATCCACTAAAACATTACTGAGGTATTTGCAGGTAACAAGTAAACATTTTTAAAATACACCCCCCACACCTTTTCCTATACATAGTTCTCTAGTGCTTCTGAATAGGGCCCCCCTGAGGATACCTTTGGCAGATGGCTAAATCCATAAAGGGTCCTTCTCAAGGCAAGAGTCTATAATAGGAAGTAAATCTACAAGAGGCAGGAATAATCCAAAACCGAGTCCAGTTAAGGTAACACAAGTTCAGATATGTCCATAGGTTCCAGACCACATTAGGAACTCCAAATGCCCCCCCCCCCCAAGCAGTAGTCACTTTTTACCACTGAAAAACTTACTTTTACTGTATGTGATGTGGATGTGTTTAATAAATGCAGTGTAAGAGTCAATGATGGATGTTGTGGATGTTTGGTGAATTTGTAGTCAATGTGGCATTTCCCACTTAAAGTGTTACTAAACCCAAGACTCTGCATTCACTATATCTGATCTCCCCAGGACCCTGCATTCACTATATCTGCTCTCCCCAGGACTCTGCATTCACTATATCTGATCTCCCCAGGACCCTGCATTCACTATATCTGCTCTCCCCAGGAGCCTGCATTCACTATATCTGGTCTCCCCAGGACTCTGCATTCACTATATCTGCTCTCCCCAGGACTCTGCATTCACTATATCTGATCTCCCCAGGACCCTGCATTCACTATATCTGCTCTCCCCAGGAGCCTGCATTCACTATATCTGGTCTCCCCAGGACTCTGCATTCACTATATCTGCTCTCCCCAGGACTCTGCATTCACTATATCTGATCTCCCCAGGACCCTGCATTCACTATATCTGCTCTCCCCAGGAGCCTGCATTCACTATATCTGGTCTCCCCAGGACTCTGCATTCACTATATCTGCTCTCCCCAGGACTCTGCATTCACTATATCTGATCTCCCCAGGACTCTGCATTCACTATATCTGCTCTCCCCAGGACTCTGCATTCACTATATCTGATCTCCCCAGGACCCTGCATTCACTATATCTGCTCTCCCCAGGACTCTGCACTCACTATATCTGCTCTCCCCAGGACTCTCCACTCACTATATCTGGTCTCCCCAGGACTCTGCATTCACTATATCTGATCTCCCCAGGACTCTGCATTCACTATATCTGATCTCCCCAGGACTCTGCATTCACTATATCTGTTCTCCCAAGGACTCTGCATTCACTATATCTGCTCTCCCCAGGACTCTGCATTCACTATATCTGCTCTACCCAGGACTCTGCATTCACTATATCTGCTCTCCCCAGGACTCTGCATTCACTATATCTGCTCTCCCCAGGACTCTGCATTCACTATATCTGCTCTCCCCAGGACTCTGCACTCACTATATCTGCTCTCCCCAGGACTCTGCATTCACTATATCTGCTCTCCCCAGGACTCTGCATTCACTATATCTGCTCTCCCCAGGACTCTGCATTCACTATATCTGCTCTCCCCAGGACTCTGCATTCACTATATCTGATCTCCCCAGGACTCTGCATTCACTATATCTGTTCTCCCAAGGACTCTGCATTCACTATATCTGCTCTCCCCAGGACTCTGCATTCACTATATCTGCTCTACCCAGGACTCTGCATTCACTCTATCTGCTCTCCCCAGGACTCTGCATTCACTATATCTGCTCTCCCCAGGACTCTGCATTCACTATATCTGTTCTCCCAAGGACTCTGCATTCACTATACCTGGTCTCCCCAGGACTCTGCATTCACTATATCTGCTCTACCCAGGACTCTGCATTCACTCTATCTGCTCTCCCCAGGACTCTGCATTCACTATATCTGCTCTCCCCAGGACTCTGCATTCACTATATCTGTTCTCCCCAGGACTCTGCATTCACTATATCTGCTCTCCCCAGGACTCTGCATTCACTATATCTGCTCTCCCCAGGACTCTGCATTCACTATATCTGCTCTCCCCAGGACTCTGCATTCACTATATCTGTTCTCCCCAGGACTCTGCATTCACTATATCTGTTCTCCCCAGGACTCTGCATTTACTATATCTGCTCTCCCCAGGACTCTGCATTCACTATATCTGCTCTCCCCAGGACTCTGCACTCACTATATCTGCTCTCCCCAGGACTCTCCACTCACTATATCTGGTCTCCCCAGGACTCTGCACTCACTATATCTGCTCTCCCCAGGACTCTGCATTCACTATATCTGCTCTCCCCAGGACTCTGCATTCACTATATCTGCTCTCCCCAGGACTCTGCATTCACTATATCTGCTCTCCCCAGGACTCTGCATTCACTATATCTGCTCTCCCCAGGACTCTGCATTCACTATATCTGCTCTCCCCAGGACTCTGCATTCACTATATCTGCTCTCCCCAGGACTCTGCACTCACTATATCTGCTCTCCCCAGGACTCTGCATTCACTATATCTGCTCTCCCCAGGACTCTGCATTCACTATATCTGCTCTCCCCAGGACTCTGCATTCACTATATCTGCTCTCCCCAGGACTCTGCATTCACTATATCTGATCTCCCCAGGACTCTGCATTCACTATATCTGTTCTCCCAAGGACTCTGCATTCACTATATCTGCTCTCCCCAGGACTCTGCATTCACTATATCTGCTCTACCCAGGACTCTGCATTCACTCTATCTGCTCTCCCCAGGACTCTGCATTCACTATATCTGCTCTCCCCAGGACTCTGCATTCACTATATCTGTTCTCCCAAGGACTCTGCATTCACTATACCTGGTCTCCCCAGGACTCTGCATTCACTATATCTGCTCTACCCAGGACTCTGCATTCACTCTATCTGCTCTCCCCAGGACTCTGCATTCACTATATCTGCTCTCCCCAGGACTCTGCATTCACTATATCTGTTCTCCCCAGGACTCTGCATTCACTATATCTGCTCTCCCCAGGACTCTGCATTCACTATATCTGCTCTCCCCAGGACTCTGCATTCACTATATCTGCTCTCCCCAGGACTCTGCATTCACTATATCTGTTCTCCCCAGGACTCTGCATTCACTATATCTGTTCTCCCCAGGACTCTGCATTTACTATATCTGCTCTCCCCAGGACTCTGCATTCACTATATCTGCTCTCCCCAGGACTCTGCACTCACTATATCTGCTCTCCCCAGGACTCTCCACTCACTATATCTGGTCTCCCCAGGACTCTGCACTCACTATATCTGCTCTCCCCAGGACTCTGCATTCACTATATCTGCTCTCCCCAGGACTCTGCATTCACTATATCTGCTCTCCCCAGGACTCTGCATTCACTATATCTGCTCTCCCCAGGACTCTGCATTCACTATATCTGCTCTCCCCAGGACTCTGCATTCACTATATCTGCTCTCCCCAGGACTCTGCATTCACTATATCTGCTCTCCCCAGGACTCTGCACTCACTATATCTGCTCTCCCCAGGACTCTGCATTCACTATATCTGCTCTCCCCAGGACTCTGCATTCACTATATCTGCTCTCCCCAGGACTCTGCATTCACTATATCTGCTCTCCCCAGGACTCTGCATTCACTATATCTGATCTCCCCAGGACTCTGCATTCACTATATCTGTTCTCCCAAGGACTCTGCATTCACTATATCTGCTCTCCCCAGGACTCTGCATTCACTATATCTGCTCTACCCAGGACTCTGCATTCACTCTATCTGCTCTCCCCAGGACTCTGCATTCACTATATCTGCTCTCCCCAGGACTCTGCATTCACTATATCTGTTCTCCCAAGGACTCTGCATTCACTATACCTGGTCTCCCCAGGACTCTGCATTCACTATATCTGCTCTACCCAGGACTCTGCATTCACTCTATCTGCTCTCCCCAGGACTCTGCATTCACTATATCTGCTCTCCCCAGGACTCTGCATTCACTATATCTGTTCTCCCCAGGACTCTGCATTCACTATATCTGCTCTCCCCAGGACTCTGCATTCACTATATCTGCTCTCCCCAGGACTCTGCATTCACTATATCTGCTCTCCCCAGGACTCTGCATTCACTATATCTGTTCTCCCCAGGACTCTGCATTCACTATATCTGTTCTCCCCAGGACTCTGCATTTACTATATCTGCTCTCCCCAGGACTCTGCATTCACTATATCTGCTCTCCCCAGGACTCTGCACTCACTATATCTGCTCTCCCCAGGACTCTCCACTCACTATATCTGGTCTCCCCAGGACTCTGCATTCACTATATCTGCTCTCGCCAGGACTCTGCATTCACTATATCTGCTCTCCCCAGGACTCTGCATTCACTATATCTGGTCTCCCCAGAACTCTGCATTCACTATATCTGGTCTCCCAGAACTCTGCATTCACTATATCTGCTCTCCCCAGGACTCTGCATTCACTATATCTGCTCTCCCCTGGACTCTGCATTCACTATATCTGCTCTCCCAGGACTCTGCATTCACTATATCTGCTCTCCCCTGGACTCTGCATTCACTATATCTGCTCTCCCCAGGACTCTGCATTCACTATATCTGCTCTCCCCAGGACTCTGCATTCACTATATCTGCTCTCCCCAGGACTCTGCACTCACTATATCTGCTCTCCCCAGGACTCTGCATTCACCATATCTGCTCTCCCCAGGACTCTGCATTCACTAAATCTGCTCTCCCCAGGACTCTGCATTCACCATATCTGCTCTCCCCAGGACTCTGCATTCACTATATCTGCTCTCCCCAGGACTCTGCATTCACTATATCTGCTCTCCCCAGGACTCTGCATTCACTATATCTGCTCTCGCCAGGACTCTGCATTCACTATATCTGCTCTCCCCAGGACCCTGCAGTCACTATATCTGCTCTCCCCAGGACCCTGCAGTCACTATATCTGCTCTCTCACAGTACACAGAACATGGAAATGCAATTATTTTAGTAAATATAAACTGCTAAATACCTTTTCTCATCAGCAGTCTTGTGGACTTCTATCACTGTCTAGTTTTCATTCTCCCCTGATTTTCCAATGAAGCTGCAGGACCCCTGACCCTCTGTCTGGACAGTGCTGATTGGCCCTGTGCTGATCACATTCACTTCCCCAAGGAAAAAAATAAATAAAACACTCTCTAACAATACACACCAAACTGAGCATGTGAAGCTCGGAGCCCCAAGGGTCTGTTCTATCAGCACATAGCTTGGGGTAAGTGGAAGAAGGGGAGGTTAGGAGAAGTCAGGATCAAACAGCCTTTTTACACAATGCAGAGGAGTAACCCCTTAGATTCCACAATGAGTATAAAAAGCATGCTTTACTGCATGTACAGTGCCTTGAAAAAGTATTCACACCCCTTTAAATTTTCCACATTTTCTCATGCTACAACCAAAAACTTAAATGTAGTTTGTAGAGATTTCTTTGCAAAATAGCTCAAGCTCTGTCAGATTGGATGGAGAACAGCAATTTTCCAGTCTTGCCACAGATTCTCAATGGGATTTAGGTCTGGACTGTGACTGGACCATTCTAACACATGAATATACTTTGATCTAAACCATTCCATTGTAGCTCTGGCTGGATGTTTCGGGTCGTTATCCTGCTGGAAGGTGAACCTCCGCCCCGGTCTCAAGTCTTTTGCACCTCTGACCAGCCTCCCTGTCCCTGCCAAGGAAAAGCCCCCCCCCCCCCACAACATGATGCTGCTACCGCCATGTTTCACGGTGGGGATGGCGTGTTCTGGGTAATGTGTGGTGTTAGTTTTCCCCCACACATAGCGTTTTGCTTTGAGGCCAAAAAGTTAAATTTTTGTCTTATCTGACCAGATCATCTTCTTCCACATGTTTGCTGCCCCCTCCCCCACATGGCTTCTCACAAACTGCAAACAGGACTTCTTATGACTTTCTTTCACCAATGTCTTTCTTCTTGTCACTCTTCCATAAAGGGCAGATTTGTGGAGAGACGACTAATAGTTGTCCAGTGGACAGATTCTCCCCCCTGAGCTGTGGATCTCTGCAGCTCCTCCAGAGTTACCATGGACCTCTTGGCTCTTCTCTGATGAATGCTCTCCTTGCCCGGCCGGTCAGTTTAGCTGGACGGCCATGTCTTGGTAGGTATATCCTGAAAGGCGAAATTTGGAAAGATCTTATAACACAATTGAGAAATTCTCGGTAAAAGTGGTCATACTCTGTGGAACGTATCATGATATCATATTTCAATCCTCACTGAGAAGATTATTCAGGGATGTAACATTGATCCTCAGTCCCAATTATTGCTCTTATAGGAAAGTATCAGGATAGTTTGAATTGTAGCTTATCCATGAACTTATGGTATAAAGCTGATAAGAATTTCAAGAATTTTGTTGATGGTTTCCATCTAATGACTTACCCAAAAGACACGTTACTTGAACATTTGTGGATGACAACACTTTTCTGTTTGTCAGGAAACAAAGAAAAAGATACTTTGTATGAAAAACTTTATTATATTTCTCTTCACAATTGTGCTGGTAAGGAGCACAATTTAAGGGACTTTGGAGACACACTCCTTGTCAGGTCACCTTGAGGCGAGGTGACAGATGCACACCGTAGGGATCAGGAGTGCACCGCAAGGTTGTGGACCCTACGGCTGACTGCTGCAGATGGGGGACAGATTCCACCGGGGTTAGAGCGTAAGATTCCCTGGGGCGCGGAGTCTAAGAGCCAGCAGGTGTTCACCAGCGCCTCTAGTGGTGAGGATGGACTTGGCTGCAACTGGCTCCAGGTCGCGACCCCCAGAGTCCACCAGCTCACACCCACAGTAGGCAACAGGAGGATAGGGATGGTGAGGGACAAAGCCAAGGTCGGGGCCACAAGCAGACAAGAATAGTCGGGGACACGCCAAAAGGTCAGGATCACAGGCAAACATGGATAGTCAAAGACACGCCAAAGTCGGTATCGGAAACCAGTAGAAGAGCACACGGCAGGAAACAGGACGCTAACACACAAAGGAATACACAAAGGTTGATCAGCCCTGATGGCCTGCAGTGCACAGGTTAATATAGGGCTCCCTGATAGGTCCTGGGGTGGAGCCATGCTTAGAGGAGAGGTTATAAAAACCACCAGGTGGAAGTGGCTGGCCTCTTAGTCTGAACACATGAGGGGAGGTAAGCAAACACAGGAAGATCACTGCATAACCATGACACTCCTAAACCTTGTGGACGGCCTTCCCGGAAGAGTTGAAGCCGTTATAGCTGCAAAGGGTGGGCCAACTCAATATTGAACCCTCCGGACTAAGACTGGGATACCATTAAAATTCATGTGAGGGGGGCGTGGCCGGGATGTGAAGCAGAGCGGACGCATGGCCAGGGAGCTCCACTTTAACATAGATCCTGCATTGATCCTGCTGTTGTTTCTTACCTAGCTCAGTCTCTGGTGGAATCTCATGTGACAAGGTGACAACGTAGGAGAACAATTGGGAGAGAGATAAAGGGCTGTAATCCTATAACAGGAAGTGCCTGAACAAGAACCTTCATGGCAGGATCACCCAGAATTATTTATATGTAATTTGCAGATTAACAAATGATTGAAAATTACTTTTGAAATGATATTCACATGTAAACATATTTTAATAACTGGGTTTATGTTTAAAATTTAGAAATTCAGTAACAGAGATAGGTATATGTTTATCCTTTGCAGTTGAACTGGTACTTAAACAAGATAATCCATGAGGACTTCAATACAAATAACGTTTTTTTTTATTACATCCTATTCAGAACCATGTTGTTGTTAATGGGGCTTTGTTTACAAGAGTTGTTGGAAAAATACTAGCAGATGAGTTTGTCGAAGGCAAATTACAATTAATTCTACGCTAATTACATGAAAAACAAGGACAAACAGGTGAGGCTATATAAAATCATGGAGTGCTGTGAGGTTCTACAGAATAAAGTAGACATGTGCAATTCATTTAGACAAATTCGTTAATTCAGAAACATCCAAATTAACGAAAACCCATTTAACAAATTTCTTTGAAAATTCGTAAATTTGAATATTCAAAAACCTGTAAATTCGAATATTCAAAAATTCAAAAATTTGTAAATTCAGAACATTCAGAAATCCATAAGTTTCAAAAAATTTGTAAATTCGGAAAATCAGAAATTCTAGATCCAATTTTAGAGCCAAAAATCCGGAAATTCTAAAATTTGAAAATCCTAAAATAAGAACAAAAATTCAAAAGAACGAAAATTACCAAAAATACGAATGAAAATCTGAAAATTCGATAACCCGAAAATTCAAAAGGCTGAAATAATAACTAGCTAATAGTAACTTAACTATTACTAACTATTAAATTATAGGTATTGGAATTTCCTTTCAAATTTGGCTGTTAACGCAACGAATACAAATTTATCTGAAGTTATGAATTTTCCGAAATAACGAATGCCATATCTAAAGAATGGAACCTAACAAATTAATAATAATAAAAAACAAAAATAATAATAAAAACTTTTTTTATTATTATATTTATTTGTTCCGTTACATTTGTTTAGATGAGGCATTCGTTATGTCAGATAATTCATAACTTCGGATAAATTTGTATTCGTGATGTTCACTAACAGCCAAATTTGAAAGGAGAATCCAATACCTAAAATTTAATAGTTCATTATTATTAGTTAGCTAGCTATTATTTCAAATTTTCGTTCTTATTTTTTCATATCTTCAAATTTTCAAATTTTCAAAATTCCGGACTTTTGGATTTTTGAATTTACAAATTCCAATAATAATGAATGACCCAAAAATGAAAAAAATAAAAATACAACAAACACATTTTTTGCCAGTGCACATGTCTAGTCTACATTCAGCAGATGGATTATAATGTTGTGTGCACACGGCCAGACTTTTCGTCAGCAAAGGTCAGACGGAACAAATTCATCGGACGATTCAACCGTGTGTGGTCTTCATCGGACCTTTGCTGTGGAAAAATCATACGGACTTTAGATTTAGAACATGTTTAAAATCATTCCAATGGACTCGAGTCCAGTCGAAAAATCAGTTCGTCTGTATGCTAGTCCGAAGGATGAAAACCGATGCTAGGGCAGCTATTGGCTACTGGCTATGAACTTCCTTATTCTAGTCCGGTCATCACGGTCATCACGGTCGAATCCGTCGGACTTTGGTGTGATTGTGTGTAGACAAGTCCGATTTGACGGAAGTCCGTCGAAAGTTCATTGAAAGTCCGTCAAAAAGTCAGACGGAATTTAGTCCGTCGAAAAGTGCAGTCGTGTGTACACGCCATAAGTCTCAAGTCTTTAGAATCTCAGCACCATGACTGCTCTCCATAGAAGAGATTTATCCGAGACAGTAGGATAGAGGTGAGGCCACATCCCTTGTAAAGTGTCCACCATAGATGAAGAAACTTGGTTTTATAGATATATTTAGTGACCTTCCATACATAAAACAACATGTTGCTTTCTGTTAGGTTCCAAAATCTCAGTGCTCAGAAAGTTGTGTCCCAGGATATCGGAATGCTCCCGTCTCCTCCATACAACCTTGTTGTCATAGCTGTGTCCTGTGTGCATATGGAGAAATGTCAAATATTACAGGTGATTATTTTTATTGATGTGTGGCCAATTTCAATGAACTTGAATCTATGTTGAAATTACCAATCACACATTCACCAAAATGTCGGCAAAACTGGACTCTAATTCTGTTTTTTAAGTTTTGCTCCCTGAAGACGGAAGTGTGATCGCTATGATTTGCATTCATTTGTCAACCAAGCCATCAATGACCAGTAAGTTCAAGCAAGGACATTATTATGCAAGGACATGACAATCCAATGGCTTTAGTTGGGTTTCCCATGTATACATATTATGTTGAATAGGAAAAACACAAAACCCCCTTGGTGGATGGGATTTTTTAAGTGACCAAAAACAAATACTTGTATCATATAAAACAGAAGTTTATTACAAAATGGTATATTCAATAAAAAGACTTGATTCATCAAGAACAAAAGAGGACATTAACATTTTTATGGATTACGATACATAGACAGACACGTGTTGGCTTAATGGATGAACCCGACGTTTCTGACTTTGATGACCTTCTTCTTTTTTAACATACAGAGCCAGGTGTCTATTAGAGAAGCATATATGTCATTAGATAGGCATTAATACATTAATACAAACAATATATATATATATATATATATATATATATGTGTCAAAGATAGACTAGAATAAAATTACATAAAAACACACAAAATGAACAGCATAAGTCACGTACCAAAGAATATCAGTAACCCATACAGCTTGGGAAATCAGAAGGTCCCATATAGCAAAGACGTAAATGAATAAAAAACTGCTCTCATGTGGCCCCGAAAGGCCCAACAAAGATCTCTCTCAACGAAGGTCCAGAAAAAGCCCCCAGCAAAAAATCAGATCAGTGTGATCTGAAATAGGAGGCAGGGTATATAGGGTATAGTAATATATTGCCAACAAAGTTTTATTGCGATTTAAAAGTATATAAAAAAAAAAATATGTTGAATAAGGTGTGACGAAAGTAACATTTAAAAAAAAAAAGAAACAGAACACAAGAATTGAGGGGTTTTGATTACAATAAACAAAAGTCACATGATCGTAATAAAAAAAATGAAGATCACCAAGCCAAATGGAGACAAAAATACAGTAACTCTGGAACAGAAAAAGGGAGGGAAGAGGCTTCCAGTAGTGTAGTACACCAACAACTTTACAAGAAAAATGAAAGATATTGTAAAAACATTTCAAAAGTGACCCTTTAAATACATCAACATACACATTTCACATAACCAAGTCTCTCAAGGGGTGAAGAGGAGGGACTCTGCTGGGGACACCTGATGTAAAGGGGGACTCCACTGGGGACACCTGATGTAAGGACAGACTCTGTTGGGAATGTCTAATGTAAGGAGGGACTCCTTTGGTGACACCCGATGGCATCTGGAGGCAGGTGATGTGACAAGTGACAAGCTCAGGGCTCCCACTGATTCAACAATTATGGTGAGTTGAACTATTTAATTTTATATTACAATGTAATAATAGAAAAATGCGCTTCAATCATCCTGACACCATACCAACCATGGTTTCAGGATGAATGAAGTTCTAACTCCAGGTGTTTGGAGTAACTTTATCTGCTGATTGTTAAACTTTCTGAAATACACATATTTCTATTGTGGTGTAGGATCTAGACCACTGTCCCTCTATCCCTCTTTCTTTCCTTCCTTCTCTCTCTCTCTCTTCCTCTCTCTTTCTTCCTTTCTTTCTCCCTCCATCCTTCGTTCATCTCAGACTCTAACCACACACCCTTTGAGTCACACCCCCAATATTTAGTTTAAACCACACCTGTTTTTTCCAATTTTTCGCTTTATGCAAGGCATTTTTTTATCCTGATACGTCACACCTACAAACAATTGACCCGCCCCAAATTATAACAAGACTCAGCCTACAAAAAAGTGTCCCTATTGTCAGGGCTGGCTTAGCCCTTCTTCCTCTGGGCTGGCCGCTCAGCTGTCGGCTAATTGCCAGCTCTCTTCTCTTTCCACAGTTACCAGCTGTTCCTGATGATGCTCGTCTGACCTGCCTATTTAAAGCCTTCCTGCTCACTTTTTCATTTGCCTTCATGTTGGTCACATCACTAGGAACCATCTCCTGCTGTTTGTTTCAAGACTGGCTTGCTGACATCCCTCCTGGCTTCTTATCCTACTTGTGGTTGCTCTCCTTGGATCCCTGACTTCCGGCCTGGCTGATTACCCGATCTGGTTAATAAACTTTGGACTGGCTGACTACCCGATCTGGCTACAGGACTCTGGCTATGCTTGACTACCCTTTTTTCTATTTACCTTTTTATTTTTATTAATAAACAAGTGTGATTTATCTGTACTTCTGTCTCAGTCTGTTTCATGGTTTCTGACAGTACGCGAAGGCCATGAATTCAGAAGATACAGTCAATCCACTTGTTGGTAATATTTTTTCCAGATTGGATGAGCAAGATCACCGCATGGATCAGTTTGCCTTGGCGTTACAAACGCTCCTGATTTGTACGTCTCACCTGGAATCCCCCACGGTGGCTGTTCCGGTACAACCTGAGTTGCAGGCCGTCCCTGCTGCTACGCCAGTCTCTGCGCAGGCACCCGCCTCGAGTACTACCTCTATAAGAGGTATGACTGGTTCTGCTCCACTTCCCCAGTGATTTGGAGGCGATCCAGTTCAATGCAGAGGGTTTCTCAATCAGGTTGAGATATACTTCGATATACTCCGCTTCTGCTGCCAAGTGCCTCATGTCCATCAAACAGAGTACGAGAACTGTTACCGATCTACACCATTGAATTCCGTACTCTGGCAGCAGAGGTTGTTTGGAATAATGAGGCCCTCATGGCTGCTTTTTCTCATGGTCTTTCAGATTCCATCAAGGATGAGATAGCAGCCCGAGATATACCCACTGAGCTGGAGAGCTTGATCTCGTTTGCCATCCTCATTGACTCCAGACTCAGAGAAAGACTTTCTCTTAAGGAGCGCTTGCGGAAGCCTCCTGTACATTTGCCTCCGAGCTTTGTAGTCCCACCCATGCCTCCCTCACCTCCCACGCCTCCTGGCACCGAGTTTCGCAGCACTCGATTCTGCTGCAGCTGCGTGACACTCCACTTGCCATTGAGGCTTTTGACGGGAGACCTTTACAGCCTGCCCATGTGACTCAGGAGACGGTTCCATTGCCCATGGCCGTAGGGGCTCTTCACCATGAGATAATCCAATTCCAAGTTATTTCCTCACCCAGATTTCCGCTGGTTATTGGTTACAGAGGCACAACCCCTCTTTTGATTGGCTCCGTGCTGAGGTTCTCTCCTGGTCACCACAATGCAGTGAGACATGCTTCCTGAAGGTATCCAAGGTCCTGTGCACCACTTCACTCCCCTGCCAGAGGAGTACCGTGATTTTAGCGATGTCTTTGATAAAGATCAAGCCGGTAGTTTGCCTCCACACCGGCCTTTTGATTGCGCAATTGACCTTCAACCTGGTGCCATACCTCCTCGTGGCCGGGTTTACCCTTTGTCGGTCTTGGAGGATAAGGCCATGGAGGAGTATGTTGCTGACTCACTTTCTCGAGGTTTCATCCGCAAGTCCTCGTCTCCTGCTGGTGCTGGTTTCTTCTTTGTGAAAAAGAAGAGCGGTGAACTGAGACCTTGTATAGATTATAGTGACACGATTAAGAATGCTTACCCGATTCCATTGATTACGGAGTTATTTGACCGCCTCAAGGGAGCAACAGTTTTCACAAAGCTTGACCTGAAAGGGGCATACAATCTCGTGTGCATTAAGGAGGGCGACGAGTGGAAAACTGCGTTTAATGCCAGAACAGGCCGTTATGACTACCTGGTAATGCCTTTTGGCCTTTGTAATGCCCCAGCAGTTTTCCAGGAATTTATTAACAATGTCCTCCAAGATTTGTTGCAATTGTGTGTGGTGGTTTATCTCGATGACATCCTCATATTTTCCAAGTCCCTGGAGAGCCAACACGCAGATGTCTGTCGTGTACTTTCAGAAACTAAGAGAATACAATCTTTATTGTAAACTGGAGAAGTCCGAGTTCCATCGTGAACAGGTTACATTCCTGGTGGTTTTTCGATGGACCCAGAGAAACTGTTGGCAGTCCTACAGTGGCCTCGACCCGTGGGTTTACGTCCTCTGTAGCGTTTCCTGGGCTTTGCCAACTATTATCGGAAGTTTATTCGTAACTTCTCGTCTCTGGTCAAGCCTCTGACTGATATGACCAGAAAGGACGGTAACCCACAGAGTTGGTCTCCGGAGTCCATTAAAGCCTTTGAGACTCTCAAGGCTGCCTTTGTTTCTGCTCCTGTGTTGGCACATCCTGATCCTTTTTTCCTTGAGGTTGATGCTTCTGAGACTGGAGTTGGCACCCTTCTGTCTCAGCGTCCTACCTCAGAGAGCTATGCATCCTTGTGGCTACTTTTCCAAGAAATTGTCGCCTGCGGAGTTCAATTATGAGATTGGTGACAGAGAGCTGCTGGCGATCATTTTAGCCCTGAAAGAATGGAGACATCGCCTCAAAGGTACCACTGTGCCAGTTCATTCTTACTGACCATAAGAATCTCACATTCTTGTCTGAAGCTAAATCCCTCTCTCCCAGAAGCGCACGATGGGCTCTTTTCTTGTTAAGTTTCAATTACATTGTCTCATTCTTACCCAGTACTAAGAATGTAAGGACTGACGCCTTGTCACAACAATTTTCCTCCACTTCCAAGTTGGAGTCGGTTCCAGTTCCTGTGATTCCTCCTGATCGTATTCTGGCTATGGATCGCACCAGTCTCACTTCTCCTTTGGGTGACAAAAATCATGCTGCTCAGGTCCATGCTCCTCCTGAGAAACCTTGTGACCACTGCTTTGTCACCGAGAGTCTCCATACTGCCGTGCTCCAGACTTACCATTCTCCCAAGGCAGCTGAACACCCTGGGAAGAATCAACTTGTTTGGGCCATTTCTCAACAATTCTGGTGGCCTAGTCTATTTGCTGATGTAACTGCCTTCATAGCTGCCTGTTCCATGTGTGCTCATAGTTATGCTCTGTACACACGGTCAGACTTTCTGACGGAAAATGTGCGATCGTGTTGTCGCAAAATCCGATCATGTGTGGGCTCTATCGGATTTTTTCCGTCTAAATTTCCAACACAAAGTTTGAGAGCTGGATCTAAAATTTTCCGACAACAAAATCCAATCATTTAAATTCCGATCGTGTGTAGACAATTCCGACGGACAAAGTGCCATGCATGCTCAGAATAAATTACGAGAGGAAAGCTACTGGCTACTGGCCTCTTCATAGTCCTGTCGTACATGTTGTACGTCACCTCATTCTGAACAATCTGATTTTTCGACAACTTTGTGCGACTGTGTGTATGCAAGACAAGTTTGGGCCAAAATCTATCAGAAAATATCCGACAGATTTTTTCGCCGGAATGTCCGACCGTGTGTACAGGGCATAAGACTCCAGAACACCTTCCAGTGGGCCTCCTACAACCCATACCCAGTGGAGAGAGGCCCTGAACCCACCTGTCTATGGATTTTATTGTGGCGTTACCTGACTCCCAAGGCAACACAGTTATCCTTATGGTGGTTGACCGGTTCTCAAAGATATGTCATTGTCTTCCACTTAAGAAGTTGCCCACTTCTAAGGAACTGGCTTTCAGTTTTGCTCGGGAGATCTTTCGCTTACATGGGCTATCCAAGGTGATTGTCTCAGACGGGGGTAGTCAGTTTGTCTTCTGGTTCTGGCGAGCCTTTTGTGCACAGTTGGGAATCCAGCTTGCTTTCTCCTCTGCGTATCTCCCGCAGTCTAATGGGGCCACAGAACGAGCCAATCAGTCCTTGGAATAATTCTTACATTACTATATTTCTGACCATCATAACAACTTGCCAGACCTATTACCATGGGCAGAGTTTGCTCACAACAGTGCCTTGAATTCTGCTTACCGATTGTCCCCATTTATGGCGAATTATGGTTTACAACCTTCCATGTTGCCTGACTCGTTTGTTCCGCAGAATATTCCTGCGTTAGAGGAGCAGCTCCATGATCTTCGTTCCACTTGGGCACAAGTCCAGGAAGCTTTGCGTCATGCTAATGATAGGTACAGACTCCATGCTGACCGCAGACGCCTGCCTGCACCTTCCTACCAGGTTGAGGACAGGGTAAGGCATCATCATCAGTCATCTCGCATCCTCTGACTTTGTGTTCCCTCACTGAAGTTCGCACCTCAGTTTATTGGGCCTTTCTGTATTCTTTGCAGGATTAACCCAGTGGCTTATGCATTAGACCTTCCTTCTAATGTGCGTATTTCAAATGTATTTCATTTTTCCTTATTAAAACCGTTGGTCTGCAACCGCTTTACCACCTTAGTGCCACATCTTCACCCTGTACAGGTTGAGAACCATGAGGAGTATGAGGTACAGTCCATTGTTGACTCCCATCGGTTCTGTGGGTGCATACAGTACCTGGTGCATTGGAAAGGGTATCGCTCTTGAGTCTCATCCTCGGATGTACATGCCCCTGTCCTCTTCCATGTTTTTCATAGATGCTTTCCCCTCAAGCCTTTAGGTCCTCCAAGGGGGAGGGGTTGTTGAGGAGGGGGTACTGTCAGGGCTGGGCTCAGCCCTTCCTTCTCTGAGCTTGCCGTTCAGCTATTAGCTATTTGCCATCTCTACTCAGTGACCCCGAGGACTCTGCTTCTCCTGCCTCTGCAAACTTGTGGTGCATGGGCTCCCTTATTCTTCAAAGCCTGCAAAATCACACAAGATGGGGCATCAAGGAGAAGGATCATTATTGGTTGGTAACCGTTCTTGACCACTTTTACAAGGACAAAGTGTCGAAACTCATCCCATCCCCACAGTGGGAGCAGAGGATTAAATCTCTTGAGGACACCTTAACCACTTCCCGACCGGCGCACGCCGATGTACGTCGGCAGAATGGCATGGGCAGGCATACCAGCATACAGGTACGTCCAGTTTTAAATGCTGCCCTGCCATCGGGACTCCCGTGAGTCCAGTCACGGGTCCCGTGGACTCGATCGCCGAGATGCTATTGTAAACAGCATCTCCCCGTTCTGCCTAGCAACAAGTGATGCTGATCTCTGCTCAATGTGATTGGAGCAGAGATCAGTGTTAACTAAAACAAAGCCCAGCCCCCCACAGTTAGTAACACACCCCTAGGAACATTTAACCCCTACACTGCCACCCACTGGTTAACCCCTTCACTGCCAGTGTCATTTACACAAGAATCACTGCATTTGTATAGCAGTGATTGCTGTATAAATGACAATGGTCCCAAAAATGTCCGATGTGTCCGCCATAATGTCGCAGTCACAATAAAAATTGCTGATCGCCGCCATTACTAGTAAAAAAAAAAAAAAAAATGCCATAAAACTATCCCCTATTTTGTAAACGCTATAACTTTTGCGCAAACCAATCAATAATCGCTTATTGTGATTTTTTTTACCAAAAATATGTTGAAGAATATGTATCGGCCTAAACTGAGGGAAAAAAATGTTTTTTTATATATTTTTGGGGGATATTTATTATAATAAAAAAGTAAAAAATAATATGTTTTTTTCAAAATTGTCACTCTATTTTTGTTTATAGCGCAAAAAATAAAAAACGCAGGGGTGATCAAATACCACCAAAAGAAAGCTCTATTTGTGGGAAAAAATGGACGTCAATTTTGTTTGAGAGCCACGTCGCACGACCGCGCAATTTTCAGTTAAAGCGACGCAGTGCCGAAACGCAAAAAGTGGTCTGGTCTTAAGCCAGCAAAATGGTTCGGTCTGAAAGTGGTTAAAGAGGAGTTTATGCAACGCCTTTCCTGATTTTTGTAGATTACAGTCTGATGGGAAACATAGTTTTGAAGCTTCTGTTGGTCTAGAGAGGAGCTGTGGAGAAGGCGGCCACCTTAGGTATGCCTTTTAAAAAAACATTTTTAGTCCTCAGCTCTCAGGACTGTCAGCTTCCACATCCCATCGACAGCATCTGCATCATATGGTGGGAGATTATCTAGGGGCGAAAACGTACATGGAGAGCTTTCCAGTTGACGATCCACTGGGTTACTGGGTCATGAGAATAGACCACTGGCTAGAACTTGCCCAGTATACAATTGAGCTGCTGGGTTGCCCTGCATTCAGTGTCCGAATGGGCATTCAGTGCTGCCGGAGGTTTTGTGACAAATAAGAGAACGCATCTGATAACAGACTCCGTGGACCGGTTTATCAAAATGTACCAGTCCTGGATTAACAGCAGCTATCAAGCCACTGATGTCGATGTCGTTGATCAAGTCTTTTCTGGATCTTGAATCTCTTGAAAGACTGTTTAGGCTGCCTAGCTTTGTGGGTGTTGATTTCATCTGGAAGAAATATTTTGGTGTAGGTTTCATGGGCGCAATTAACACCAATTTTTCCACACCTGTTTGACAGGTGCATATCATTTAAATTTTTGACAGCAAGGCCAATTCTTGCTTTCATCAAGAGTATCTCTATAGGGTTACAGTGTGAAGGTGCCACCAACATCCAAAGACCAATTTTTCTCCACCTGTTACTTCTATCCAAAATCTGTGGAAGAGACACCAGAATTTATCCAAAAAATCTCTAATCTTGTAAGATTTGACGCAAAAATAAAAAAATCTCTAATCTTGTTTCCAGTGCACTACATTGTGGCCTCATCATACAGAATGGCTCCCCAAACTAAAATAAAGAAAGCTTGAATAGAACAATTTAATTTGTTGGGCTTTATAAATGCAACTATTGCTAAAGCATGTTCTATACACAGTACAGATGTGCCACTTTACAGCAGACTAAGGGGACCCCCAGGTACTATATTTCAAGGGATTTTTCATTTTTATTGTTATTTCTCATGTTGATGGTTTCACTTTAAGTAGCAGTAAATCACAAATCACTGTTCATTTGAAAATGATTTTTCCATTGATAGATAAATGCAGGACCCAGACCCCCATAACCATTGCATGCCCAATTACTTGCAAATACGCCTTCAAATTGGGCACTTTTGATTTTCCCAGTTCGGGTCCCATAGACTTCAATGGGGTTCGTTATTCAGCTCTGAACTTTTTCGATGATTGAAAGTTCTGCCGCGAAGCAAACAGGGGGCCGTTCGATCCATCTCTAAAAAATACATTTAATGATGTATTAATTATTACAGAGCTGCAAGAGTTTGTAGTTTTGGAGTTCAGACTTTAAAGCAGAACTTCACATGTTTTAATCTTTCCATCTATCAAACCTTCTGCCCTTGTTGTTGTTTTAACTTTGGATAGTAAAACATTTTTTTCTACCAGTAAATACTTTATACAGCCCACTTCCTGTTTATTGTCTGGTCATTAGCCTAGGCTTATGACATCATGCACAGCTCTCTCTCTCTCTCTCTCTCTCTCCTGAGAGTTTGTTGGGGGGGGGTGAGTCATAAGAGGGCCTGTGGCATGCATCTGTGTGTCTGTGTAAATCCAGGAAGTGAACAGGCAGCAGCTTCAGTTGCCCACAGTTAAAATGGCTGCACCCAAACTCAGTGGAGGGAGATTTATGCAGCATATTTGGCAACTACAGAATCACAATATATATAAAATAATATGCAAAGTGGTTGGAGGGATGCTTCAGAATGGCAAAGATGGTTTTACAAATTATGTAAGCAGACTGCAGTTCCTCTTTAAGTTTTATGACACCAGTACAAATGTGCGTGTCTTATGGGCGTGCTTGTGTTTCTTTGTTTTCTTTTTAATGATTTGGAAACATTCATATCTTGATGATTGGATTCTTTAATATGTTTTAAATATTTGAAATTTGGTTGACATAATGTACATTTGCTTATTTTTTTAATGATGTTCTCTTACACTATAAGTGGGAATTACATAAGTAATTTTACTTTTTGCAACCTTTGCCTAATTAAAAAAAAAAATTATAATAAAAAAAAATACATAAATGTCTACTTTTTTTAGTCTTTAAATAAAGAATGTTTATATATTTCTTTGACTGTGCAGATAGTCTTTAGTATTCAGCTCCGGTCTACAGAGAATTATAAAGCATTTTGTAAGAAATATACAATATAAGAGACCATTATTGGAAATCAGTATGGCGAATATCTCCACAGCCACCGTGTATTTCCCTTTGGTGCTCAGATAGGCCGGGATCATGGCAATCCAGACACTGCAGAACACCAGCATGCTGAAGGTGATGTATTTGGCTTCATTAAAACTGTCCGGTAATGTCCTGGCAAAAAAAGCGATAATAAAACTGACAGCCGCCAGGATCCCCATATATCCCAGGACAGAGTAGAACCCGATAACTGACCCTTCATTACACTGAACGATGATCTTCTCCTGGTAGGAGTGTGTGTCCAATTCCTGGAAGGGAGGAGAGATGGACAACCAACTAACACAGATTATAACCTGAACATTGGAACAAGCTACGACTATACTGGTGGGCAGTTTTATTCCGATCCATTTCTTCCACATGCTGTTGGGTTTGGTGGCTTTGAAGGCAATGCAAACCATAATAGTCTTGGCCAATACAGAAGATACGGCTATTGTAAAGAGAATTCCAAAAGAAATTTGGCGTAACAAGCAGGTTACATCCACAGGACGACCCAGGAAGAGGAACACACAGAGGAAACCCAACATGATGGAGACCAGGAGGACAAAGCTGAGGCTCTTGTTATTGGCTTTCACAACTGGTGTGTCCTGGTGTAAAATAAAAATGACGAGAACTAGAAGAGTCTTCCCAAAACACAACAGTGAGACGACTATAAATACTAGTGAGAGCGTGTCATCAGTGAAGGAAAGAAATTCTGATTGTTTGGATATACAGCGAGTTCTGTTCTCATTTGGCCATTCATGATCGGGGCATCTCATGCAGTTTTCACTATCTGGAAAACAAAATAAAATCAATGAACACTGTGATCACTTACCTTGTCTTGTTTACTTATATGGGTGTAATCAGATATTAATATTTGTCAAATATCTAATAAACCAAGCATTTCTTTTCCAGGTTACAATCCTCTCTAAAAACAAAACATTAACCACTTGCTGATCAAAATACATATTAAAACATCCTGTCAGCAAATGGTTATAACAAGATCATGGTACAGATTTAAGTGTGAATAATTAATGCGGCGCTGCCAGCAAACTATAATATAATATTACAAAAACACTAAATACATAACCAGTGACAAAAGTGAATCCACCTCACTCAGTGATCCAGTGTGCAATAAAAGCAATATACTACAAAACACTAGAACTAGTGCGTATATAGAAACATCATGAATAAATAAATGAATAATCAGAAAATATTAGAACGTGACTAAAAATCAAAGAATAAAAAGTGCACATAAATACAAAAAACAATGTAACGTGCCGACTTAATTAGAAGTCCATAGAATTACTTTGTGAATATACAATCAAGTCCATGCAAGTAACGTGATTTCCAAGCCCGTGATACTCCAGCAAACAACTTCAGTGCCAAAACAGGTGCACCAAAACGTTTCCCCCAGCCTCTCACCTCAAAAGCTTAGTAAGCTTTTATAGTAATAGCCCTTAGTAATAACCCTTTGAGAAAGTCACGAGGGAGTGACGCAACGCGTCAGGGAAGGAGCTGTGGTGCTACACGTGTCACTTCCGGTCGCGGCCGAGACCGGAAGTTTGAATGATTCGACGTTATTCGCTGTTCTTATCCTTTATGTAAGTGATTACTTATTTTATTAAAACTGTTTTGTGAATTACTACACATGAGAGCCCCCCCTGTCCTTTATTTCATACTCTCCATACCGCACACTGTACTGAGAGATAACGGAGGAGTCTGGGAAAGGAATGTGCAGCTGTGTATTACCTGCTGGATGGAAGAGAAAGGAATAACTTTTGGGCTGTATTCAGAGTCTGCTTACTAAGCTTTTGAGGTGAGAGGCTGGGGGAAACGTTTTGGTGCACCTGTTTTGGCACTGAAGTTGTTTGCTGGAGTATCACGGGCTTGGAAATCACGTTACTTGCATGGACTTGATTGTATATTCACAAAGTAATTCTATGGACTTCTAATTAAGTCGGCACGTTACATTGTTTTTTGTATTTATGTGCACTTTTTATTCTTTGATTTTTAGTCACGTTCTAATATTTTCTGATTATTCATTTATTTATTCATGATGTTTCTATATACGCACTAGTTCTAGTGTTTTGTAGTATATTGCTTTTATTGCACACTGGATCACTGAGTGAGGTGGATTCACTTTTGTCACTGGTTATGTATTTAGTGTTTTTGTAATATTATATTATAGTTTGCTGGCAGCGCCGCATTAATTATTCACACTTATTTTTTATGTAGTACTGAGATTACTATTCACTGCTTGGCTGCTTCCACTTTTCTAGTATATTCGGTATTTTTTACACTTATACCTTCATTAGTTTTTTTAGTATATTTTGATTTTTATACACCTTTTTATTTGAGTGAGGTGAAGCGCATTAGCACTTTCCACTTTACATGGTACAGATTTGTTTTCATATGGTGATCAGCTTTCTTTTAGAAGTGATCTGGACAGCTTTACACCGGCCTGATCACTTTTATAATGCTGTAACTCCCCCCCCCCCCCCCCCGGTGGTTCCCAGGCACTACATTGTTTTAGGGAGCCTGGGACAGCAGTAAATGGTAGAGACAACTCCCTATGGAGGAGGTGGGGGAAAGTCCATCTCCATTGTCCTCTGTGATGAATGAACCCAGAAGTGATGATGGTTTTGTCAACTCCTGTTTCAGAGCTCTCATTCCCTGGCTGTTACAGTCTGGAAAGCAGCTAACCAAGCACAGTCTGTGTTCAGTTAGCTGCTTTGGAGGGCAAAGAGACACCGGATATCTCCATAAAGAGTACCGGTTATCTGTTCAAAGCTATTACAAATGGAATTGTTCACCCCTATGTTATAGAAAAAAAAATGAAATGAAAAAATAAATAAATTTAAATAATAATAAAAAATAAATTATGTAAAAGCTCTTACACCCCCCCCCCCCCCCCCCAAAGTTACACTCAAATGCAAACATGCACGTTGGTCTGGCATGTGTATGTAAATGGTGGTTGCACCAAACCTGTCAGGTATCACTGTGAACATTGAAGTGAGAGCAATGATTGTAGGGCCCTAGGTCATGATTAACTCTAAATGGAGAACCTGTAAAGGCTTTTAAAGTGTCATCTATGAATAATTTTAGGTTCTGTAGTTTGTCATTTTTGTTTTTGTATTTCGGAGCTGTTCTCAATTTTAAATCTTGGTATGTTTGGTATCTACTGTATATACTCAATATTTTATATTTTATATTTTACTAAAAATGTGGGCATAATATTTTATTTTTGTATGCACTAAAATTCATTCAAATGTATTTTTACCTGAAAATTTCCATTTGCCCACATCATGTGACATAAAAAATTGCAACAACTACCACTTTATTCTTCAGGGCAGTGGCAGCTGGTGCTCAAAATTTTTTTGCACCCCGTCAAGTGCAGCCTCACTGTGCACATCAAATGCAGTCACTTGTGCCCATCATATGCAGCCACTGTGCCCATCATATGCAGCCACTGTGCCCATCATATGCAGTCACTGTGCCCAGCATATGCAGCCACTTGCGCCCATCAAATGCAGCCACTGTGCCCATCAAATGCAGCTACTTGTGCCCATCATATGCAGCCACTTTTGGCCATCAAATGCAGCCACTTGTGCCCATCAAATGCAGCCACTTGTGCCCATCATATGCAGCCACTTGTGCCCATCATATGCAGCCACTGTACCCATCATATGCAGCCACTTTTGGCCATCGAATGCAGCCACTTGTGCCCATCAAATGCAGCTACTTGTGCCCATCATATGCAGCCACTTGTGCCCATCATATGCAGCCACTGTACCCATCATATGCAGCCACTTTTGGCCATTGAATGCAGCCACTTGTGCCCATCAAATGCAGCTACTTGTGCCCATCATATGAAGCCACTGTGCCTATCATATGCAGCCACTGTGCCCATCAAATGTAGCTACTTGTGCCCATCATATGCAGCCAATTGTGCCCACCAAGGCGCCTAGAGGCGATTCAGTTCGCATTGTGCGCTATATAAGTATTTCATTCATTCATTCATTCATCAAATGCAGCCACTTGTTCCCAGTATATGCAGCCACTGTGCCCATCATGTGCAGCCACCTGTGCCCAGTGAATTCAGCCTCTGAGCCAATCAAATGCAGCCACTGTACCCACTGAACCCCCAACTTGTGGGGTTTGTGGCTCTGACAGCACCCCCTCACACACGCGTGGATCGCGGCTCTGGCAGCACCCCCCACGTGTGGCTCTGACAGAGCCGAGGGAACTTACCGTAGCTCTGCAGCAGGTCCTCTCAGAGCGCCGGCGACCTCCGCTCTGCTCCTCTTACTAAGTGTCAGGCATCCAATAGGGTTGCCCCGTGCTTTGGCCAATCAGGGAACAGGTCTGACACCCTGCCTCCTGATTGGAGGGGAGGAAGTTTAGTATGGAAATAGCGAAAATTTATTTGATATCATCACACAATTGGGTGGGATCAGGGTGCACTCTCTGCGCCCTGAGCCCACCCTATTTTGAAGCCAATTAGAGCCTCTGGCTCTAATCAGGTGCTTCACTAATACAACCCCAACCCACCCCTGCCATAGGAATCCATGCATCCGGCATCTTGAAAGGGGCCAGGTGCATGGATGAGAGGGCGGTGCCCATGCCCCCACAGTGATTGGGCCGCCACTAATCCAGGATTACACATAGAAATAAGTTGGCACTTGCACCAGGCTCAGTGTTAGCCCACCAGCTTGAAGCTTGTGGGCCTCGATGCAAAAGTTGACCTGCCCCCCAGGCCACTGCCGACTACCACCCACCGCTTCCACCATGCGTGCAGATACATCCACCACACACCGAGATACTCAAAGTGGCTTAAGAGTTTTGAGTCCCCAGAGTTCCTCCTTACATCAGAGGACAGGGATCACTGCTGGAGAATCAGAGTACAGGGCTCACATTTGGCAAGTCACTTGGCAGAGCTCCTTTCCCACTCCAGCACTGTATACAGCCCCCCCACACACCAGGGGCGTAACTATAGGGGGTGCAGCAGTCGCGACCGCAACCGGGCCCTGTGATGCAGGGGGCCCATGCAGCCCCCTCTACATATGGCCGGCAGCAGCATAGGCAGCTAGGGGTACCAGTGCACCATGCACACGGGTGGCTGGAGGTGGAGGGTGACTAGCAGAGCTCCATACTCGACTATCGCCCTGGCTGCTCTTTAGTTGTGCATTCCCCGCATGACCTGTGTCCTCGGCCGGCTCCTCAGAGTATCCCTCTCCTGCACCATGCATTGCCGCTCAGTCTGATGTCTGTTCTCCCCAGCCAGAGTCCCGTCCCCCCCCCCCCCGAGTCCGGCCCACACTGCACTGCATACTTCTCCCGGGTAAACAAACTTTAAGCACACAGATGCAGTGCAGCCCTATGAGAGCCCCCCGGAGGACACTGCAGGCTTGTCTGCCAGCCTCCCTCCTCCCCCGTCATACACAGATGATGAAAGGTCTTTCTGGGAGATATGCTGATTGCCCGTCTAGCACACTGGATGGAGCCCAGGCCAACATGGATGAGTGCATGGCCTACAGCTTGGTCATGGTGAGTGAGAGGACCCCATCCCCCACACACATACCCCCTCCATCTCCCCCTGGGGACAGGGACCCCTTCTCACGTGGGGACAAGGACCCCCACCTCCCCTGGGGACAGGGACCCCATCTCACCTGGGGGCAGTAACTTCATCTGCCCTGGAGAAAAGGACCTCAGCTCTTCTGGGGACGGGCACCCCATCCTACCTAGGGACAGTCCCCCAATGGGGCACCTAAAAATAAAAAAAAATAATAAAAAAAACTACTGATACCAGTGGTGGAACTACAGGGCTCACAAAGGTCATACCTGTGACCACGCCCTGGAGTTCCACCGCCGGACTCAGAGGGAAGGGCCCTGGCTGGGGTTCAGGGGGGCCCTTCATGGTTTCTTGCATTCAGGCCCTGAAGGTTCTAGTTACGCCACTGCCACACACACTACATAGGCCTGAAATCAGATTCCTTTACCTTTGTCAGCCATGATCTTCACAGGGTATAGCTGGCTTTTATGTTGCCCTTCTGACCTGTGATAATCTCTGGTCAGAATGGCAGTGTAGTTCCAGTAGGCAGATACACCCTGTGCAGATCGTGGCTGACTGGCTGTGTTGTAATGGAATGTGATTTCAGCCCTGCGGAGGAGGATCAGTATAGAGTGCTGTAATGGGAAAGAAGCTCAGCAGCCGGCATAGCATCCAGGGTGGAGGGGGTGGCCAGGGGCCTTTGGGGGGGTGCAACTTAGATCTGGGGGGGCAAAGCCACGTGACACAAAATCTGGAGCCTATAGCCCCTCAGGAGGTGTTGGGGATTTGTTTTAGCAATTTCTGAAGGTTTCTCTGTCAGTGTTGGCAGATGTTGGGGGAAGGTCAGGGAGTTAGGGTAAGCAGACATCCCTGAGTGGGGAGGTTGCAGTATAACATTAAATTTAATGCACAAACGGATATAAGTACTCACAAGAGTAAGGTAAGAGCAGGCATTTAGGAACAAATTGCCGAACATCCGTGAAGGGAGTGCATTCATGGAGCTGCTTGCTGGTGACTCGGAGCGGACTGTGCCAGTGGTCACCAACACTTCCTGCATCTGGAACACACAGGGAGCCGAGGGATGACGTCACTTCCGTATTGAGAAGAACCAATAGGCGAAGCGTTTTCAGAGCATGTGCCCCCATTAGGCCTGAAGAAGGAGCGCATGCTCCGTAAACGCGCTGCCTATTGGTTCTTCTCAATCCAGAAGTGACGTCATCCCTCAGCTCCCCGTGTGTTCCAGATCCAGGAAGCGTCAGCGACCACCGGCGCAGCACTCGGCAATTTGTGCCTAAATGGTTGTTATTACCTTACTCTTGTGAGTACCTATATATATATATATATATGTTTGTGCATTAAATTTACTGTTATGCACCATACACACTATTAGATTTTTTTCTTCAGATTTACCAAAACCATATAATATGAGGTCAAACCTTAAGAGTTTCAATTTTATGCAATGAGGCTGGCCCTTCACTACATGGTTTTGGTAAATCTGAAGACAAAATTCAGCAGAAAATCTGATAGAGTGTATGGGGCCTGTGTGTTTTATTCTCCAGGGGGGGCCTTTGCTTTTAAAATTATATATATCAAATTTATATTGTTTCTGAGTAATTTTCTAGCAAAAAATTGTGATTTTTATCATGTACGTGATTTTTTTTTTTTAATTGCCCCGCACAGCATTTGGTAAAATAACCCCCCCCCCCAGTAATATTTGATAACCATTACCTGTAATATTGGACATTTCTCCATATGCACACATGACACAAGTATGACAACAATATTGTATGGAGAAGCCGAGAACTTTCCTGTATCCTGGCAAACAACTTTCTGAGCACTGAGCTTTTGGAACCTAACAGAAAGCAACATGTTGTATTATATATGGAAGTCCATTAAATGAATTTATCAAATGTGGGATTCTAGTTTTGAAGCGTTGCCCTTGTATTTGACGTGCTAATGCTTTCACTGCTTTGTTGCTAGTGGAATAAAAGGACAATTTCATTCTTCTCTCCTTTTGTTCATAATTTTGTAGTTAAATAAGTCTAAGTTTGTGCTGCAGGTTCACTAATTTCGTATGAAGGAAAGGTGTAGACTTTGCTTTGTTTTGGGTCTCTAGTGAGCTCCAGTGAATAGTGAATCCATCTGCCGCTGCCTCTGCCTCTTTAGTCTAGCACCTTGCTGGATGAATATACCCCGTATATATGCCTTATGGGCATTCCACAACATAAATGGATTTACTGCAGAAGTAGAATTGATCTGGAAGTGTTCAGAAAGATGGTCCTCCAAGATTTGCTAATGCCGCATACACACGATCGGAATACTCGTCGGAAAAAGCTCTGAAGGTTTTCCTGACGGAATTCGGCTCAAGCTGTCTTGCCTACACACGGTCACACCACATTCCGATCGTTTATAACGTGGTGACGTACAACACGTACAACGGGACTAGAAACAGGAAGTTCAATAGCCAGTAGCCAATAGCTTCTGTCTCGTAGTTGAATCTGAGCATGCGTGATTTTTGGCGTGTCGGAATTGCATACACACGATCGGAATTTCGGAAATTTCTGTCTGGAAAATTGAGAACATGCTATCAATTTTTGGCTGGCGGAAATTCGGACAGCTAAATTCCGATGGAGCGTACACACAGTCGCATTTTCCGATGAAAAGCTCTCATTTGTCTTTTTCTGGCCGTAAAAATTCGATCGTGTGTACGCGGCATTAGTATTTGGGTTTTGTATGATTTGAGAATTGGAACGCCACACGTTGGCATTATTGGTTGGGTGCTTATCCCCAATCATGATAAAAACAGAGACGTGATCTGACCATGTGATGAAATTAATTTTAGTGTGTGAGATTTTTTTGGAGGAGCCACCTGTCCACCAGGTACAGATCAATTCTACTGTAGTACAATGCCTGTGGAAATAGAAGGAAAAGTATCTTTCCTTGGCGTGTCTGCAAAGCCAGATATCAAAAAGATTTTGAGTTCATAGGAAGGTGGTCAAGGATAGAGGTTTCCTGGAAGGTTTGGCTGTAGAATCCATTTTTGGGGGGGCGTGGCGGGAAGCTGAAGAGGACGGACGTGTCAGAGAGGAGCTCCGCTAGTGCCTCTCGCCATCCACGTCCATCCTCCCCCGGGATTAGTGATGGACGAACTTCCGACGGGACGTTTCGCGAACGCGAAACGCGAACGGGCACAAACGTTCGCGAAAACGACCGTTCGCCGCGGGCTCCATTGACTTCAATGGGAGGCGAATTTCGCAAACCTTTAGGTCGAATTTGCGGCCACGGGGTAATTATTAGGGGGTAGCACGTAGTCCCACCACCTGGACAATAGCATAATACATGTATGAGGTGAATTTGGGATCGATAACTACAAGCATTTTTTTTTTATTTGGGAAATTGTTCTGACAATTCAGGACTATGGAGCTAATGAAGGCAATGGAGGAGAGGGAAGGTCAGGGACCAGGGTAGGCAAACAAGAGGGTGCAGGAGATACAGAGCACTGACAGCAGCACCGTAATACAGAGCACTGACATCAGCACCGTGACATACAGCGCTGACAGCAGCTCCGTGACATACAGCGCTGACAGCAGCTCCGTGACATACAGCGCTGACAGCAGCTCCGTGACATACAGCGCTGACAGCAGCTCCGTGACATACAGCGCTGACAGCAGCTCCGTGACATACAGCGCTGACAGCAGCACCGTGACATACAGCGCTGACAGCAGCTCCGTGACATACAGCGCTGACAGCAGCTCCGTGACATACAGCGCTGACAGCAGCTCCGTGACATACAGCACTGACAGCAGCTCCGTGACATACAGCGCTGACAGCAGCTCCGTGACATACAGCGCTGACAGCAGCACCGTGACATACAGCGCTGACAGCAGCTCCGTGACATACAGCGCTGACAGCAGCTCCGTGACATACAGCGCTGACAGCAGCTCCGTGACATACAGCACTGACAGCAGCTCTGTGACATACAGCGCTGACAGCAGCTCCGTGACATACAGCGCTGACAGCAGCACCGTGACATACAGCGCTGACAGCAGCTCCGTGACATACAGCGCTGACAGCAGCTCCGTGACATACAGCGCTGACAGCAGCTCCGTGACATACAGCGCTGACAGCAGCTCCGTGACATACAGCGCTGACAGCAGCTCCGTGACATACAGCGCTGACAGCAGCTCCGTGACATACAGCGCTGACAGCAGCTCCGTGACATACAGCGCTGACAGCAGCTCCGTGACATACAGCGCTGACAGCAGCACCGTAAGCAGCCCCAGGAGGAAGTCAGCACAGCACAGGGATGGTGTGATCCCCTCATAATAAGAACCCCCAGGAGGAAGTCAGCACAGCACAGGGATGGTGGGAGCCCCTCATAATAAGAACCCCCAGGAGGAAGTCAGCACAGCACAGGGATGGTGGGAGCCCCTCATAATAAGAACACCCAGGAGGAAGTCAGCACAGCACAGGGATGGTGGGAACCCCTCATAATAAGCAGCCCCAGTAGAAATATGACACCGCTCAACCTCTTCAAAGAGGAGGGTAGGGGCATATAGTACGGTGTGCTTTTTTGGGTCAGGGAAGTGAGCCAAATGAATTAAGAAGGTCTGTGTGCTTGATTCCAAAAATTGTTTATAGACATATACATGGTCTACTGATCACATGTGTTGAATTCCTCCGAGATCCATGCCTCATTCATTTTTAGAAATGTGAGGTAGTTAACACTGTCGTGAGCTAGGCGAGTACGCTTATCGGTCACAATCCCCCCTGCTGCGCTGAACGTCCTTTCGGACAGGACACTGGATGAGGGGCAAGCCAACAGTTCGATTGCAAATTGGGCAAGCTCTGGCCAGAGGTCAAGCCTGCCCACCCAGTAGTCTAGGGGTTCATCACTCCTCAGAGCGTCCACATCGGCCGTTAACCCAATGTAGTCGGACACCTGACGGTCTAGGCGTTCCCTGATGCTGGATCCGGATGACACCTGTCGATGGGTCGGCTGAAAGAATGACCTCATATCCGAAGTCACCAACACATCTTCAAACCGGCCTCTTCTTGCAGGCGCTGTTGGATTGGTACCCGCAAATCCTTCTCTGGGAGTGGGAATTGCTCCTCTGCCAGCGCACGCAAAAGCAGAATGCAGCATTTCTCGAAGCAAGGCCTGGAAGTGCTGCATTCTGACAGCCCTCTGCGACGGCGGTAACATTTCCGCCATTTTGTGTTTGTACCGGGGATCTAAGTACGTTGCCACCCAGTACTGGTCCTTGACCCTCATGCTTTTTATACGGGGGTCCCTATTAAAACACTGGAGCATGAAGGCCCCCATTTGCACTCAAGCGGAAGGTATGTGGTGGTGGTGGTGTTGTTGGTGGTAGTGTCTTTGGGGGTGCACATAGCAGAGAGTGAAGAAGAGGGTGCAGATCGAGAGGATGAGGAGGGTGCAGAAGAATAAGGCTGAGTGAGCCACTCAACCAAGTCTGGTGCGTCCTTTAAAGTAATTGAACGCACCTTCTGCAACTTCCCACTTTGGCTCAAGGCTGTTGCTCCTGCCCTACCCCTACCACCCCTGCGGAAGGGCCTGCCTCTTCCTCTGCCTGTCATTTTTTAAATCACCCTGTGACAAAACTCTTAGTCCCTATACCGCTGAAGGACTGCTGCAGTATAGGGCAGCGGTCAGCAGTAGTGCACGTCAACCCTATGTATTGTGGACCGATAGCGGTCCTTACAGAACAGCAGACTGTACTGCACTCAGGCCTATGTACCGTAGCACCCTATACCAAGTTACCAGTCCTTATAAAAACTTTTGTGGACCAAGCAGGTTGTGTGTTAGTGATTAGCAGACTGTACGTCAGTCCCTATACCAATGAAGGACTGCTGCAGTATAGGGCAGCGGTCAGCAGTAGTGCACGTCAACCCTATGTATTGTGGACCGATAGCGGTCCTTACAGAACAGCAGACTGTACTGCACTCAGGCCTATGTACCGTAGCACCCTATACCAAGTTACCAGTCCTTATAAAAACTTTTGTGGACCAAGCAGGTTGTGTGTTAGTGATTAGCAGACTGTGCGTCAGTCCCTATACCGCTGAAGGACTGCTGCAGTATAGGGCAGCGGTCAGCAGTAGTGCACGGCAACCCTATGTATTGTGGACCGATAGCGGTCCTTACAGAACAGCAGACTGTAACGCACTCAGGCCTATGTACCGTAGCACCCTATACCAAGTTACCAGTCCTTATAAGAACTTTTGTGGACCAAGCAGGTTGTGTGTTAGTGATTAGCAGACTGTACGTCAGTCCCTATACCAATGAAGGACTGCTGCAGTATAGGGCAGCGGTCAGCAGTAGTGCACGGCAACCCTATGTATTGTGGACCGATAGCGGTCCTTACAGAACAGCAGACTGTAACGCACTCAGGCCTATGTACCGTAGCACCCTATACCAAGTTACCAGTCCTTATAAGAACTTTTGTGGACCAAGCAGGTTGTGTGTTAGTGATTAGCAGACTGTACGTCAGTCCCTATACCAATGAAGGACTGCTGCAGTATAGGGCAGCGGTCAGCAGTAGTGCACGGCAACCCTATGTATTGTGGACCGATAGCGGTCCTTACAGAACAGCAGACTGTAACGCACTCAGGCCTATGTACCGTAGCACCCTATACCAAGTTACCAGTCCTTATAAGAACTTTTGTGGACCAAGCAGGTTGTGTGTTAGTGTTTAGCAGACTGTGCGTCAGTCCCTATACCGCTGAAGGACTGCTGCAGTATAGGGCAGCGGTCAGCAGTAGTGCACGGCAACCCTATGTATTGTGGACCGATAGCGGTCCTTACAGAACAGCAGACTGTAACGCACTCAGGCCTATGTACCGTAGCACCCTATACCAAGTTACCAGTCCTTATAAGAACTTTTGTGGACCAAGCAGGTTGTGTGTTAGTGATTAGCAGACTGTACGTCAGTCCCTATACCAATGAAGGACTGCTGCAGTATAGGGCAGCGGTCAGCAGTAGTGCACGGCAACCCTATGTATTGTGGACCGATAGCGGTCCTTACAGAACAGCAGACTGTAACGCACTCAGGCCTATGTACCGTAGCACCCTATACCAAGTTACCAGTCCTTATAAGAACTTTTGTGGACCAAGCAGGTTGTGTGTTAGTGATTAGCAGACTGTACGTCAGTCCCTATACCAATGAAGGACTGCTGCAGTATAGGGCAGCGGTCAGCAGTAGTGCACGGCAACCCTATGTATTGTGGACCGATAGCGGTCCTTACAGAACAGCAGACTGTACTGCACTCAGGCCTATGTACCGTAGCACCCTATACCAAGTTACCAGTCCTTATAAGAACTTTTGTGGACCAAGCAGGTTGTGTGTTAGTGTTTAGCAGACTGTGCGTCAGTCCCTATACCGCTGAAGGACTGCTGCAGTATAGGGCAGCGGTCAGCAGTAGTGCACGGCAACCCTATGTATTGTGGACCGATAGCGGTCCTTACAGAACAGCAGACTGTACTGCACTCAGGCCTATGTACCGTAGCACCCTATACCAAGTTACCAGTCCTTATAAGAACTTTTGTGGACCAAGCAGGTTGTGTGTTAGTGTTTAGCAGACTGTGCGTCAGTCCCTATACCGCTGAAGGACTGCTGCAGTATAGGGCAGCGGTCAGCAGTAGTGCACGGCAACCCTATGTATTGTGGACCGATAGCGGTCCTTACAGAACAGCAGACTGTAACGCACTCAGGCCTATGTACCGTAGCACCCTATACCAAGTTACCAGTCCTTATAAGAACTTTTGTGGACCAAGCAGGTTGTGTGTTAGTGTTTAGCAGACTGTGCGTCAGTCCCTATACCGCTGAAGGACTGCTGCAGTATAGGGCAGCGGTCAGCAGTAGTGCACGGCAACCCTATGTATTGTGGACCGATAGCGGTCCTTACAGAACAGCAGACTGTAACGCACTCAGGCCTATGTACCGTAGCACCCTATACCAAGTTACCAGTCCTTATAAGAACTTTTGTGGACCAAGCAGGTTGTGTGTTAGTGATTAGCAGACTGTACGTCAGTCCCTATACCAATGAAGGACTGCTGCAGTATAGGGCAGCGGTCAGCAGTAGTGCACGGCAACCCTATGTATTGTGGACCGATAGCGGTCCTTACAGAACAGCAGACTGTAACGCACTCAGGCCTATGTACCGTAGCACCCTATACCAAGTTACCAGTCCTTATAAGAACTTTTGTGGACCAAGCAGGTTGTGTGTTAGTGATTAGCAGACTGTACGTCAGTCCCTATACCAATGAAGGACTGCTGCAGTATAGGGCAGCGGTCAGCAGTAGTGCACGGCAACCCTATGTATTGTGGACCGATAGCGGTCCTTACAGAACAGCAGACTGTACTGCACTCAGGCCTATGTACCGTAGCACCCTATACCAAGTTACCAGTCCTTATAAGAACTTTTGTGGACCAAGCAGGTTGTGTGTTAGTGTTTAGCAGACTGTGCGTCAGTCCCTATACCGCTGAAGGACTGCTGCAGTATAGGGCAGCGGTCAGCAGTAGTGCACGGCAACCCTATGTATTGTGGACCGATAGCGGTCCTTACAGAACAGCAGACTGTAACGCACTCAGGCCTATGTACCGTAGCACCCTATACCAAGTTACCAGTCCTTATAAGAACTTTTGTGGACCAAGCAGGTTGTGTGTTAGTGATTAGCAGACTGTACGTCAGTCCCTATACCAATGAAGGACTGCTGCAGTATAGGGCAGCGGTCAGCAGTAGTGCACGGCAACCCTATGTATTGTGGACCGATAGCGGTCCTTACAGAACAGCAGACTGTAACGCACTCAGGCCTATGTACCGTAGCACCCTATACCAAGTTACCAGTCCTTATAAGAACTTTTGTGGACCAAGCAGGTTGTGTATTAGTGTTTAGCAGACTGTGCGTCAGTCCCTATACCGCTGAAGGACTGCTGCAGTATAGGGCAGCGGTCAGCAGTAGTGCACGGCAACCCTATCTATTGTGGACCGATAGCGGTCCTTACAGAACAGCAGACTGTACCGCACCCAAGCCTATGTACCGTAGCACCCTAGACAGACCAAGTTACCAGTCCTTATAAGAACTTTTGTGGAACAAGTGAGTTGTGAATGATTAGCAGACTGCAGCAGAAGGGCAGCAGTCAAGTATAATATTCTTTCTATATTTGGAAGAAAGAATATTATACGTGTACAAGCCTATTACCGTACCACTGATACCAGTCCTGAAAAGAACCTTTGTGGAACTAATAGTAACAGCAAGTCTTTAAAATTATCCTCACTGCCTGACACACTGCTTCCTGCCTGTCCCTATACAAATTGGCAAAAAAGAGTAGGCTGGAACGATTAGCTGGAACAGCTCTTTTGTGGACCTGATAGTAACAGCTAATGATGATGATGATGATGATGATGAAGAAAGACTAATCTGGCTGAGCTGTCCCTAAAATAGCAGCATACAGCGCTCTGTCCCTTTATCTAAACTGACAAAAGAAACTCAGGCTGCTGACCTAACACCTATACCAGTCCTGAAAAGAACTTTTGTGTACCAAATAGCTAGCGTTTTCTCTGTCCCTACTCCACACAGGATCCTTTCCCTACAGTGACAGAAGAAAGAATGTAAAATGGCCACCGGATCGGGTGTATTTATAGGTTAGGGGGAATGTCCAAGTGTCCATGAGCTGTCATGTCTCAATTGGTTGTCCTGTAACACATGATAAACGTGTCACGAAAGGTTAAAGTTCTTGTATACATTAAACACGTAAGTCCGCCGGGGCGAACGACGGAAAAAGGCGTTCGAACCCGCGGACGGCGAAAGTCGGAAATTCGCCGCGAAACGACCGCCGGGCGAACCGTTCGGCCATCACTACCCGGGATACAATTTTGGGCCCGCTGGACCACCCTATCCACACTGCGGAACACATCCACTCCGGGTTGGAGCTGTTTTTGGCCGGTCTCGGTACCGCGAACCGGCTCGCGGCCGCGAGAAGCACATTAGGCCGGGCGCCGCCATCTTGCAGCCTACTCCGTCCCCCACGTCCTCCGGGCGGCGGATCTCGAGCCATCCTGACAACACACACTGCCGCAGGATCTACAGGACCCCCCCGCCTGTGGACGAGAGCCTGTAGCCGAATGTCAGACACCTGAGGGGACGCCAGCATACAAGACTTTAAGGTGAGCTCCGGCGGCCATATTGCTACACCCAGGACCAGCCGAGGATCTTTTGATTGACCCCATCCAACCCCAAAGTTGCCCTCCCCTCGGTTAAAGGTATTAACCCCTGCCACAGCGGAGCCTGATTACCCCAGGGAGGCTGCCTACCCACCCCTCAGGTGTCTCCATACCTTGAGACTGTGACTTTGGCCTAGTCGGCGGCCATCTTGGACCACCCAAACCCTTCCTTTGCACCCTGAGGCCTCCATTTGCCCTTCCCCCCACTCTGGTTTTCACCTTGAACCTCTCTGCTAGCTGGTGTGTGCTGCATATGCTGGGGTCACCCCACACATTTCGTGCCGCTGCTGTCTATTTACCACCCCCCCTGCTGGCTTGTGATCTCTATTCTGCAACAACCTATTTCGGGGTCACATCCCGGGTCTCCTCAGCTGACAGCCATGTAATCACTCTACATTGACCTTTGCCACCTTCCTATGCTCCCCTATAACGCTAAACCCTAAATTCTCCTGGACTGCGACTACCTATCCTGTTCTCTTACTGTGATCAATGTTTATGCTCCCAACTTGGGTCAGATTCAATTCCTCACTGAAGTCCTTGGGAATCTGGGCACATATGCTCAGCCCTTTATGATTATCGGAGGGGACTTCAATATGACCATGTCCTCTAGAAAAGACAGACAAACTCTGTTCTCGGACAACCCCTCCTCTAAAACAGAACGTCAATCTACTGCATTTCGCAAACTCATTAGGTCTCACAACTTATTGGACATCTGGAGGATTAAACACCATACACACAGGCAATTCTCTTTCTACTCCCCCCACACAAAATGTACTCCAGGCTGGATTATATTTTTGTTACGGCCCCGTTACTAACGTCCGCAGTAGCTTTTGAATTAAACCCCATGACGTGGTCTGACCACGCTTCTGTTCAACTCGACCTTACACTTTCCTCCTCCACACCCAGAACCTGTCACTGGAGACTCAATGACTTTCTCCTACGTGACCCAGTTACTAAAACTCATTTGTCCCAAAGTTTAACCAAATTTTTTCAACTAAACGAAGGGTCTGTGCGGGACATGTCCACCCTTTGGGAGGCTCACAAGGCCTTTTTTAGAGGAGTGTGTATCTCAGCCGGCTCCCGCCTTAAGCGTGACTCGACAGCACAGAGACTAGACATCCTCTCACAATTGCGAAAAGCAGAAGCTCTGCTCTTGACCTCCCCTACGGTGCCACGTCTACGCACAGTGACCTCCCTACGTGAAAGGTTAAAGTCCTTAGATATGCATAAATGCTCCAAAGCCCTACTTTGGGCAAAACAAAAGTTTCATGAGTTCGCCAACAAACCTCATAGGATGTTGGTGAACAAGCTCAAACCCCGCCCGTTCCACTCTTATCCTGATCTCCTTATTCAGGCGGATGGCACTCCAACTTACTGCCCCTTAACAATGACTAAAGTCTTCGGTGCGTTTTATAAAAAACTGTATAATTGCCTAGCCTCAGATCCCAAACATCTGTTTTCTCAGGAAAACTTTGATGCTTTCTGTACCTCTTTAAAATTACCTGTATTGTCATCATCCCAAGTTGATTCCCTCAATGCTACTATCACGTTGGAAGAGCTGGCGGCGGTTGTGAAGGAACTACCATCCCATAAATCCCTGGGTCCCGATGGGCTACCCTATCTCTATTATAAAACTTTCCTACCGACACTAAGCCCTCATTTACTGAGCCTTTTTACCTCCCTACAGAAAGGTAATGTACCCCATTCCCAGTTTCTACATGCACATATCACAGTTATCCCGAAACCGGGCAAATCCCCCACTTTACCGGACAATTACAGGCCCATAGCCTTACTCAACTCCGATTATAAAATTTTTACTAAAATTTTTGCTAATAGACTCTCCTCTATGATTCCTACCTTGGTCCATAACGACCAGGTGGGATTTGTCCTGGGAAGACGGGCGGGTGATAATACCAGACGTACCATTGACCTCATAGACCTGCTCGACAAAACATCTCGCCCTGCCATTATCCTGAGTTTAGATGCGCAAAAAGCATTCGACAGGCTAGGATGGCCTTACATGTTTGCCACACTTAAGCATTTCGGTTTTTCTGGTTCCTTCCTGTCGGCTCTACAGGCCTTATACTCTCTTCCCACATCCCAGGTCCAATTGGCATCTTATATATCCCCACTTTTCACACACAGTAACGGCACTAGGCAGGGATGCCCCCTTTCCCCCTTACTGTTTATATTATGCCTTGAGCCTCTAGCCGCAGCCATACGGGAGAGCCCCAATGTAAGCGGAGTCCCCCTGAGACAGAAGGAGTACAAGTTGTCTCTCTTTGCCGACGATATACTCCTCACCCTGACAAAGCCACACATCTCTCTCCCCAACCTTTACGCCCTTTTAGACACGTTCAGCAGACTTTCGGGATATAAAGTTAAAACAACTAAAACTGAAGCGCTTCCCATCCATATATCTCCCTCACTCCTCGCTTCTTTGAAGCACAATTTTCCCTATCACTGGTGCCCTGTGTCCCTCAAATACCTTGGCATTAATTTAACAGCAACATACAGCTCTCTATACGAAGCTAACTTTATTTCCCTAATTGCAGAAACACACAGCTTACTTCGGGGTTGGACAACCTGCCCTTTGTCCCTTCTGGGCAGGATTAACGTACTAAAAATGGCCATACTCCCTAAATTCCTATATCTCTTCGAAACTTTACCAATCGCTATTCCCATGCCACAACTTAGGAATATCCAACGGGCCTTCACTAAATTTATCTGGGGGAATAAATCTCACAGAGTCGCCCATACGGGGGTTTTTGCTCCACATTCCAATGGAGGACTGGGAGCTCCTGACATTGTGAAGTATTACTATGCAACTCACCTCTTGGCAACCATCTCCTGGTCGTCGTACTTCACTACCAGTAGATGGTCGGAGCAGGAGATGAGTGTCACCAGTCCTGTCCATCCCTGTTCTATGTTGTGGTCGGACCTACCCTCCTCCATAGCTCAGCTTAGACGCATAAACCTTGGGCCAATGCTATTTACCTTGTCCATATGGAAAAATGTCATAGGAAGTTCTCTCTCTCTTCTCCATGCCCACCCCTGTTGAATGTTATCTTCAACCCCGACTTGCCAGACAGCCTCTCTGCAAAGAATATGTTTCCGTGGTTTAGATCAGGCATTTTTCAACTCCGCCACTTGGTGCATCCGATATCCCGTAAACTTCTACCCTTTTCGGAGCTTCAGAATAAATATGACATTCCGAATCAGCTCTTTTTTTCATATCTCCAATTCAAACACTATTTTCATTCCAGATCTCCTGCCATGACTTTAGCTAAGCCTAGCGCCTTTGAGACTTTATGCACCCAGGGCCCTTGTCAGAAAGGCCTCATATCCTCCATATATAACATACTTCACAATTCGATCTCCCCCACAATAGACTCCCACCTCTATATGAGGAGATGGGCCAAGATTTTACCAACTTCTTTAACCCTCTCTCAATGGCAGGAGATCTGGACGTCCACTTCTAAAGTCTCTAGGTGCGTGGAGCAGAGAGAGACGGCCTATAAGGTACTGATGCTTTGGTACAAAACCCCGGAAGTGTTACACAAATATGATCCCTCCTTATCTAGACTATGCTGGAGGTGTCTACGGAATGAAGGCACCCATTATCATATCTTCTGGAGCTGTCCATTAATTGAACCTTTGTGGTCCTCAGTCCAATCCCTATTCCATTCAGTGCTAGGGATAGATATCCCTCTAGACCCTACGCACTATTTATTAGGCCTGCCAATTGCGGCCAATTACGACTAAACACGCCAAGAAGTTGACAGCTTTTATTCTCTTGGCTGCCAAGAGAGTAATACCTGCCCTCTGGCTGTCTCCTACCCCCCCTATCCACTCACAGCTAATCTCCGCCATTGCGCAAATACGCAGGATGGAACACATGACTGCACTGATACAGGATTCTTTACCCAAATTCTCTAAGATATGGGATAAGTGGGATAACTCCATGTTCAACCCGGAGACGGTACTCTGATACAAACATCCAGTAGTGTTTTACCGGGATCCACATTACATACTCCTTTTACAACTTATAGTTTTTATTTTAACTATGCAACTCTTGTGTTCTAATCAGTAGTGTATCCTCTTCCACCCCCCAAAACCGTGATTTATATGTGTCTTAACACTTTCTACCTCGCCTGCAGCGGATCTTGATGTTATATTTGTAATGACAATTTTGAATATCTATACCAGAAGTATATTTTTCCTGTTGTGTAAAAATTCTTTTTTCAATAAAGATACATTTAAAAAAAAAAGAATCAATTTTTGGGTCAGGAGTGATGTTAAAATCCCTGCATAGCAATAATGATCCCTGTTGGATTTTCCATACTTTCTCCATAAATCCATTTAGAAAGTGAATCTGATGTGTGTTGGGGGCCATGAACATTAACCAGCATATATCGGGTGGTGTTCACGTCACATACTAGTATAATAAAGTGTCCATTGGGGTCAGACATTTCTTGGTGTAATTGGAAGGAGATCGAGTCTCTAATTGCGATCATGACCCCTCTTTTTTTGGCCTGTATGTTGGAAGTAAAGTAATGTTGGAACTCCTTATACATGCATTTAGGGGGTGTATCTTTGTGGAATTGTGTCTCTTGGACACATAGAATGTCACAGTGAGAAGTTTGAGCTTCTTTCCAGAGGGAAGATCGTTTGGCTGGATGGTTTAGTCCAGTGTTTCTCAACTCCAGTCCTCAAGGCACCCCAGCAGGTCATGTTTTCAGGATTTCCCTCAGATGAAATAACTGTGGTAATTACTAAGGCAGTGGAACTGATCATATCACCTGTGCAAAATAATGGGAAGCCTGAAAACATGACCTGTTGGGGCGCCTTGAGGACTGGAGTTGAGAAACACTGGTTTAGTCCATGTGCATGTATTGAAAGAATGTTAACTGGCATTGGCTTTTTGCAAACTGCAAAAATGACTTTTTACGGCTTTCTTTCAACAATGGCTTCTTCTTACCACTATTCCATAAAGGGAAGATTTGTGGAGTGCATGACTATAAGTTATCCTGCGGACAGATTCTCAATAGTTCTGATAGTTGATAGTTTTGATTACGGCATATGAATGACCCACATTTTTAAGACTTTTTTCTATAGTACCTTACCGAATCTCCTACAGCCTTACCTGATTTTTCTTATTTTTCCATTGAATTAATGTAGAATTAATTGCAAGTTTCTGATGACTTGACCCATTACTAAGGAACATCCAAACATCTCTTGTAAACAAACTCCCATTAACAAAAACATGGTTCCGAACAGCAAACTGCGGAATAAATTCTTCATTTCCTTTTGTTGTTCTGACAATTGCATGTGATACTTTTTTCAAGTGCCTGTGGAACTGCAAAGTAAAAACATTGCATATTACATTCCAAATCACTGTTACTGAATTATTACATTTGGTAGATGTAAACCCAGTAACTAAAATATGTTCACATGTTAATAGCATTTCAAAAGTAATTTTGAATATTTTTTTTTTAATTGAATTTCAAACAAAGATAAACAATACAACATAATTACAACACAAAACACATAGCTGAAAATGATGTCTACAGTGTTATAGTATACAAAGAACAAAGTATGGACACTGCAGAAAATGAAACCAGGTGAGAAGCAGTGGTGGCCCATCCATTAGGGGTGCATGATGGGCGCCACCCCCCATCCATGTGTCCGGTCCCCTAATCTACAAGCGGGGCTCCGGATGCATGCATTTCAATGGGTTTTGTTTTTTGAAGCACGTGATTAGAGCCAGAGGCTCTAATAGGCTTCAAAAAAGGGTGGGCTTGGGGGCACAGAGCACTGCGCCCCGAGCCCACCCAGTTGTGTGACAATAGAAAATGTACATTCACTATTGTAACACTCATTCTCCTCCTGATCCATATCCGATCAAATTGGCCGCAAGGAGGAGGAGGGAGGAGACATGAGGAAGCAGACGAAGAGAACAGACTGGAGAGAAGCCACCCAGAGCCCTGCCTAAGAGATGGAGTAAGTGCAGGACCCTGACTACTGACTGACTGACCAGGGGGGTGCAAACTGTGGCCCCTGTGACTCGGCAGGCCAATCAACCAACCGTATGAGCGGGGGGGTTGGATTCTGGGTGCCGTCCATGACCTGACCAAGGGGAGGAGTTGTGTTGTGGGTGTCGTCCGTGAGGGGCAGGTGGATCGTTTGTCTTACCCCCCCCAAAAAAAACATCAGCCGCCACTGGTGAGAAGGTTGTCTATTGACCCATGTGCTCCATGTTTGAGAGAATTTTGAGAACATAAGGGCATTAAATGCTAAAAGACACTCAAAAGTGACCAGATTTACTACCTCTGAAACGTTGGGGAATAAGTTTGATTTCCAAAGTCTAAGGATAGTCAACCTTGCTGCCACCAGAACATGGGGGACAACTGGCCTAAAGGGAGGAGGGTAGAGGCCAATACCAATATTAGGTACATAAAATCAAACACATAGGTTAGACTTGATGGAATTGTGTCTTTTTTCAACCTCGCCTACTATGTAACTATTCAACTTTGATAGTAAGTCAAGGGCAGGCTAAGGTTTGGTTAGTATGCCAATGCAAGTGGCTTGCAGTTGTAACATCCATGACCAAAAGCTGATAAGGCTAGGACAGACCCATAGGATATACATAAGGTTGCCTACTTGCCAACATTCTCTTCAACAATGTTGGGAAGCTGAGGAGCAAAAGTTGGCAGTGGCAGCTGGTGGTATATTTTCTGGGGTTGGGCAGCAATCTGTCCCCTCCCCACCGGTTAGTCGGGTCTCCTGCACCCCCCTAATCGGTCGTTCAGCAGCCTAGTACTAATCCAATCTATGGCGTAGGCTTCTTCCGGGCTGCAGCTTCACACTGCATCCTTCTTCCTCTGGTTCATGGAGGCGTGGCTTCCTCTGCATGACATCTCCTCCTCCTAGGCCAACAGGATCGCTTCTCCTTTTGGCCAATCAGGAAACGGGTCTCAAGACACTCTTCCTGATTGGTTGGGAATCAGTGTGACAATAGCAAATATTTATTCGCTATTGTCACACAACTGGGGGGGGGGGGGGAAGTTAGGCCAGAAAAATGTAATGTTGGTCTCATCTGACCAGAGCACCTACTTCCGCATGTTTCCTTTGTCCCCCACATGGCTTCTCACAAACTGCAAACAGGACTCCTTATGACTTTCTGTCACCAATGTCTTTCTTCTTGTTACTCTTCCATAAGGGCAGATTTGTGGAGAGACGACTAATAGTTGTCCTGTGGACAGATTCTCCCCCCTGAGCTGTGGATCTCTGCAGCTCCTCCAGAGTTACCATGGACCTCTTGGCTCTTCTCTGATGAATGCTCTCCTTGCCAGGCCAGTCCGTTTAGGTGAACGGCCATGTCTTGGTAGGTTTGCAGTTGTGCCATACTCTTTCCATTTTTGAATGATGGATTGAACATTGCTCTATCAGATATTCAAAGCTCTGGATATTTTTTATGCCCCAACTCTACATTAAACTTTTCTACAACGTTATCCCTGACCTGTCTGGTGTGTTCATTGGCCTTCATTATGCTGTGAGGGTGTCACAGAACAGCTGTATTTATACTGAGATTAAATTACACACAGATGGACTCAATTTACTAATTAGGCGACTTCTGAAGGCAATTGGTTTTAGTTAGGGGTATCAAAGCCAAGGTGGCTAAATACAAATCCCCAACCTCCCCCACACACACACACGCTTTTCACATGTATCTTTTTCCTTCCACTTCACAATTATGTGCCACTTTGTGTTGGTCTATCACATAAAATCCCAATAAAATATATTTACATTTTTGGTTGTAACCTGACAAAATGTGGAGAATTTCAAAGGGTATGAATACTTTTTGAAGGCACTGTACCTGATATTACAAGCAATAAGCTACAAGTTGGTCACCTCTCACAAATCACGACTCATTGACACATGTCCACTGAAGGATTCTAATAAACGCCTCTCCTATTTTTGACAACATTTGTGCTCACCTTGTGTCTATATTTTTCTTCATCATCTGTCTGACCATTAAGAGAAGAATAATTCTGGGATGAGTACAGAACATGCAGACCTTTTACCAAGAATTCCATCGCACGATACACAGGATCTGTAGTCCTGTTAGATGAGTAATCTCCGACGTCCGGTAAATGTTCTTGTCCCGTACAATTGTGAAGAGAAATACGATAAACATTTTCATACAAAGAATCTTTTTCTTTGTTTCCTGACGAGCAGAAGAGTGTTGTCATCCACAGGTTTTCAAGTAACTTGTCTTTTGGGCGGATCATTGGATGGAAACCATCTACAAAATTCTTGAAATTCTTATCGGCTTCGGACCAAAAGATCAAGGATAAACTACAATTCAAAATCTCCGGATACTTTCCTATAAGAGAAATACTTGAGGCCCAATTGGGTGGAAGGATAAATGTTATGTCCCTGAATAATTTTCTCAGTGAGGATTCAAATATTAAATCATGATATGATCCACAGAGTATGATCACTTTTACTGATGATTTTTTAATGCCGCTATACACACTTTCCACAACATGCCTTTCAGGTTTTGATACACTGATACCATGATTTGCTATGAAGGCCACACAAATTTTAAAGTTTGACAAAATTCTTAATAACAGAAGCGATGCTCTCTCCCCACTTTCATCCGCAGATGATATTATTCCAACCCAAGTCCATCCAAAATGTCTGATAACTTCTGATATATAATGATAAATCATAAAGTATTCATTAACTGAAATGTAAAGAGAGGGAAACAAAGCTTTTTCGAGCCGATCATCCATTGCCCCATAAGTAACCTAAAATACAGGGGAGACGTGTTTAAACATTGAGACAATAAACTTACAAGAGATGTCTAAGCTTCAAAGGATTTAGGTAGACATGGCTTTCTAAAATGTCATCTTGTCTCCTTCATACTGGAATGCCCATCAGTACATGGATCACCAACCAAGAAAATTGGTGACTAGGATTAGAGAATATATTAAAATATTGTAAAAGCTTCACATTTTCTTTTTTTAAATAACAACTAAGATATATTTACCTTCTCTATGTAATGGTTTTGCACAGAGTTGCCCCAATCTTCCTTTTCTAAGGTGCCTGACTGGTGCTTACCGCTCCTCCCCCATTCCAGGTGTCCCCCATAGCAAGCCACTTGCTATGGAGGGGAAGTTGCTCGTGTTTGCTCACTCTAAACCAGCCTTTCTCAACCTTTTCAACACAGAGGAACCCTTGAAATAGTTCTCCGGTCTCGAGGAACCCCTGCTAAAAATAGAAATATACAACTCCTGATACATTAGTATGATGGTCAGTGAAAGGAATGGTCCCTACACTTGTGGTCATTGGGAAGAATTACCTACTTACAGATAGCTAAAAAGATCAATGGGAACTTATCTGAGAGGCAGAAATTGCCCAATGCTGAAGGAACCCCTAGCAACCTCTGGAGGAACCATAGTTGAGAATCACTGCTCTAAACCCTGCTCTGTGAGTCCATTGACACACAGAGATCCCCTCCCTTTGGAGACTGGGTCGCGGGGCAGTATTCCAACATGATAACGACCCCAAACACACCTCCAAGACCACCACTGCCTTGCTAAAGAAGCTGAGGGTAAAGGTGATGGACTAGCCAAGCATGTCTCCAGACCTAAACCCTATTGATCATCTGTGGGGCATCCTCAAACGGAAGGTGGAGGAGTACAAGGTCTCTAACATCCACCAGCTCTGTGATGTTGCCATGGAGGAGGGGAAGAGGACTCCAGTGGCAACCTGTGAAGCTCTGGTTAACTCCATGCCCAAGAGGGTTAAGGCAGTGCTGGAAAATAATGACAATTTGGGCCAATTTGGATATTTTCACTTAGGGGTGTACTCACTTTTGTTGCCAGCGGTTTAGACATTAATGGCTGTGTGTTGAGTTATTTTGAGGGGACAGGAAATTTACACTGTTATACAAGCTGTACACTCACTACTTTACATTGTAGACAAGTGTAATTTCCTCAGTGTTGTCACATTAAATTGTGAGGGGTGTACTCACTTTTGTGAGCTAATGTATGTATGTGGGGCGGATCTTAAGCGCTTAACAATGTGTGCAAAAAAAATGTAAAAAATGTCTCTGGCAGCAAAAGGGTTAAAAAAAGGAAAAAAATTAATAAATTTCACAGCAGTCCTTATCCCTCGCAGGTTTTTCCACCATCAATCCAAAATTAACGATATTTAGCCTCTTTGTTTTCATTGACAGCCCTGCTGCTCAGGCTTCGTAACTCGGTCCTCCTGAACCATCTAAAACAGGGGTCTCTAAACTTTCTAAACAAGGGGCCAGTTTACTGTCCTTCAGCCTTTAAGGGGGTCGAACTGTAACCAGCGGGAGTAGAAAATGTAACATCATTGGTATCAGTAAAGAATGCCACATCTTTATTGGGAGGAATAGTGCCTCATCATTGGTGTCAGTGGGAGGAAGTGTGCCCATCATCGGTATCAATGGAATAGTGCTCCATTGTTGGTGTCAGTAGGAAGAATAGTTCCCCGATAAGAATAAAGGGAAGCAAGGGCCGCATTCGGCCCTCAGGCCGCAGGTTGGAGACCACTGGTCACCGTCTAAGACAATATTCCTGTGCTTGTGTACAAACGCTGTAACTCTGGCAGCTTTCTGTTTTTCCTGCAGCTCCCTGCTGCTTTGTTGCTTAGGCTCGGGCCTCTGACTGTCCTGTCCCAGACAGCACGGTGCAGACATGCACCTCTCTGCTCCCTTTTAACACACATGGGCTCCTCAGTAGGGTGGAGCCCTGAACTCTAATCCTGACTCTCCTAAGAGTACCATCAGTGCTTGTTCTCTACAAAACCGGCCCATACTGCCTTTTAACACTGTGACAGATTACCCTACTCTCACAATATATATACTGCACTTGTTTCTCCTATTGGTAAAATTTTTTATAAAAAAGGACATGCAAAAAAATAAATAAAAAGAGCAATTGAGACTTAAGACATCATTCATATTATTATACTCACTTGCACGTGGTTTAATACAGATAATATCTGGGCCATAGGCATTGATGTGGTTAAACTCTGGTCTCCAATAAAACCAGCAAATTTCTGGTGGTCTCTGCAAGAATAGTTTGGGATCGTTTTTCCCGGTCCGGATAAAATCTGTAAGACACTTTTTATGGCTTTTCTGGGATCAGAACACGAGTCATAAACATGATATCCTAGAGTCACATTAGGCAGGATTGTTGGATTTTTATTCATTTGGTCAATGGCAAAAAGGAACATTTGAAGATTCTTGTAGTAATGATGCAGGGGTCTGTTGATATAAAAGTTAATAACTTGCATACAAGAGGTCATCAGTTTCCCAACACCTAGTGGTTTAGTGACCAAATGGAAATGAAGAAAGCTTATGCCAACCAATCATATTTCACCCTTTAAAGTTTAACTCCTGGCAGATCTAAAAAGCACTATTGTATTTGTCAAAAAATTGTAAACTGGAGTATCTTTAGAGATGAGCTTTGGGTTCGGGTCATCTATGAGTTCAATCTCAGCCCAAGACGTTTGCAGTTTGCTGAAAGCAGTGAATGGACATACTAAATGGCCGGTATTGGTCAGTTCACCCACCCACCTGCCTGAACATTTGGCTACTGCAGAAGGAGGTCATTCATTTAGTGGTGGTATCATACTGCCATACTGATGATGACAGCTTCTTGCTGTTCACCAACTTGTTTTAAATTGTGAAGTAGCTGGCAGGCATCCTGGGCGAGGTCACTGAACACATATGGTCATATATGTCACAGATCAATAGTGATGGACGAACTTCCGACGGGACGTTTCGCGAAAGCGAAATGCGAACGGACCCAAATGTTCGCGAAACCGAACGTTCGCCGCGGGCCCCATTGACTTCAATGGGAGGCGAACTTTGCAAACCTTCATGTCGAATTTGCGGCCACGTGGTAATTATTAGGGGGTAAAACGTAGTCCCACCATCTGGACAATGACATAATACATGTATGAGGTGAATTTGGGATCGATAACTACAAGCATTTTTATTTTATTTGGGAAATTGTTCTAACAATTCAGGACTATGGAGCTAATGAAGGCAATGGAGGAGAGGGAAGGTCAGGGACCAGGGTAGGCAAAGAAGAGGGTGCAGGAGATGATCACCAGCAGCGTGACATACCGGAATGACACATGCACCGTGATAGAGGCATCTGACAGCAGCACCGTAATACAGAGCACTGACAGCAGCACCGTGACATACAGCGCTGACAGCAGCACCGTGACATACAGCGCTGACAGCAGCACCGTGACATACAGCGCTGACAGCAGCACCGTGACATACAGCGCTGACAGCAGCACCGTGACATACAGCGCTGACAGCAGCACCGTGACATACAGCGCTGACAGCAGCACCGTGACATACAGCGCTGACAGCAGCACCGTAAGCAGCCCCAGGAGGAAGTCAGCACAGCACAGGGATGGTGTGATCCCCTCATAATAAGAACCCCCAGGAGGAAGTCAGCACAGCACAGGGATAGTGTGATCCCTTCATAATAAGAACCCCCAGGAGGAAGTCAGCACAGCACAGGGATATCATAAGCAGCCCCAGTAGAAATATGACACCGCTCAACCTCTTCAAAGAGGAGGGTAGGGGCATATAGTACGGTGTGCTTTTTTGGGTCAAGGAAGTGAGCCAAATGAATTAAGAAGGTCTGTGTGCTTGATTAAAAAAATAGTTTATAGACATATACATGGTCTACTGGTCACATGTGTTGAATTCCTCCGAGATCCATGCCTCATTCATTTTTAGAAATGTGAGGTAGTTAACACTGTCGTGAGCTAGGCGAGTACGCTTATCGGTCACAATCCCCCCTGCTGCGCTGAACGTCCTTTCGGACAGGACACTGGATGAGGGGCAAGCCAACAGTTCGATTGCAAATTGGGCAAGCTCTGGCCAGAGGTCAAGCCTGCCCACCCAGTAGTCTAGGGGTTCATCACTCCTCAGAGCGTCCACATCGGCCGTTAACCCAATGTAGTCGGACACCTGACGGTCTAGGCGTTCCCTGATGCTGGATCCGGATGACACCTGTCGATGGGTCGGCTGAAAGAATGACCTCATATCCGAAGTCACCAACACATCTTCAAACCGGCCTCTTCTTGCAGGCGCTGTTGGATTGGTACCCGCAAATCCTTCTCTGGGAGTGGGAATTGCTCCTCTGCCAGCGCACGCAAAAGCAGAATGCAGCATTTCTCGAAGCAAGGCCTGGAAGTGCTGCATTCTGACAGCCCTCTGCGACGGCGGTAACATTTCCGCCATTTTGTGTTTGTACCGGGGGTCTAAGTACGTTGCCACCCAGTACTGGTCCTTGACCCTCATGCTTTTTATACGGGGGTCCCTATTAAAACACTGGAGCATGAAGGCCCCCATTTGCACTAAAGTGGAAGCGGTGTGGTGGCCTGGCTCCTGCTCATCATCCAGGATAATGTCGTCCTCTTCATTCTCCTCTCCCCATCCTCGCACAACAGGGATCCCAGAAAGGTTTAAAGCATGCTCTTCTTGCTCCTGCTCATCCGCCCCGGCACCATCCTCCTCTGACTCCTCATCAGACTCCTGTTGTTGACTTGTCTCAGATAGAGTAGCCCCCCCTGGGAATTCATCCAGCATTGCGACTTCCTCATCTTCCCGCTCCTGCTCCTCCACAGCCTGATCAATGACACGACGCAATGCACGCTCCAGAAAGAAGGCATAAGGTACCATGTCACTGATGGCGCCATGGCTGCGACTGACCAGTTTGGTGATCTCCTCAAATGGCCGCAGAAGTCTGCATGTGTCGCGCATGAGCAGCCACTGGCGCGGTGAAAAAAAACCCAGCTCCCCAGAACCGTTTCTTTCGCAGAGTTCATACAGGTAGACGTTAACTGCACGTTTCTGCTGGAGCAGCCTATCAAGCATATAGAAGGTTGAGTTCCATCGCGTCGGGCAATCGCAAATAAGACGTCTGACCGGCAGATGGTGTCGCCGCTGAATGTCAGCAAGGCGAGCCATGGCCGTGTAAGATCTTCTGAAATGGGCCGAGATTTTCCTTGCCTGCCGCAAGATGTCCTGGACCCCAGGGTATTTGACAAGGAATCGCTGCACGACCAAGTTTAAGACGTGTGCCATGCACGGCACGTGCGTGATTTTGCCCTGTTTCAATGCGCTAAGCAGATTGGCACCGTTGTCACACACCACTTTACCAACTGTCAAATTGAGCGGTGTTAGCCACTCATCTGCCTGTGAACGCAAAGCTGAAAGGAGTGCCGGGCCAGTGTGGCTCTTTGCTTCCAGGCACAACAGACGCAGCACGGCATGGCAACGTCTCACCTGGCATGTGGAATAGGTTCTGGGGAGCTTGGGCGGTGCAGCGGAAGAGACGCTAGCAGCGGAAAAGGAGGAGGCAGCTGAGGAGGAGAGGGAGGAGGATGGAGTAGGAGGAGGAGAAGAAGAGTCAGGCCTGCATGCAATCCGTGGCGGTAAAACCAAATCTACACGGGTGCCACGGGTTACATGCTTGACGGCCGTCAGAAGGTTCACCCAGTGGGCAGTAAAACTGATATACCTTCCCTGCCCGTGTTTGCTAGACCACGTGTCTGTGGTCAGATGTATCTTGGCACCGACACTGTGTGCCAGAGATACATTCACTTGCCGCTGAACATGGCCATATAGCTCTGGGATGCCCTTCTCTGAGAAATACTTCCTTCCTGGGACCTTCCATTGTGGTGTTCCAATGGCCACAAATTTGCGAAAGGCCTCCGAGTCCACCAGTTTATATGGCAGTAGTTGGCGGGCTATGAGTTCTGACAAGCCAGCCGCCAACCGTTGGGCAAGAGGGTTATCCGGCGTCATCATTTTTTTACGCTCAAACATTAGGCCCACGGAAGCCTGCCTTTTTGCAGAAAAATGTGAGCTTGGCGTGATGGAAGGTGGAGTGGAGGACAATTGTGAGGAGAGAGGAGAAGGAGAAGTAGAAGACGAGGCTGGACGGTGAGAGCCTGCAGTGTGGCTTTGTGTGTTCCGTTGCTCCCACTGGGCTCGGTGATGGCTGCTCATGTGCCTTCTTAAGGCGGTCGTCCCTAGGTGAGTATTGGGCTTACCGCGACTAACGCGTTGACTGCAAAGATTGCAGATGGCAACGCTATTGTCAGCAGCGGACACGTTAAAAAAAGCCCACACTGCGGAGCCATGTGCCGGTGTCCTGGGAGCGCCAGATGTGACCGTACATGGTCGATGACTCGCTCCTGATACATTTGCAGTCTGCTTTGTCCCTGCTGTGCAATGTAAGTCATTGCTGCTTCTCCTCCCTATCTGCTGGTCCATATCTCCCTCTGAACTCCCCTCCTCTTCCTCTCTTGTGGGCACCCACGTGACATCACTAGACACGTCATCATCAACGTCACCTTCCCCACCGCTATAAGTAGAGATCTCGGAGTAGGCAGCAACACCGGGGACCAACCTCCTCCTTGGGCTGATCTGGGTACTGTCGTCAGACTGCTGAGTAGCGCTTGTTGCTACCTCCTCTTCCTGATCCAATACCAAGAGTGGCTGCGCATCAGAAATGTCCTCTTGATATGGATCGGAAAATAATTCCAGTGACTCAAGCGGAAGGTATGTGGTGGTGGTGGTGGTGGTCGTGTTGTTGGTGGTAGTGTCTTTGGGGGTGCACATAGCAGAGAGTGAAGAAGAGGGTGCAGATCGAGAGGATGAGGAGGGTGCAGAAGAGTAAGGCTGAGCGAGCCACTCAACCAAGTCTGGTGCATCCTTTAAAGTAATTGAACGCACCTTCTGCAACTTCCCACTTTGGCTCAAGCCTGTTGCTCCTGCCCTACCCCTACCACCCCTGCGGAAGGGCCTGCCTCTTCCTCTGCCTGTCATTTTTTAAATGACCCTGTGACAAAACTCTTAGTCCCTATACCGATGAAGGACTGCTGCAGTATAGGGCAGCGGTCAGCAGTGGTGCACGTCAACCCTATCTATTGTGGACCGATAGCGGTCCTTACAGAACAGCAGACTGTACCGCACTCAAGCCTATGTACCGTAGCACCCTATACCAAGTTACCAGTCCTTATAAGAACTTTTGTGGACCAAGCAGGTTGTGTATTAGTGTTTAGCAGACTGTACGTCAGTCCCTATACCGCTGAAGGACTGCTGCAGTATAGGGCAGCGGTCAGCAGTGGTGCACGTCAACCCTATCTATTGTGGACCGATAGCGGTCCTTACAGAACAGCAGACTGTACCGCACTCAAGCCTATGTACCGTAGCACCCTATACCAAGTTACCAGTCCTTATAAGAACTTTTGTGGACCAAGCAGGTTGTGTATTAGTGTTTAGCAGACTGTACGTCAGTCCCTATACCGCTGAAGGACTGCTGCAGTATAGGGCAGCGGTCAGCAGTGGTGCACGTCAACCCTATCTATTGTGGACCGATAGCGGTCCTTACAGAACAGCAGACTGTACCGCACTCAAGCCTATGTACCGTAGCACCCTATACCAAGTTACCAGTCCTTATAAGAACTTTAGTGGAACAAGCAGGTTGTGTGTTAGTGATTAGCAGACTGTACGTCAGTCCCTATACCGCTGAAGGACTGCTGCAGTATAGGGCAGCGGTCAGCAGTGGTGCACGTCAACCCTATCTATTGTGGACCGATAGCGGTCCTTACAGAACAGCAGACTGTACCGCACTCAAGCCTATGTACCGTAGCACCCTATACCAAGTTACCAGTCCTTATAAGAACTTTTGTGGAACAAGTGAGTTGTGAATGTTTAGCAGACTGCAGCAGAAGGGCAGCAGTCAAGTATAATATCCTTTCTATATTTGGAAGAAAGAATATTATACATGTACAAGCCTATTACTGTACCACTGATACCAGTCCTGAAAAGAACCTTTGTGGAACTAATAATAACAGCAAGTCTTTAAAATTACCCTCACTGCCTGACAACACTGCTTCCTTCCTGTCCCTATACAAATTGGCAAAAAAAGAGAACGATTAGTGGTTACTGGAACAGCTCTTTTGTGGACCTTGATAGTAACAGCTAATGATGATGATGATGATGATGATGATGAAAGACTAATCTGGCTGTCCCTGTAGCATACACCGTCCTTTCCCTTTCTCTAAACTAACAAAAGACACTCAGGCTGCTGCAAGAATCAGCAGCACAGCAAACCTATCAACACCTAACACCTATACCAGTCCTGAAAAGAACTTTTGTGTACCAAATAGCTAGTGGTTTATCTCTCCCTACTCCACACAGGAACCTGTCCCTATCGTAACAGAAGAAAGAATGTAAAATGGCCACCGGATCGGGTGTATTTATAGGTTAGGGGGAATGTCCAAGTGTCCATGTGCTGTCATGTCTCAATTGGCTGTCCTGTATCACATGATAAACGTGTCACCAAAGGTTAAAGTTCTTGTATACATTAAACACGTAAGTCCGCCGCGGCGAACGACGGAAAAAGGCGTTCGAACGTGCGGACCGCGAATGTCGGAAATTCGCCGCGAAACGACCGCCGGGCGAAACGTTCGTCCATCACTACAGATCAACTGTTTCCCTTTCCTGGCCATCCAGGAATAATGGTCTGATATACTCCGGCATGGAGGAGGTGGGTATGGGTGTGCCGGAAGCGAGGGCAGAGGGGACAGGAGGGGACTTACCTGTGGCCTTTTTTTTGAGATGATGCATTTAAGCTTGGAGGAGAGATATGAGGTCTATAAGACCCCATATCTCTCCATAAAAAGGACCTGTCATGCACCATTCCTATTAATAGGAATAAAAGTGATAAAAAACAATGTTAAAGGGAAAGTTTAAAAAAAAATAAAAATCCTTTTGTACAGATTTGCCAATTTACGCAACTGTTTCATGCTAGCGGTTCATTGTATGGCAGATATTGGTTATATGGAAATAGAGAGAGAGACGGCGCCCTCTAAGTGCAGCAGTAAAGTTGCTCAAATTTATTAAAAATGGTTAAAAAACACTCACATTAGATTAGTGGTGTACAGGCATATCAGGGATAAGATGTTTCATCCGTAAGTCCATGAGGGCGACTCGCAGGGCTGTAAGGCAAGGTTCCTTGGAGTGGTCAGAGCAATCAGGGTGGTGCTGATAGCTGTGGTGCCTTTAGTCCGGTGTTCGGGGAGTCGATGTCCTCAGGAGACGGGCTAGGCAGAGCGGCGCTTCGGAGCATGCATGCTCCTTCATCAGGCTTCCTTAGGAAGCCTGATGAAGGAGCATGCATGCTCCGAAGCGCCGCTCTGCCTAGCCCGTCTCCTGAGGACATCGACTCCCCGAACACCGGACTAAAGGCACCACAGCTATCAGCACCACCCTGATTGCTCTGACCACTCCAAGGAACCTTGCCTTACAGCCCTGCGAGTCGCCCTCATGGACTTACGGATGAAACATCTTATCCCTGATATGCCTGTACACCACTAATCTAATGTGAGTGTTTTTTAACCATTTTTAATAAATTTGAGCAACTTTACTGCTGCACTTAGAGGGCGCCGTCTCTCTCTCTATTTCCTTGTTTCCTAGAGCTTCTTCTTGCTTTAAGACTGGCAGCCTTTTAGGATACAGCTTGTACTGCTGATCCCCCACACGGACCACCCTGATGATCCACAAAGACCCTGAACTTCTCATCGAGGATACTGGTGTGTGGACATACCCAAAACCCACACAAAAACTGATATACTTCAGCTACATAAAAACGACCTATCTTTTATACTAACAATTTTTTACACATATATGTTGTGACTATACTATAATACATTCTTGGGATCCCCAGCGAGCGCCATATTACCCTCCTCCGCTGAGATATTGGTTATATGACTTTGTTTCTTTGCGGTTTATGTTATTTTCTAAAAATTCAATAAAAACTATTGAAATAAAAAATAAAAAAATTCAATAAAATAAACAATTAAAAAATAAAAATTAAAGTGCCCCCATCCCCACGAGCTTGTACGCAGAAGCGAATGCATACGTAAGTCACGCCCTCATATGGAAACGACATCCAAACCACACATGTGAGGCATCACCGGTAACGTTGGAGCAAGAGCAATAATTTTAGCCCCAGACCTCCTCTGTAACTCTAAACAGGTAACCTGTAAAAAAATTTAAGTGGGCGCCTATGGAGATTTTTACGTACCGAAGTTTGGCACCATACCACGAGTGTGCGCAATTTTAAAGCGTGATAAGTGAGGTATCTATTAACTCAGCATAACACCATCTGTCACATTTTTTTTTTTCAATCATGACAAAATGACAGCGCAAATAACGTGTGACATTAAAAGTTGCTTAAAAAAATATAAATATATATCATGTTTGGGGGTTCTGAGTAATTTTCTAGCAATAAAAGGGTGATTTTTACATGTAGAAGAGAAGTGACATATTTTGCGCAGCATGGAAGTGGATAAACATGATATGGAAACACTGGGAATACCCATACCTGATTTACACTTAAAAAGTCAACACAGTATAACAAATAATAAGGATGATTTTTACATGTAGAAGAGAAGTGACATATTTTGCATGGAAGTGGATAAACGTGATATGGAAACCCTGGAAATACCCATAACATGTCACTTGCCTGATTTACACTTAAAAAGCCAACACAGTATAACAAATTATCAGCCCCTGATATTTACTGACAGTTGTAAAAAAATCACTGATTTTTACAAACTGCCAGTAAATTTACTGACGGTTGGCAACCCTGACATTAGGTCAGAGCAGAGACAATCAGCAGCCTTTGGTGATCGGAATCCTCAATCTGTACACAGGGATAGGACACTGACCCGAGCTGCAGACCATATAAAATCTTGTAGTGGGATGGATGTGGCCCGTGAGCTGTAGATTCAGAGACCCCTGCCCTACAGGTATGAGTTTCTTATTTTTTTTTGTTCAAGTTACATACTTTAGACAGAACATGGCAGTGAGATTCGGCTTCTCACGAATCTTGTACCCGGCCATGAGACAGTTGACGGTGAAGACTCCTCCGATGATGATGTCTCCATCCTGAACATATTCATAGTCCTCATACGCCGGTACAATCTGCAGGTCACAAGCTGGCAAGGAACTGCAGACACTATTTGGGCATAATATTAAACACAGAATTAAAATAAGCCACATATTTCTTATCAAATTAAATATTTCCATAAATCTGAACAAATGCAGAGCAAGAAATCTGTACATGACATTACATGGTGTGAGCTGCCGTGTCTGTCGGTGCAGCAGATCGGAGCCCTCTGTGCTCGGTTTATAAAGACGTGTAGTGCCGAGATTAGAATTTTATTTAGCCGTAGAAAAGAAAAAAATAAGCTTCTGTATTATAGTTGCCTGAAGTTGCCAGAAAAGATTTTCTAATAAAATAATTTTCTATTAAAATATGTAATGTGCTAAAAGCATTTTTTTTTTATTTATTTCTTTTCATTCTACTGTGTCAATTCCTTTTTCCTGACACAAAGCACAACAGCATACACATATGGGATAGGCTCCACCTCTTGTCCAATTAGGACTATACTATATTTAAATAAGTCATCTCCCCCAAGGCGCCATTCTCTTTTTTTCCTCAAATGCTCAGATGGTTATGGCTAAAGAAAGAAGATTTTTATTTTTTCCCTCACCTTGCCGGATTCATCTGGCCAGCCGCACAGGTTCAGCCTCTTCCCTGTGGCGAAGCCCCTCTGTTCAGTTGTAAATAATCCATACGAGGGAGACTCCATCAGACCCAGATGTTGGGGGGGCTGGGATACTGGTCTCTGGTGATAGGTGGGATGCCCCCCCCCCCCCCCCATACGTTCGGGCAGCATGGTTCCCCAGTTACTGGCACTACACTCCGTGAGCACAGGACACCCCCTTATAGAATTCAGCAAAAGAACAACCTAGTGCACAAGACACGGTATAACACCTCAGGATTTTAAATGACAGACCGAATGTAAGGTAGAAAATTATTTTGCCCCCTTGCTCACATTGACTTATGCGGGTTGTGTCCCTTCCTGTTTGCTTCTAATCTTGAGGCGCAGACATATAGGACGTATACGTGCCAACGCCATGCACTGTCTCATCTGAGAGCATCCATACACACAGCCACAGCTATTCCATGATGCAGCATGCGTGTATTCCCGGCCCCAGCTGACTCCGCTTGCTCATCAGCAATCATGGTCAGCGATTTTTCATCTGTCTCTATCTGACTTGTCTCCTCATTCTGGTAATTCTGATCACACCACACTGTAGGAGTGGCATCTATTCAGACACATTGCCATTAAGGTATGTTACTAGCAGCTCTGTTATCTAAGTAGGACCACAAATCTGTCTGTCTCTATATTGGACATCGATTGATACTTATCTACTTTTGGATTATACCAAGTTTGTTGGTTTATATCCATGTATACTTCTAGTGCTAAATATTGCACTTACACTACTGGCGTTTCTTTTGTGTTCAAACTTACAGATCTACATCAGCCAAACGTTGGCTTATACTCCATAGTGTCCGGTCAGCAGTGGTTGATTTTTATCACCACTAGCTGGGTGCTCTTGCAATGGGTTCCACTCCTCCATCCCCAGATCTGTGCTGCTGTGGCTGGCCTCTGTGCCCCTGTTCACCAACTCAGAGCTGTCTATGGCTGCCTGTGGACCTGGATCGGTATACACGTTTATTCCATCTCCTCAGGTGTCCCCCCCCCCCCCATGCAATTTTGCTCTCCACCTGCTCTGAGACATACAATAAATAGCAGCTAGACTTAAAATCAGCTTACTGTATCAGATCAGGCAGCAATTGTGATTGGTTGCCAGAGGTTACAGCATATCATGACTGCTTAATGACTGGTTGATAGAGGTTACAGCACACATTACGGCTCACTGATTAGTTGCTAGAGGTTACAGCAAATTATTTCTGCTTGTTAATTGGTTGCTAGAGGTTAAAGCACATCATCTCCTCACTGCAGGGGAGCATGATACACATATGAATGCCACCTTTATTTACATATCAATGCTGCCAGCCGCATCTATTTATTTATTAATGCCGCCACTATTTACATATGAATGCCGGTTATTTACATGTAAACGCAGGGTCTGCAGGTGAGTCATCTGTACACAACAATAAGGCAGAGCTGGGCAGCATTAGTACCATCATTTCACACTGAGATATCAGGACTAGTGATGGTCCGAACCTCCGACGGGACGTTTCGCGAACGCGGACCGTGAACGCGGCCGATAGTTCGCGAAACCGAAAGTTCGCGGCGGGCCCCATTGACTTCAATGGGAGGCGAACTTCGCAAACCTTTAGGTCAAATTTGCAGCCACAAAATAATTATTAGCTGGGCAAACATAGTCCCACCACATGGCCAATGACATAATACATGTATGAGGTGAATCTGGGATCGACAACTACAAGCATTCTTTTTTTATATGGGAAATTGTTCTGACAATTCAGGACTGTGGAGCGCATGAAGGCAATGGAGGAGAGGGAAGGTCAGGGACCAGGGTAGGCAAAGAAGAGGGTGCAGGAGATGATCACCAGCAGCGTGACATACAGCAATGACACCTGCACCGTGATAGAGTCATCTGACAACAGCACCGTGATAGAGGGCACTGACATCAGCAGCGTGACATAAAGCACTGACATCAGCACTGTGATATACAGCACTGACAGCAGCACCGTGATAGAGGGCACTGCCATCAGCAGCGTGACATTAAGCACTGACATCAGCACCGTGATATACAGCACTGACAGCAGCACCGTGATAGAGAGCACTGACATCAGAAGCGTGACATTAAGCACTGACATCAGCACCGTGATATACAGCACTGACATCAGCAGCGTGACATTAAGCACTGACATCAGCACCGTGATATAAAGCACTGACAGCAGCACCGTGATAGAGGGCACTGACATCAGCAGCGGGACATAAAGCATTAACACCAGCACCGTGACATACAGCATTGACAGCAGCAGCGTGATAGAGAGCACTGACATCAGAAGCGTGACATTAAGCACTGACATCAGCACCGTGATATACAGCACTGACAGCAGCACCGTGATAGAGAGCACTGACATCAGAAGCGTGACATTAAGCACTGACATCAGCACCGTGATATACAGCACTGACATCAGCAGCGTGACATTAAGCACTGACATCAGCACCGTGACATAAAGCATTGACAGCAGCAGCGTGATAGAGAGCACTGACATCAGAAGCGTGACATTAAGCACTGACATCAGCACCGTGATATACAGCACTGACAGCAGCAGCGTGACATTAAGCACTCACACCAGCACCGTGATATACAGCACTGACAGCAGCACCGTAAGCAGCCCCAGGAGTAAGTCAGCACAGCACAGGGATGGTGTGATCCCCTCATAATAAGCAGGCCCAGGATAAACTCAGCACAGCACAGGGATGGTGTGATCCCCTCATAATAAGAAACCCCAGGAGGAAGTCAGCACAGCACAGGTATGGTGTGATCCCTTCATAATAAGCAGACCCAGGATAAACTCAGCACAGCACAGGGATGGTGTGATCCCCTCATAATAAGAACCCCCAGGAGGAAGTCAGCACAGCACAGGGATGGTGTGATCCCCTCATAATAAGAACCCCCAGGAGTAAGTCAGCACAGGACAGGGATGGTGTGATCCCCTCATAATAAGAACCCCCAGGAGGAAGTCAGCACAGCACAGGGATGGTGTGATCCCCTCATAATAAGCAGGCCTAGGAGAAACTCAGCACAGCACAGGGATGGTGTGATCCCCTCATAAGCAGCCCCAGTAGAAATATGACACTGCTCAACCTCTTCAAAGAGGAGGGTAGGGGCATATAGTACGGTGTGCTTTTTTGGGACAAGGAAGTGAGCCAAATGAAGAAAGAAGGTCTGTGTGCTTGATTAAAAAAATAGTTTATAGACATATACATGGTCTACTGGTCACATGTGTTGAATTCCTTAGAGATCCATGCCTCATTCATTTTTATAAATGTGAGGTAGTTAACACTGTCGTGAGCTAGGCGAGTACGCTTATCGGTCACGATCCCCCCTGCTGCGCTGAACGTCCTTTCGGACAGGACACTGGATGAGGGGCAAGCCAACAGTTCGATTGCAAATTGGGCAAGCTCTGGCCAGAGGTCAAGCCTGCCCACCCAGTAGTCCAGGGGTTCATCACTCCTCAGAGCGTCCACATCGGCCGTTAACCCAATGTAGTCGGACACCTGACGGTCTAGGCGTTCCCTGATGCTGGATCCGGATGACACCTGTCGATGGGTCAGCTGAAAGAATGACCTCATATCCGAAGTCACCAACACATCTTCAAACCGGGCCTCTTCTTGCAGGCGCTGTTGGATTGGTACCCGCAAATCCTTCTCTGGGAGTGGGAATTGCTCCTCTGCCAGCGCACGCAAAAGCAGAATGCAGCATTTCTCGAAGCAAGGCCTGGAAGTGCTGCATTCTGACAGCCCTCTGTGACGGTGGTACCATTTCCGCCATTTTGTGTTTGTACCGGGGGTCTAAGTACGTTGCCACCCAGTACTGGTCCTTGACCCTTATACTTTTTATACGGGGGTCCCTATTAAAACACTGGAGCATGAAGGCCCCCATTTGCACTAAAGTGGAAGCGGTGTGGTGGCCTGGCTCCTGCTCATCGTCCAGGATAATGTCGTCCTCTTCATTCTCCTCTCCCCATCCACGCACAACAGGGATCCCAGAAAGGTTTAAAGCATGCTCTTCTTGCTCCTCCTCATCTGCCCCGGCACCATCCTCCTCTGACTCCTCTTCAGACTCCTGTTGTTGACTTGTCTCAGATAGAGTAGCCCCCCCTGGGAATTCATCCAGCATTGCGACTTCCTCATCTTCCCGCTCCTGCTCCTCCACAGCCTGATCAATGACATGACGCAATGCACGCTCCATAAAGAAGGCATAAGGTACCATGTCACTGATGGTGCCATGGCTGCGACTGGCCAGTTTGGTGATCTCCTCAAATGGCCGCAGAAGTCTGCATGCATCGCGCATGAGCAGCCACTGGCGCGGTGAAAAAAACCCCAGCTCCCCAGAACCGTTTCTGCCGCAGAGTTCATACAGGTAGACATTAACTGCACGTTTCTGCTGGAGCAGCCTATCAAGCATATAGAAGGTTGAGTTCCATCGCGTCGGGCAATCGCAAATAAGACGTCTGACCGGCAGATTGTGTCGCCGCTGAATGTCAGCAAGGCGAGCCATGGCTGTGTAAGATCTTCTGAAATGGGCCGAGATTTTCCTTGCCTGCCGCAAGATGTCCTGGACCCCAGGGTATTTGACAAGGAATCGCTGCACGACCAAGTTTAAGACGTGTGCCATGCATGGCACGTGCGTGATTTTGCCCTGTTTCAATGCGCTAAGCAGATTGGCACCGTTGTCACACACCACTTTACCAACTGTCAAATTGAGCGGTGTTAGCCACTGATCTGCCTGTGAACGCAAAGCTGAAAGGAGTGCCGGGCCAGTGTGGCTCTTGGCTTCCAGGCACAACAGACGCAGCACGGCATGGCAACGTCTCACCTGGCATGTGGAATAGGTTCTGGGGAGCTTGGGCGGTGCAGCGGAAGAGACGCTAGCAGCGGAAAAGGAGGAGGCAGCTGAGGAGGAGAGGGAGGAGGATGGAGTAGGAGGAGGAGGAGAAGAAGAGTCAGGCCTGCATGCAATCCGTGGCGGTAAAACCAAATCTACACGGGTGGCACGGGTTACATGCTTGACGGCCATCAGAAGGTTCACCCAGTGGGCAGTAAAAGTGATATACCTTCCCTGCCCGTGTTTGCTAGACCACGTGTCTGTGGTCAGATGTATCTTGGCACCGACACTGTGTGCCAGAGATACATTCACTTGCCGCTGAACATGGCCATATAGCTCTGGGATGCCCTTCTCCGAGAAATACTTCCTTCCTGGGACCTTCCATTGTGGTGTTCCAATGGCCACAAATTTGCGAAAGGCCTCCGAGTCCAACAGTTTATATGGCAGTAGTTGGCGGGCTATCAGTTCTGACAAGCCAGCCGTCAACCGTTGGGCAAGAGGGTTATCCGGCGTCATAATTTTTTTACGCTCGAACATTAAGCCCACGGAAGCCTGCCTTTTTGCAGAAAAACGTGAGCTTGGCGTGATGGAAGGTGGAGTGGAGGACAATTGTGAGGAGAGAGGAGAAGGAGAAGTAGAAGACGAGGCTGGACGGTGAGAGCCTGCAGTGTGGCTTTGTGTGTTTCGTTGCTCCCACTGGGCTCGGTGATGGCTGCTCATGTGCCTTCTTAAGGCGGTCGTCCCTAGGTGAGTGTTGGGCTTACCGCGACTAATGCGTTGACTGCAAAGATTGCAGATGGCAACGCTATTGTCAGCAGCGGACACGTTAAAAAAAGCCCACACTGCGGAGCCATGTGCCGGTGTCCTGGGAGCGCCAGATGTGACCGTACATGGCCGATGACTCGCTCCTGATACATTTGCAGTCTGCTTTGTCCCTCCTGTGCAATGTAAGTTATTCCTGCTTCTCCTCCCTATCTGCTGGTCCATATCTCCCTCTGAACTCCCCTCCTCTTCCTCTCTTGTGGGCACCCACGTGACATCACTAGACACGTCATCATCAATGTCCCCTTCCCCACCGCTATAAGTAGAGATCTCGGAGAAGGCAGCAACACCAGGAACCAACCTCCTGCTTGGGCTGATCTGGGTACTGTCGTCAGACTGCTGAGTAGCGGTTGTTGCTACCTCCTCTTCCTGATCCAATACCAAGAGTGGCTGCGCATCAGAAATGTCCTCTTGATATGGATCGGAAAATAATTCCTGTGACTCAAGCGGAAGGTATGTGGTGGTGGTGGTGGTGGTGTTGTTGTTGGTGGTAGTGTCTTTGGGGGTGCACATAGCAGAGAGTGAAGAAGAGGGTGCAGATCGAGAGGATGAGGAGGGTGCAGAAGAGTAAGGCTGAGTCAGCCACTCAACCAATTCTGGTGCGTCCTTTAAAGTAATTGAACGCACCTTCTGCAACTTCCCACTTTGGCTCAAGGCTGGTGCTCCTGCCCTACCCCTACCACCCCTGCGGAAGGGCCTGCCTCTTCCTCTGCCTGTCATTTTTTAAATCACCCTGTGACAAAACTCTTAGTCCCTATACCGATGAAGGACTGCTGCAGTATAGGGCAGCGGTCAGCAGTAGTGCACCTCAACCCTATGTATTGTGGACCGATACCAGTCCTTATAGAATAGCAGACTGTACCTCACTCAACCCTATGTACTGTAGCACCCTAGACCAAGTTACCAGTCCTTATAAGAACTTTTGTGGACCAAGCAGGTTGTGTGTGACTGATTAGAAGACTTTACGTCAGTCCCTATACCAATGATGGACTGCTGCAGTATAGGGCAGCGGTCAGCAGTAGTGCACCTCAACCCTATGTATTGTGGACCGATAGCGGTCCTTACAGAACAGCAGACTGTACCGCACTCAACCCTATGTACTGTAGCACCCTAGACCAAGTTACCAGTCCTTATAAGAACTTTTGTGGACCAAGCAGGTTGTGTGTTAGTGATTAGCAGACTGTACGTCAGTCCCTATACCAATGAAGGACTGCTGCAGTATAGGGCAGCAGTCAGCAGTAGTGCACCTCAACCCTATGTATTGTGGACCGATAACAGTCCTTATAGAATAGCAGACTGTACCTCACTCAACCCTATGTACTGTAGAACCCTAGACCAAGTTACCAGTCCTTATAAGAACTTTTGTGGACCAAGCAGGTTGTGTGTTAGTGATTAGCAGACTGTACGTCAGTCCCTATACCAATGAAGGACTGCTGCAGTATAGGGCAGCAGTCAGCAGTAGTGCACCTCAACCCTATGTATTGTGGACCAATAACAGTCCTTATAGAATAGCAGACTGTACCTCACTCAACCCTATGTACTGTAGCACCCTAGACCAAGTTACCAGTCCTTATAAGAACTTTTGTGGACCAAGCAGGTTGTGTGTTTGTGATTAGCAGACTGTACGTCAGTCCCTATACCAATGAAGGACTGCTGCAGTATAGGGCAGCGGTCAGCAGTGGTGCACCTCAACCCTATCTATTGTGGACCGATAGCGGTCCTTACAGAACAGCAGACTGTACCGCACTCAACCCTATGTACTGTAGCACCCTAGACCAAGTTACCAGTCCTTATAAGAACTTTTGTGGACCAAGCAGGTTGTGTGTTTGTGATTAGCAGACTGTACGTCAGTCCCTATACCAATGAAGGACTGCTGCAGTATAGGGCAGCGGTCAGCAGTGGTGCACCTCAACCCTATCTATTGTGGACCGATAGCGGTCCTTACAGAACAGCAGACTGTACCGCACTCAACCCTATGTACTGTAGCACCCTACACAGACCAAGTTACCAGTCCTGATAAAGAGCTTTGTGGAACAAGTGAGTTGTGAATGATTAGGAGACTGCAGCAGAAGGGCAGCAGTCAAGTATAATATTCTTTCTATATTTGGAAGAAAGAATATTATACGTGTACAAGCCTATTACCATACCACTGATACCAGTCCTGAAAAGAACCTTTGTGGAACTAATAGTAACAGCAACTCTTTAAACTGACCCTCACTGCCTGACACACTGCTTCCTTCCTGTCCCTATACAAAGTGGCAAAAAAGAGGAGACTGGAACGATTACTGGTTACTGGAATAGCTCTTTTGTGGACCTGATAGTAACAGCTAATGATGATGATGATGATGATGACTAAACTGACTCTCCCTGCAGCACACACCGTCCTGTCCCTTTCTCTAAACTGACAAAAGACACTCAGGCTGCTGCAAGAATCAGTAGCACAGCAAACCTATATACACCTAACACCTATACCAGTCCTGAAAAGAACTTTTGTGTACCAAATAGCTAGCGATTTATCTCTCCCTACTCCACACAGCAACCTTTCCCTATAGTGACAGAAGAAAGAATGTAAAATGGCCGCCGGATCGGGTGTATTTATAGGTTAGGGGGAATGTCCAAGTGACCTTGTGCTGTCATGTCTCAATTGGCTGTCCTGTACCCCATGATGGATGTGTCATCAGGTCAAAGTTCCTTTACACAGTAAAAACACGGAAGTCCGCCGGGCGAACGACGCCAATAGTCCGCCGAACTGGCGGACCGCGAACAGCCGAAAATCGCCGCGAACCGACCGCCGGGCGAACTGTTCGGCCATCACTAATCAGGACACAGTACAGGACTAAAACTTCAAGGGACAAGGGAATTTAAACTGGGATAGTTGGCAAGTATGAGGCAGCTGCTTTGGGCCCCACAACAATGACAGGGCCCAGGGCAGCTGCCCCTTTTGCCCTGCCTTAAAGACGGCCCTGGGTTTAGCATGTAGACCATCGTTGATCAGACTGACCAAATGTCTTTGCACACACTGCCAATCCCTGCCTCAATTATTTTTAGAATTCAGCTGCCTGGGAATGGCCAGGAAGCTATCTAACAGCAGGGACATGAAATCCAGGGCAGCGCCCTCTTCCAAAATGGAAAAGGGCTTCCAGTGGCCGGGCTAAGGGCTGCCTGAAATGGCATCCAATGGACTTCCGGCTGTCAGAGGTGTACCAATACTTCCGGTTCACCAAAAATGCCCAGAAAATGTTGTAAGAAGTCAGTGGACACCTGGGAGAGTTAAGGCCCCCCTCCCATGCACTTATAATAAGAGTCACAGCAAAATGGTGCACAAACAGGAGAGAGTGCACACAACGGACGCCAGATAAGAGGGGGAAGCGAGAGCTGCAGGAGGGGGAGGGGGAACAGTGACACTGCATAGCAAAGCACTGATAATGTCCTTATCGTAACAAATTGCCTGTTTATGCCGTGTGGAGTCAATACGTCTACAGAGTAAAGACATACTCCTAAAACTTGTTATTTTGAAGCAGTATTAGAAAACAACATGAGTTCTCCCAGAGACCAGCCAACCAATATATGATGAGGGTTAGGTAAGTAGGTAATAAATACATTTAAAAGAGATCATTGGGCTAATCAAATGTAAATCTTTACAGCCCTTACAGCCAATACAGTTCCTCAAAATGGCCAGAAAAAAAGCCCAAGCTCAGCGACAGCCCATTCAAAGACCCGCCAAGAGAGCCGGTACAGAATGGAGGATACACAAGCTGAAAAGGATACAGAGGGCCAATGTCTAGGATGAGGTTTTAAGGTTTTACCTAGAAAGGTTTTATGGCAGGCATGCCTTCTGGAAGCAGCAACAGATAGAGAGTCAGAGAAAGAAGATATAATTGCATTAATCAAACAGACAGTACAAGACAGGATGTGTCGAGCAAGACTACACAACCAGAGACAGTGTTCAGCCCGCCATTCACACAAAGAAATACCCCAAGAGAACCATCACTAGCATCAGGCTTAGACGATGAAGAGTAATTTGCTGGGTTTGACTTTGCTCTAGTGCAGCCCCTAGTAAGAGCAGTAAGAGAAGCTCTTGAGTGGGAGGAGGAAGTTACACATCCTGCGAAAACCAGGAAATACTACCCGCAATTAAAAAACAAATGGATACTCACATGTCGATAAAACAATTTAACCCAACACTAATGCACTCCAGCTGGACGCAGTGAAACTTATCTCAGCAGGACCAAATGGTTGGAAACTGACACATTTGGGGGGGTCAAGCCCCCTTTCTCAGAGCTAAATGCATCAGTGTTGTTCTAAATTTATAGTAGTAGCTAGTAGTTTTATCAGCATGTATTAATGTGTCACTTTCCAAAAAAGTATTTATAGAAATGTAAAAGGTGTCTGCGCCCTTCTGTGTGTTTTTTTTTTTTTTTGCAGTATATTTGATGTATAACATGTACGATACTACAGTACCATCTAGAGTTTGGTTTTAAGAATTTATTCCCTCAAAGAGACTGATATAATAAGATGATAGAAGTAGGAAGGGTTACTACGCCCATGTGCAAATGGCTAAAATACTTTCTAAATAAAATGTCAGCACAAATTGGAAGTGGATTTCATAACCTAACATAACACCAAGTTTAAACTACAAGACAACCAGATCAAGATACAGCTTTTCTTTGAATGCTTAATGCCTTAAGTCCTGTTCAAGGAGGACATTGTGGACCAGTTATAACAGAAGCTAAGTGACTTTTAGTGTACCCTTACTACATACATTATTGGCAAAGCTCATTTGCTAGGTGTCAGGGCCGGGCTCAGCCCTTTCTTCTCTGAGCTGGACGCTCAGTTTTTCGGCTAATTGCTAGCTCCTATCTCTTCATAGTGACTCACCTGTTGATGATATCCTGCTTGTCAGTCCTGCCTACTTAAGCCGTCCAGTCCAGATGATCTCTGCCTTCGCCTTGGTCACATCTCTAGAAACGCTATCCTGTGTTCCTGTTAAAGACCTGCTTGGCTGACATTCCTTTTGGCTTATTTTACTATCTGTTCCGGTTCCTGAACTCTGGCAATGTTTTGACTATGTTTACTCTGTTTACCTTTTTTTATTATTATTAAACAAGTGTGATTTAACTTCACTTCTGTCTCAGTCTGATTCATGGTTTCTGACAGTAGGCGAAGGCCATGAATTCAGAAGATGCAGTCAATCCACTTGTTGATAATATTTCTCACAGATTGGATGAGCAGTATCTCCGCATGGATCAGTTTGCCATGGCATTACAAAAGGTCCTGAGTTGCATGGCTCACCTGGAATCTCCCATTGTGGCTGCTCTGGTACAACCTGTGTTGCAGGCCATCCCTGCTGCACCCACCTGGAGTATTACCTCTATAAGAGGTATGTCTGGTTCCTCTCCGCTTCCCCAGCGATTTGGGGGCAATCCAGCCCAGTGCAGAAGGTTTCTCAGCCAGGTTGAGATATACTTTGAGATGCTGCCCCAGGCATTTCCCACAGACAAATGCAAAGTAGGTTTCGTGATATCTTTGATTTCTGAGAGAGCCTTGGCCTGGGCAAATCCTCTATGGGAGATGCAAAAACCTTTTGTCTTGAGTTACCCTGAGTTTGTAGCTTTTAAAAGGATATTTGATATTCTCGCACGCTCCGATTCTGCTGCCAAGTGCCTCATGTCCATCAAACAGAGTACGAGAACTGTAACCGATTATGCCATTGAATTCCATACTCTGGCAGCAGAGGTTGCATGGAATAATGAGGCCCCCGTGGTCTCCTGGATACCATCAATGATAAGATAGCAGCCCGAGATATACCCACTGAGCTAGAGAAGTTGATCCCGTTTGCCATCCTCATTGACTCCAGTCTCAGAGAAAGACTCTCTTTTAAGGAACGCTTGCAAAAGCCTCCTGTACCTTTGTCTCCGAACTTTGCAGTTCCACCCTTGCCTCCCTCACCTCCCATGCCTCCTGGTACTAAGTCGGTCTGTGAAGATGAACCCATGCACTTGGGCTTCACGCATCTCTCTGTAGATGAGAGAACACTTAATAGGGGGAGGGAGAGATTGTGCCTTTATTTTGGCCAGCAGGTCACTTTTTGAGGCCCTGTCATGGACAGACCATAGGTAGCATTGTTTCGTCCTCAGTTATCCAGAAGGATAAGCCCCTGGTTTTGGTTACCTTTTCTTGGGCTGAGTCGTTCGTTGAGATACAGGCTCTAATCGACTCTGGGGCTATAGGCCTGTTGATTGATGCTGCCTTTGTATCAAAGCACTCGATTCTCCTGAAACTGTGTGACACTCCACTTACCATTGAGGCTCTTGATGAAAGAACTCTACAGCCTGCCCATGTGACTGCTCTGTTGTCCATGGCCATAGGGGCTCTTCACCATGAGGTAATCCAATTCCAAGTTATTTCCTCACCTAAGTTTTTGCTGGTTATTGGTTATCCTTGGTTACAGAGGCACAACCCCTCTTTTGATTGGCTCCATGCTGAGGTTCTCACCTGGTCACCACAATGCACTGCTTCCAGAAATTAGCAAAGGTCCTGTGCACTTATTCTCTCTCCTTCCTGCCGGAAGAGTACCGCAATTTTAGCAATGTGTATGACAAAGGTCAAGCCAGTAGTTTGCCTACACACTGGTCATATGATAGCACAATTGACCTTCAGTCTGGTGCTATACCCCCTCGTGGCTGGGTTTACCCTTTTTTTGGTCTTGGAAGATAAGGCCATGGAGGAGTATGTTGCAGACACACTTTCTCAAGGTTTTATCCACAAATCCTCATCTTTATAGATGGCCTTACGGTTCGACCAGCAGTCGGTTCGCAGCGAATCTTGCTCGTTCGCGATTCGCCAAACCGGCAAACTTCTGGCACTGTTCGTGGCGGCCATATTTGTTTACATTGTGAATAACTTTGACCCATGACACATCCATCATGGGGTACAGGACAGCCAATTGAGACATTTCAGCCCATGGACAATTGGACACTCCCCCTACCTTATAAATAGACCTGATCTGGCGGCCATTTTACATTCTGTCTTTTGTCAGTGTAAGAAGAGGTTGCTGTGTGGAGCAGGGACAGACTGTAGTGACACAAATCGCTAGCTATTAGGTCCACAAAAGTCCTTTTAAGGACTGGTATAGGTGTACAGTATAGGGTTCTGGTGCACTGCTGCTGATTGCTGTGCTGCTGATTGCTGAGTGAGTGCACTGCTGACCGATTCCTCAGCAGTCTTTTGTCAGTGTAGGGACAGGACGCTGTGTGGAGCAGGGACAGTCAGTTTAATCACTAGCTATTACTATTAGGTCCACAAAGGTCCTTTTATGGACTGGTATAGGTGTACAGTATAGGGTTCTGGTGCACTGCTGCTGACTGCTGTGCTGGTGATTGCTGAGTGCACTGCTGACCAATTCTGCAGCTGTCTTTTGTCAGTGTAGGGACCGGATGCTGTGTGGAGCAGGGACAGTCAGTTTAATCATTAGCTATTACTATTAGGTCCACAAAGGTCCTTTTACGGACTGGTATAGGTGTACAGTATATAGGGTTGTATACGTATAATATACTTTCTTTCAAATATACTAAGTATATTATGGTGCACTGCTGACTGCTGTGCTGCTAATTGCTGCCCAATTCTGCAGCTGTCTTTTATCAGTGTAGGGACTGAAGGACAGTTTGGTGTTCTGAGCAGGGACAGTCTGCAAATCACTAGTTACTAGGTCCACAAAGGTCCTTTTAAGGACTGGTATAGGTGTACAGTATATAGGGTTGTACACGTATAATAGGATTTTTATATACAGCTTACCTGTAAAATCCTTTTCTTGAGAGTACATCACGGGACACAGAGCTTCATTACATAGTGGGTTATATAGGCACCTCTGGTGATTGGACACTGGCTAACCCCAATTAAGGAGAATTCCTCCCCTATATGACCCCTCCCATATGGGAGGCACCTCAGTTTTGTAGCAAAGCAATAAGAAACCACGTAAAACCCAAGAAGGGCGGGAGCTCTGTGTCCCATGATGTACTCTCAAAAAAAGGATTTTACAGGTAAGCTGTATATAAAAATCCTATTTTCTTGATCATACATCACGGGACACAGGAGCTTCATTACATAGTGGGATGTCCCAAAGCAATGCTCAGTTTGAGGGGAGGGAGACACAGATCAGAAATATAGACCGCCATGGACCAGAGGATCTAAACTGCAGCCTGCAGTACACTGTACACTGCGCCCAAAGGCGGTATCCTCTTGCCCTCTGACATCTACCTGATAAAATCTGGTGAATGTGTGGACTGATGACCAAGTTGCAGCCTTACAAATCTGAGCCAGGGAGGCCTGGTGATGCACTATCCAAGAAGCACTTACAGCCCTAGTTGAGTGCACCTTCACTTGAAAAGGAGGACTCTTCCTCTTACACTATAGGCCTGAAGAATGACTTGTCTAATCCATCTTGAGAGAGTGGATTTTGATGCCGCTTGGCCCTTTTTAGGGCCTTCTGGCAAAATAAATAAACAATCAGTTTTTCTTATCTGAGTAGTTGCCTGGAGATAGATACTGATTGCCCTTACCACATCTAAAGTGTGCAAAGACTCTTCTTCTGCAGACTGTGGATCCGGAAAAAAGGATGGTAGGATTACATCTTTATTCAAATGGAATCCTGAAACCACCTTAGGTAGAAAGGACCTATTAGGACGCATCACTACCCGGTCCTTATGAATAATTAGATAAGGTTCCTTGCTCGAGAGAGCTGCCAGCTCTAACACTCTTCTAGCCGAGGATATGTCTATCAAGAAAGCAAATTTTTTTTGTCCAAAAAACTAATGAAGCCTGATGCAATGGTTCAAATGGTTGTTCCTGCAATGCCGAGAGAACCAAATTCAGATCCCATGGGCATACCGGAGGTTTGACTGGTGGCCTTAACTGCATAGCCCCTGAATGAAAGCCCGCACAAGGGAATGTGATGCAAGTGGCTTCTGGAAAAATACTGACAAGGCTGAAATCTGCACCTTGATAGTGCTTGGTGTTCTGAGCAGGGACAGTCTGCAAATCACTAGCTACTAGGTCCACAAAGGTCCTTTTATAGGTGTACAGTATATAGGGTTGTACACATATAATATACTTTCTTAATCACTAGCTACTAGCTAGCTACTATTAGGTCCACAAAGGTCCTTTTAAGGACTGGTATAGGTGTACTATTTGGTGTGCAGTATATAGTGGTGTATTACACGTATAAAATACTTGCACATATAGAAAGCATAGTATAGTGCATTTCCAGTGCATAGTGCATAGTGTGTATAGTGTATTGTGACTGCTGAGCGGTTCAGCAGCGATACTACAAAGAGTGACAAACGCAATAAAAAAAAGTATTATAACTGGTGTGATAGACCAGTGGCCCCAAAAACTACAGATTGAAGCGGGGTGTTATATACCGTCTTCCACATACATACTGCACTTCTTTAGAGACTTTTGTCACAGGGTCATTTAAAAAATTACAGGCAGAGGAAGAGGCAGGCCCTTCCGCAGGGGTGGTAGGGGTAGGGCAGGAGCAACAGGCTTGAGCCAAAGTGGCAATTTGCAGAAGGTGCGTGCGATTACGTCAAAGATGCAACAGACTTGGTTGAGTGGCTCACTCAGCCTTACTCTTCTGCACCCTCCTCATCCTCTCGATCTGCACCCTCTTCTTCACTCTCTGCTGTATGCACCCCCAAAGACACTACCACCAACACCACCACCACCACCATATACCCTCTGCTTGAGTAGCAGGAATTATTGTCCGATCCATCACAAGACATTGCCGATGCGCAGCCACTCTTGGCATTGGATCAGGAAGATGAGGTAGCAACAACCGCCACTCAGCAGTCTGATGACAGTACCCAGATCAGCCCAAGGAGGAGGTTGGTCCCTGGTGTTGCTGCCTACTCTGCAATCTCTAATTATAGCGGTGGGTAAGGTGATGTCGATAATGACATGTCTAGTGATGTCACGTGGGTGCCCGCAAGAGAGGAAGAGGAGGGGAGTTCAGAGGGAGATATGGATCAGCAGATAGGGAGGAGAAGCAGGCAGAACTTAGATTTCACAGGAGGGACAAAGCAGACTGCAAATGTATCAGGAGCGAGGCATCAACCATGTACGGTCACATCTGGCACTCCAAGGACGCCGGCACATGGCTCCGCAGTGTGGGCTTTTTTTAACGTGTCCGCTGCTGACAATAGTGTTGCCATCTGCAGCCTTTGCAGTCAACGCATAAGTTGCGGTAAGCCCAACACTCACCTAGGGACTATCGCCTTAAGAAGGCACATGAGCTGCCATCACTGAGTCCAGTGGGAGCAACGGAACCCACAAAGCCACACTCCAGGCTCTCACCATCCAGCCTCATCTTCTACTTCTCCTTCTCCTCTCTCCTCAGAATTGTCCTCCACTCCACCTTCCATCATGCCGTCCTCACATTTTTCTACAAAAAGGCAGGCTTCTATGGGCCAAATGTTTGAGCGTAAAAAAAATTATGATGCCGGATAACCCTCTTGCCCAACGATTGACGGCTGGCTTGTCAGAACTGATAGCCCGCCAACTACTGCCATATAAACTGGTGGACTCGGAGGCCTTTCGTAAATTTGTGGCCATTGGAACACCACAATGGAAGGCCCCAGGAAGGAAGTATTTCTCATAGAAGGGCATCCCAGAGCTATATGGCCTTGTTCAGCGGCAAGTGAATGTATCTCTGGCACACAGTGTCAGTGCCAAGATACATCTGACCACAGACACGTGGTCTAGCAAATACGGGCAGTGAAGGTATATAACTTTTACTGCCCACTGGGTGAACATTCTGACAGCCGCCAAGCATGTAACCCGTGGCACCCGTGTAGATTTGGTTTTACCGCCATGGCTTGCATGCAGGCCTGGCTCTTCTTCTCCTCCTCCTCCTACTCCATCCTCCTCCCTCTCCTCCTCGGCTGACTCCTCCTTTTCCGCTGCTAGGGTCTCTTTCGCTGCACCGCCCAAGCTTCCCAGAACCTATTCGACATGCCAGGTGACACGTTGCCATGCTGTGTTGCGTCTGTTGTGCCTGGAAGCCAAGAGCCACACTGGCCCTGCACTCCTTTCAGCTTTGCATTCACAGGAAGATCAGTGGCTAACACCGCTCAATTTGACAGTTGGTAAAGTGGTGTGTGACAACGGTGCCAATCTGCTTAGCTCATTGAAACAGGGCAAAATTACGCACGTGCCATGCATGGCACACATCTTAAACTTGGTCGTGCAGCGATTCGTTGTCAAATACCCTGGGGTCCAGGACATCTTGCGGCAGGCGAGGAAAATCTCTCAGAAGATCTTACACGGCCATGGCTCGCCTTGCTGACATTCAGCAGCAACACAATCTGCCGGTCAGACGTCTTATTTGCGATTGCCTGACGCGATGGAACTCAACTTTCTATATGCTTGATAGGCTGATCCAGCAGAAACGTGCAGTTAACGACTGCCTGCACGAACTCTGTGGCAGAACAGGTTCTGGGAGCTGGGGTTTTTTTTCACTGTGCCAGTGGCTGCTCATGCACGACGCATGCAGACTTCTGGGGCCATTTGATGAGATCACCAAACTGGTCATTCGCAGCCATGGCGCTATCAGTGACATCGTACCTTATGCCTTCTTTATGGATCGTGCATTGCGTCATATCATTGATCATGCTGTGGAGGAGCGTGAAGATGAGGAAGTCGCAATGCTGGATGAATTCCCAGGGAGGGCTACTCTATCTGAGACAAGTCAACAACAGGAGTCTGAAGAGGAGTCAGAGGAGGATGGTGCCGGGGCGGATGAGGAGGAGCAAGAAGAGCATGCTTTAAACCTTTCTGGGATCCCTGTTGTTGTGCGTGGATGGGGAGAGGAGAACGAGGAGGATGATATTATCCTGGATGATGAGCAGGAGCGAGGCCACCACACCGCTTCCAGTTTAGTGAAAATGGGGGCCTTCATGCTCCAGTGTTTTAACAGGGACCCCCGTATAAAAAGCATAAAGGTCAAGGACCAGTACTGGGTGGCAATGTACTTAGACCCCCAGTACAAACACAAATTGGTGGAAATGTTACCACCAGCACAGAGGGCTGTCAGAATGGAGCGCTTACAGACCTTACTTCGACAACTGCTGCATTCTGCTTTTGCGTGCGCTGGCAGAAGTTGCGGGTACCAATCCAACAGCGTCTGCAAGAAGAGGGTGGTTTGAAGATGTGTTTGTGACTTCTGATATGAGGTCATTCTTTCAGCCGACCCATCGACAGGGGTCATCCGGATCCAGCATCAAAGAACGCCTAGACCGACAGGTGTCCGACTACATCAGGTTAACGGCCAATGTGGACGCTCTGAGGAGTGATGAACCCCTGGACTACTGGGTGGGCAGGCTTGACCTCTGGCCAGAGCTTGCCCAATTTGCAATGGAACTGTTGGCTGGCCCCTTGTCCAGTGTCCTGTCCTAAAGGACGTTCAGCGCAGCAAGGGGGATCGTGACCGATAAGCGCACTCACTTAGCTCAGGACAGTGTTGACTACCTCACAATTATAAAAATGAATGAGGCATGGATCTCGGAGGAATTCAACACATGTGACCAGTAGACCATGTATATGCATAACTCTATAAACAATGTATTTAATTGAGCACACTGACCTTTTTCTACCTTTGGCTCACTTCCTTGTACAAAAAAAGAACACCATACTATATGCCCGTACCCTCCTGTTTGAAGAGGTTGAGCGGTGTCATATTTTTGGGTCCCGCAGGGAGTTGCTGGTATCAGTGCTGCTGTCAGTGCTCTCTATCTCGGTGCCGGTGTCAGTGCTCTCTCTCTATCTTGGTGCTGGTGTCAGTGCCCTCTATCTCGGAGCTGGTGTTGTCTCAGTGCTCTTTATTACGGTGCTCGTGTCAGTGCTCTCTATTACGGTGCTGGTGTGGTCTCAGTGCTCTCTATCTCGGTGTTGGTGTGGTCTCAGTGCTCTCTATCTCGGTGCTGGTGTGGTCTCAGTGTTCTCTATCTCGGTGCGGGTGTGGTGTCAGTGCTATCTATTACGGTGCTGGTGTCAGTGCTCTCTCTCTATCTCGGTGCTGGTGTCAGTGGCAATGCGCTCTCTCTCTATCTTGGTGCTGGTGTGGTGTTAGTGCTCTCTATCTCAGTGCTGGTGTAGTCTCAGTGCTCTCTATCACAGTGCTTGTGTCAGTGCTCTCTATCTCGGTGCTGGTGTCAGTGCTCTCTATCACCGTGCTGGTGTCAGTGCTCTCTATCTCGGTGCTGGTGTCAGTGTTCTATCTCAGTGCTGGTGTCAGTGAGGGAGATAGCAGTGGAGAAGCCAATCAGCAGGCAGTGCCAGCACCATGGCTGAGGATCAGCACTGGACTGGCACCTCCGAACCACCGCAGTGGAGCCCTGCATAGGTGGAGGTAAGTGCCGGGCAGAGGGAGGGGCTCAAGCACAGGTTGGCACACTGGGACACTGGCAGATCATCTCCTGCACCCCCTTCATAGCCTGGCCTGACCTTGCCTCTCCTCCATGGCCTTCATGCGCTCCTGAATTGTCAAAATCTCACAGATAAAAAAAGAATGCTTGTTGTTGTCGATCCCAGATTCACTTAATACTTTTGTTATGTCAGTGTCCATATTGTGGGACTATGTGTGCACAGCTATTAAGTATTTTGTGGCTGACAATATGACCTGGAGGTTTTTAAGGTTCGCCTGCCATTAAAGTCAATGGGGTCCACAGCGAACTTTGCGGTTTTCAAACGTTTGGCCGCGTTCGCCAAGCATCCTGTTGGAAGTTCGTCTATCACTACTCATCTCCTGCTGGTGCTGGTTTATTCTTTGTGAAGAAGAAGAGTGATGAACTGAGACCTTGTATTGATTATAGGGGTTTCAATCATTTCATAATTAAGAATGCCTATCCAATTCCTTTGATTATGTAATTATTTGATCGCCTCAAGTGAGCTTGATTTGAGAGGGGCATACAATATCGTGAGGATTAAGGAAGGCAACGAGTTATGCAGTTATGTGTGGTGGTTTATCTCAATGATATCCTCATATTTTCCAAGTCTCTGGAAGGCATCACACAGATGTCTGTCATGTGCTTCAGAATCTAAGAGAGAACAATCTCTACTGTAAACTGGAGAAGTGCAAGTTCCATCATGAACAGGCTAAATTCCTGTCATTTCCATTGCTGGTTTTTTGATGGACCCAGAGAGACTTTCGGCAGTCCTACAGTGGCCACGACCCATGGGTTTACGTCCTCTGCAGCATTTCCTGGGCTTTGCCAACTATTATCGGAAGTTTATTCGTAACTTCTCGTCTCTGGTCAAGCCCCTGACTGATATGACCAGAAAGGACGGTAACCCACAGAGTTGGACTCCGGAGTCCATTGGGGCCTTTGAGGGTCTAAAGGCTGCCTTTGTTTCTGCTCCTGTGTTGGCACATCCTGATCCTACATTACCTTTTTTCCTTGAGGTTGATGCTTCTGAGACTGGTGTTGGCGCCCTTCTGTCTCAACATCCTACCTCTGAGAGCACTTTGCATCCTTGTGGCTACTTTTCCAAAAAATTGTTGCCTGCGGAGCTCAGTTATGAGATTGGTGACAGAGAGCTGCTGGCGATCATTTTAGCCCTGAAATAATGGAGACATCTCCTCAAAGGTACCACTGTGCCGGTTCTCATTATTACTGACCATAAGAATCTCACATTCTTGTCTGAAGCTAAACGCCTCTCTACCAGAAGGGCGCGATGGGCTCTTTTCTTGTTAAGTTTCAATTACACTGTCTCATTCTTACCCAGTACTAAGAATGTAAGGACTTACGCCTTGTCACAACAATTTTCGTCCACTTCCAAGTTGGAGTCGGTTCCGGTTCCTGTGATTCTTCCTGATCGTATTTGGCTATGGATCGCACCAGCCTCACTTCTCCTTTGGGTGACAAAATTCTTGCTGCTCAGGTCCATGCTCCTCAAGAGAAACCTTGTGACCGCTGCTTTGTCCCAGAGAGTCTCTATACTGCCATGCTTCAAACTTACCATTCTCCCAATTCTGGTGGCCTAGTCTATGTGCTGATGTAACTGCCTTTATAGCTGCCTGTTCCATGTGTGCTCAGAGTCATGCCCTGTACACACGGTCGGACTTTCTGATGGAAAATGTGCGATTGGATCGTGTTGTCGGAAAATCCGATCGTGTGTGGGCTCCATCTGACTTTTTCCATCGGAATTTCCAACACACAAAGTTAGAGAGTAGGATCTAAAATTTTCCGACAACAAAATCTAATCATTTAAATTCCGATTGTGTGTAGACAATTCCGACGGACAAATTGCCACGCATGCTCAGAATAAATTACGAGACAAAAGCTATTGGCTACTGGCCTCTTTATAGTCCTGTCATACTTGTTGTACGTCACCTCGTTTTGAACTATCAGATTTTTCTACAACTTTGTGTGACTGTGTGTATGCAAGACAAGTTTGGGCCAAAATCTGTCGGAAAATATCCAACGGATTTTGTCGCCGACAATGTCCGACCGTGTGTACAGGGCATAAGACTCAACAACACCTTCCAGTGGGCCTCCTACAACCCATACCCAGTGGAGAGAGGCCCTGGACCCACCTGTCTATGGATTTTATTGTGGCGTTACCCAACTCCCAAGGCAACACAGTTATCCTTACAGTGTTTGACCGGTTCTCAAAGATGTGTCATTGTCTTCCACTTGAGAAGTTGCCCACTTCTAAGGAACTGGCCTTCATTTTTTCTCGGGAGATCTTTCACTTACATAGGCTATCCAAGGTGATTGTCTCGGACAGGGGTAGTCAGTTTGTGTCCTGTATCTGGCGAGCCTTTTGTGCACAGTTTGGAATCCAGCTTGCTTTCTCCTCTGCATATCCCCCGCAGTCTAATGGGGCCACTGAACGAGCGAATCAGTCCTTGGAACAATTCCTACATTGCTATATTTCTGAACATCAAAACAATTTGTCAGACCTATTACCATGGGAAGAGTTTGCTCACAACAGTGCCTTGAATTCTGCTTCCCGATTGTCCACATTTATGGCAAATTATGGTTTACAACCTTCCATGTTGCCTGACTCATTTGTTCCGCAGAGTATTCCTGCATTAGAGGAGCAGCTCTATGATCTTCGTTCCACTTGGGCACAAGTCCAGGAGGCTTTGCGTCATGCTAATTATAGGTACAGACTCCATTCTGACCGCAGATGCCTGCCTGCACCTTCCTACCAGGTTGAGGACAGGGTCTGGCTGTCATCTCGCATCCTCTGACTTTGTGTTCCCTCACTGAATTTCGCACCTCGGTTTATTGGGCCTTTCCGTATTCTTTGCAGGATTAACCCAGTGGCTTATGCATTAGACCTTCCTTCTAATGTACGTATTTCAAATGTATTTAATTTCTCCTTAATAAAACCTTTGGTCTGCAACTGCTTTACCACCTTGGTGCCGCATCCTCACCCTGTACAGGTTGAGAACCATGAGGAGTATGAGGTACAGTCCATTGTTGACTCCCATCGGTTCTGTGGGTGCATACAGTACCTGGTGCATTGGAAAGGGTACCGCTCTTGAGTCTCATCCTTGGATGTACATGCTCCTGTCCTCCTCCATGTTTTTCATAGATGCTTTCCCGTCAAGCCTTTAGGCCCTCTGAGGGGGAGGGGTTGTTGAGGAGGGGGTACTGTCAGGGCTGGGCTCAGCCCTTCCTTCTCTGAGCTTACCGCTCAGCTATTAGCTATTTTCCAGCTCCCATCTCTCTCTCCAGTTACTCAGCTGTTAATGATCCTACTCGTCAGTACTGCCTACTTAAGCCGTCCAGTCCAGAGGATCTCCATCTTGGTCACATTGCAAGAAACTTTCTCCTGCGTTCCTGTTTAAAGACTGGCTTTGCTGACATTCCTTTTGGCTCCAGATCCTGCTTGCTGTTCCACTACTTTCATCCCTGACTTCTGGCTTGGCTGACTATCCGTTCCGTTTACTGAACTTTGGCTATGTTTTGACTATGGTTTTTCTTTTTACTTTTATTATTAAACAAGTGTGATTTAACTATACTTCGGTCTTGGTCTGCTTTCATGGTTTCTGACAGGAGGCCACGAGGATGGTGAGCTGTGACAATCCCTGTTGTGTTCCTGCTGGAGCAGACTCAGCATTGCATTATGGACATGGCATTTGAGGCAGTAAAGCAGGAGGAAGAGGAGGACTTCCTTTCCTCTTGATGCCCACTTTATGCAGACACCATTCTTCCTACGCCACAGAACACACAAGAGGAGAGGGAGAAGGAGGAGGATTCTGGCAGTTTTGGAGGCATTGAAGCAGAGCAAGACACGTCAACCCTTAATAGATGTTTTTCCATCCCCAGAACCCTTGGGAGTAGTACGTGGCTGGGAGGAGGCAGTTCCAGATACTGTAATCCTCAGTGACCCCGAGGACTCTGCTTCTCATGCCTCCGCAAACTTGCGGTGCATGGGCTCCCTAATTCTCCCTCATTCTTCAAAGCCTGCAAAAGCACACGAGAAGGGGCATCAAGGAGAAGGATCACTATTGGTTGGTAACCTTGACCACTGTTACAATGACAAAGTCACAAAACTCATCCCGTCCCCACAGTGGGAGCAGAGGATTAAATCTCTTGAGGACACCTTAAAGAGGAGTTTATGCAACACCTTTCCCTACTTTTTTAGTTTACAGTGTGATGGAAAATATAGTTTTGAAGCTTCTGTTGGTCTAGAGAGGAGTGGTGGAGAAGGCGGCCACCTTAGGTATGCCTTTTCACATTTATTTTTAGTCCTCAGCACCCAGGGCTGTCAGCTTCCACATCCCATCGACAGCGTCTGCATCATATGGTGGGAGATTATCTAAGGGCGAAAACATACATGGAGAGCTTTCCAGTTGATGATCCACTGGGTTATTGGGTCATGAGAATAGACCAATGGCTAGAACTTGCCCAGTATGCAATTGAGCTGCTGGGCTGCCCTGCATTCAGTGTCCGAATGGGCATTCAGTGCTGCCAGAGGTTTTGTGACAAATAAGAGAACGTGTCTGTTAACAGACTCCGTGGACCGGTTGACATTTATCAAAATGTACCAGTCCTGGATATGCAGCAGCTATCAAGCCACTGATGCCGATGTAGTTGATCAAGTGCTTTCTGGATCTTGAATCTCTGAGAGACTGTCTAGGCTGCCTAGCTTTGTGGGTGTTGATTTCATCTGGAAGAAATTTTTTGGTGTAGGTTTCATGTGCACAGTTAACACCAATTTTTCCACACCTGTTTGGCAGGTGCATATCATTTCAATTTTTGACAGCAAGGCCAATTCTTGCTTTCATCAAGAGTACCTCTATAGGGTTACAGTGTGAAGGTGCCACCAACATCCAAAGACCAATTTTTCTGCACCTGTTGCTTCTATCCAAAGTCTGTGGAAGAGACACCAGAATTTATCCAAAAAATTTATATTCTTGTTTCCAGTGCACTACATTGTGGCATCATCATACAGAATGGCTCCCCAAGCTAAAATAAAGAAAGCTTGAATAGAACAATTGAATACAACTATTGCTAAAGCATGTTCTATACACAGTACAGATGTGCCACTTTACAGGGAGACTAAGGGGATCCCCCAGGTACTACATTTCAAGGGATTTCTCATTTTTATTGTTATTTCTCATGTTGATGGTTTTACTTTAAGCAGCAGTAAATCACTGTTCATTTGAAAATTATGTTTTTTTACAACTTTTTTCCATTGATACATGTCCCCATATGTAGGGCCCAGACCCCCATAACCATTGTATGCCCAATTACTTGCAAATACACCTTCAAAATGGGCACTTTTGATTTTCCCAGTTCAGGTCCCATAGACTTCAATGGGGTTCGTTATTCAGCTCTGTACTTTTTCAATGATTGAAAGTTCTGCCGCGAACCGAACAGGGGGTCGTACGATCCATCTCTAAAAAATACATTTAATGATGTATTAATTATTACAGAGCTGCAATAGTTTGTAACTTTTATATGTGTCTGGAGTTTAGTCTTTAAAGCAGAACTTCACATGTTTTAATCGCTCCATCGTTTAAATCTTCTGCCCTTATTGTTGTTTTAACTTTGAAAAGTAAAACATTTTTTTTCTACCAGTAAATACCTTATACAGCCCACTTCCTGTTTATTGTCTGGTCAATAGCCTAGGCTTATGACATCATGCACAGCTCTCTCTCTCTCTCTCCTGAAAGTTTTCCGGGGGGGGGGGGGGGGGGTGTCATAAGAGGGTCAATGAGAGCTGCAGAGCTGGAGGCATGCCTCTGTGTGTCTGTGTAAATCCAGGAAGTGAACAGGCAGCAGCTTCAGTTGCCCACAGTTAAAATGGCTGCATCCAGACTCAGTGGAGGGAGATTTATGCAGCATATTTGGCAACTACAGAATCACAATATATATAGAATAATATGCAAAGTGGTTGGAGGGATGCTTCAGAATGGCAAAGATGGTTTTATTACAAATTATGTAAGCAGACTGCAGTTCCTCTTTAAGTTTTATGATACCCGTACAAATGTGCGTGTCTTATGGGCCTGTTTGTGTCACTTTGTTTTATTTTTAATGATTTGGAAACATTCATATCTTGATGATTGGATTCTTTAATATGTTTTAAATATTTGAAATTTGGTTGACATAATGTACATTTGCTTATTTTTTTAATGATGTTCTCTTACACTATAAGTGGGAATTACATAAGTAATTTTACTTTTTGCAACCTTTGCCTAATATAAAACAACAAATAGTGTAGCGCTAATTTAAATAATGATATATTCACAAAAGAAAATATCTGTGTATAAACAATCATGTATGCTGAAAAAAGCAGTGGATAAAGTCCTCTATAGTATAGCTAATACACGTGAATTGAGATAAACAATTTCTTCAGAAGAGATAGACGTTTCACTGATCAGGTGTAACCAGATGTATCAACTTGTCTGAAGTAATCTAGAAGGTAGATGGAATACTCTTACCAGATGAGGTGGAATCGCCAGTCTTACGACAGTTGAGTCAAAAAATGCTTGGGGTCCACACATGGGACCGGATGATGGATTGGAGGTAGTCAAACCGGATTCTAGAAAGGCTCCAGGCAGTGGAAAGGCCGTGGGGGGCATCTCTCAGGATGTTCCTCAAGTTGTCCGGATCGGGTATGACCCAATTGGAATTCGGGCCCCGGATGCAGGAGAGGTTCACAAGAATGGTAATGAAGAAAAAAGAAAGCTCCAAATGGTGCAGGTCAAAAAATTAACCATCGGGTATTTATTTAAAAAGTCATAAAAAAGGGCATGAATTGTGACAAGTGATCACAAAAAGGACAAAATAAAAGCAATGTGGGGTGCTAGATGCGAGACCGACGCGTTTCGATAAAGAATGTCTTCAACAGGGGCATGAGTTTTTTCAGCATACATGATTGTTTATACACAGATATTTTCCTTTGTGAATATATCATTATTTAAATTAGCGCTACACTATTTGTTGTTTTAAATAAAGAATGTTTATATATTTCTTTGACTGTGCAGATAGTCTTTTGTATTCAGCTCCGGCCTACATAGAATTATAAAGCATTTTGTAAGAAATATACAATATAAGAGACCATTATTGGAAATCAGGATGGCGAATATCTCCACAGCCACCGTGTATTTCCCTTTGGTGCTCAGATAGGCCGGGATCATGGCAATCCAGACACTGCAGAACACCAGCATGCTGAAGGTGATGTATTTGGCTTCATTAAAACTGTCCGGTAATGTCCTGGCAAAAAAAGCTATAATAAAACTGACAGCAGCCAGGATCCCCATATATCCCAGGACAGAGTAGAACCCGATAACTGACCCTTCGTTACACTGAATGATGATCTTCTCCTGGTAGGAGTGTGTGTCCAATTCCTGGAAGGGAGGAGAGATGGACAACCAACTAACACAGATTATAACCTGAACAGAAGAACAAGCTAAGATTATACAGATGGACAGTTTTACTCCGATCCATTGGTTCCACATGCTATTGGGTTTGGTGGCTTTGAAGGCAATGCAAACCATAATAGTCTTGGCCAATACAGAAGATACGGCTATTGTAAAGAGAATTCCAAAAGAAACTTGGCGTAACAAGCAGGTTACATCCACAGGACGACCCAGGAAGAGGAACACACAGAGGAAACCCAACATGATGGAGACCAGGAGGACAAAGCTGAGGCTCTTGTTATTGGCTTTCACAACTGGTGTGTCCTGGTGTAAAATAAAAATGACGAGAACTAGAAGAGTCTTCCCAAAACACAACAGTGAGAAGACTATAAATACTAGTGAGAGCGTGTCATCAGTGAAGGAAAGAAATTCTGATTGTTTGGATATACAGCGAGTTTTGTTCTCATTTGGCCATTCATGATCGGGGCATTTCATGCAGTTTTCACTATCTGGAAAACAAAATAAAATCAATGAACACTGTGATCACTTACCTTGTCTTGGTTTACTTGTATGGGTGTAATCAGATATTAATATTTGTAAAATGTCTAATAAACAAAGTCTATGGAGGAGGTGGGGGAAAGTCCGTCTCCAATGTCCTCTGTGATGAATGAACCCAGAAGTGATGATGGTTTTGTCAACTCCTATTTCAGAGCTCTCATTCCCTGGCTGTTACAGTCTGAAAAGCAGCTAACCAAGCACAGTCTGTGTTCAGTTAGCTGCTTTGGAGGGCAAAGAGACACCGGATATTTCCATAAAGAGTACCTGTCATCTGTCCAAAGCTATTACAAATGGGCTTGTTCACCCCTATGTTGTAGGAAAAAAAATGAAATGAAAAAATACATTTTAAAAAAATAAATAAAAGGCTTTTAAAGTGTCATCTATGAATCATTTTAGGTTCTGTAGTTTGTCGTTTTTGTTTTTGTATTTCGGATCTGTTCTCAATTTTAAATCTTGGCATATTTGGTATGTACTTTATATTCTCAATATTTTATATTTTATATTTTACAAAAAATGTGGGCATAATATTTTATTTTTGTATGCACTAAAATTCATTCAAATGTATTTTTACCTGAAAATTTCCATTTGCCCACATATCATGTGACATAAAAAGTTGCAACAACTACCACTTTATTCTCCAGGGCAGTGGCAGCTGGTGCTCAAAATTTTTTGGGGGCACAAACAAACTGAAAAATTCTGAAACCCCCCATCAAGTGCAGCCTCACTGTGCCCATCAAAGGCAGCCAATGTGCCCATCAAATGCAGCCACTTGTGCCCATCAAATGCAGTCACTTGCGCCCATCAAATGCGGCCATTGTGCCCATCAAATGCAGCTACTTGTGCCCATCATATGCAGCCACTGTGCCCATCATATGCAGCCACTTTTGGCCATCAAATGCAGCCACTTGTGCCCATCATATGCAGCCACTGTGCCCATCAAATGCAGCTACTGGTGCCCATCATATGCAGCCACTTATGCCCATCAAATGCAGCCACTTGTTCCCAGTATATGCAGCCACTGTGCCCATCATGTTCAGCCACCTGTGCCCAGTATATTTAGCCACTGAGCCAATCAAATGAAGCCACTGTTCCCACTGACCCCCCCCACCCGCGGGTTTTTTGGCTCTAGCAGCACCCCCTCACACACGCGTGGATCGCGGCTCTGGCAGCAACCCCCACCCTCCCATGTGTGGCTCTGACAGAGCCGAGGGCACTTACCGTAGCACTGCAGCAGGTCTTCTCAGAGCGCTGGTGACCTCCGTTCCGCTCCTCTTCCTAAGTGCCAGGCATCCAATAGGGTTGCCCCGTGCTTTGGTCAATCAGGAAACAGGTCTGACACCCTGCCTCCTGATTGGCGGGGAGGAAATTTAGTATGGAAATAGCGAAAATTAATTTGATATCATCACACAATTGGGTGGGATCAGGGTGCACTCTCTGCACCCTGAGCCAACCCTATTTTGAAGTAAATTAGAGCCTCTGACTGTCTGTCGGATTGTCTGCCGAACTTAGTTGGGCAGACAATCCGCCCGTGTGTACGCGGCCTTAGGGTAAGCAGACATCCCCGAGTGGGGGGGTTGCAGTATAACATAAAATTTCATACACAAACGGATATAAGTACTCACAAGAGTAAGGTAATAACAGGCATTTAGGCACAAATTGCAGAGCATCTGTGAAGGGAGTGCATTCATGGAGCTGCTTGCTAGTGACTCGGATCGGACTGAGCCAGTGGTCGCCGACACTTCCTGGGTCTGGAACACACAGGGAGCCGAGGATGACATCACTTCCGTACTGAGAAGAACCAATAGGCGAAGCGTTTATGGAGCATGCGCCCCCATTAGGCCTGAAGAAGGAGCGCATGCTCCGTAAACGCATTGTCTATTGGTTCTTCTCAATCCAGAAGTGACGTCATCCCTCAGCTTCCTGTGTGTTCCATATTCAGGAAGCGCCAGCGATCACCGGCACAGCGCTCGGCAATTTGTGCCTAAATGCCTGTTATTACCTTACTCTTGTGAGTACTTATATCTGTTTGTGCATTAAATTTACTGTTATGCTGCACTTAAGCCCCATACACACTATCAGTTTTTTTCCTTCAGACCAAAACCATATAATATGAGGTCAAACCTTAGGAGTTTCAATTTGTATACAATCAGGCCGGCCCTTCTACTACATGGTTTTGGTAAATCTGAAGAAAAGAATCAGCAGAAAATCTGATAGTGTGTATGGGGCTTCAGAGTGGTGCCTGTGTATTTTATTGTTCAGGGGGGCCTTTGCTTTTAGAAAATATATATATAAAAATATATATTGTTTCTGAGTCATTTTCTAGCAAAAAGTGGTGATTTTATCATGTACCTGATTTTTCTTTTTAATTACCCCGCACAGCGGGTGGTAAAAATAACACCCCCCCCCCCCCCCCAGTAATATTTGATAACCATTACCTGTAATATTGGACATTTCTCCATATGCACACATGGCACAACTATAACAACAAGGTTGTATGGCGAAGCCGGGAACTTTCCGGTATCCTGGCAAACAACTTTCTGAGCACTGAGCTTTTGGAACCTAACAGAAAGCAACATGTTGTATTATATATGGAAGTCCATTAAATTTATCAAATGCGGGATTCTAGTTTTGAAGCGTTGCCCTTGTAGTTTACGTGCTAATGCTTTCCCTGCTTTGTTGCTAGTGGAATAAAAGGACAATTTCATTCTTCTCTGCTTTTGTTCATAATTTTCTAGTTAAATAAGTCTAAGTTCGTGCCGCAGGTTCACTAATTTTGCATGAAGGAAAGGCATTCCACAACATAAATGGATTTACTGCAGAAGTAGAATTGATCTGGAAGTATTCAGAAAGATGGTCCTCCAAGATTTGCTAATGCCGCGTACACACGATCGGAATTCTCATCGGAAAAAGCTCTGACGGTTTTCCTGACGGAATTCCAACGGAATTCGTCTCAAGCAGTCTTGCCTACACATGGTCACACCACATTAGTATTCGGGTTTTGTATGATTTGAGAATTGGAACGCCACACATTGGCATTATTGGTTGGGTGCCCAATCCCCAATCGTGATAAAAACAGAGACGTGATCTGACCATGTGATGAACTTTATTTTAGTGTGTGAGATTTTTTTTGGAGGAGCCACCTGTCCACCAGGTACAGATCAATTCTACTGTAGTACAATGCCTGTGGAAATAGAAAGAAAAGTCTCTTTCGTTTGCGTGTCTGCAAAGCCAGATATCAAAAAGATTTTGAGTTCATAGGAAGGTGGTCAAGGATAGAGGTTTCCTGCAAGGTTAAAAAAATCTAATTTTTGGGTCAGGGGTGATGTTAAAATTCCCACATAGCAATAATGATCCCTGTTGGATTTTCCATACTTTCTTCATTAATCCATGTCAATGACATGTGTTGGGGACATGAACATTAACCAGCGTATATCGGGTGGTGTTCATGTCCCATACTAGTATAATAAAGCGTCCATTGGGGTCAGACATTTCTTGGTGTAATTGGAAGGAGATCGAGTCTCTAGTTGCGATCATGACCCCTCTTTTTTGGCCTGTATGTTGGAAGTAAAGTAATGTTGGAACCCCTTATACGTGTATTTAGGGGGTCTATCTTTGTGGAAGTGTGTCTCTTGGACACATAGAATGTCACAGTTATGCCGCGTACACACGGTCGAATTGTATGACGTACTTAGTCCGTTGAAACACATTTCAACGGACAATCCGCTCGTGCGTGGGCTTCAGCGGACTTTTTCAGCGTGCAGTCCGGAGTACTAAGAATTTCTGTTTGCACAACAATCTTTCCGTCGTACTTTGGTTTCAGCGGACAATACGGTCGTCAGTATGCTAGTCCGACGGACTAAGAATGGCGCATGCCCAGAAAGGATTTACAGGGCTTAGCTGTGTCTTGGACTTCCTATTTCTAGTCCCGTCGTACGTGCTGTACGTCATTGCGCAAGCTTTCGGCGGACTGTTTGTGTATCCGTGTGTGGCCAAGTTCGTTCGGTAGAAAGTACGCCGGATTGTCCGCCGGATTGTATGACGGACTAAGTACGTCATACAATTCGACCGTGTGTACGCAGCATTAGAAGCTTCTTTCCAGAGGGAAGATTGTTTGGCTGGATGGTTTAGTCCATGTGTATGTATTGAAAGAATGTTAATGGGCATTGGCTTTTCACAAACTGCAAAAATAACTTTTTACAGGTTTCTTTCAACAATGGCTTCTTCTTACCACTATTCCATAAAGGGCAGATTTGTGGAGTGCACGACTAATAGTTATCCTGCGGACAGATTCTCAATAGTTCTGATAGTTGATAGTTATGATTATGGCATATGAATGACCCACATTTTTAGGTAAGGTGAGGCGTTAAGAATAACACCTTACCGAATCTCCTACAGCCTTACCTGATTTTTCTTATTTTTCCATTGAATTAATGTAGAATTAAATGCAAGTTTCTGATAACTTGACCCATTACTGAGGAACATCCAAACATGTCTTGTAAACAAACTCCCATTAACAAAAACATGGTTCCGAACAGCAAACTGCGGAATAAATTCTTCATTTCCTTTTGTTGTTGTGACATTTGCTTGTAATACTTTTTTCAAGTGCCTGTGGAACTGCAAAGTAAAAATATTGCCCATTACATTACAAATCACTGTTACTGAATTATTACATTTAGGTAGATGTAAACCCAGTAACTAAAATATATTCCCATGTTAATAGTATTTCTAAAGTAATTTTGAATATTTTGTGTACAGTGTTATAGTATACAAAGAACAAAGTATGGACACTGCAGAAAATGAAACCGGGTGAGAAGCAGTGGTGGCCCGTCCATTAGGGGTGCATGGGCGCCGCCCCCCATCCATGTGTCCAGTCCCCTAATCTACAAGCGGGGCTCCGTTTGCATGGATTTCAATGGGTTTTGTTTTTGAAGCACGGGATTAGAGCCAGAGGCTCTAATAGGCTTCAAAAAAGGGTGGGCTTGGGGGCGCAGAGCACTGCGCCCCGATTCCACCCAGTTGTGTGACAATAGCAAATGTACATTCGCTATTGTAACACTCATTCTCCTCCCGATCCAGTTCTGATCAGATTGGCCACAAGGAGGAGGAGGGAGGAGACACGAGGAAGCAGACGGAGAGAACAGCCTGGAGAGAAGCCACCCAGAGCACTGCCTGAGAGATGAAGTAAGTGCAGGACCCTGACTACTGATTGACTGACCGGGGGGTGCCCCCTGTGGCCACTGTGACCCAGCCGGCCAATCAACCAACAGTCTGAGCAGGGGGGGTTGGGTTCTGGGTGCCGTCCGTGACCTGACCGAGGGGGGGGAGTTGTGTGTTGGGTGTCGTCCGTGAGGGGCAGGTGGATCGTTTGCCTCACCCCCCCAAAAAAAACACCAGCCACCACTGGTGAGAAGGTTGTCTATTGACCCATATGCTCCATGTTTGGGAGATTTCTGAGAACTTAAGGGCATTAAATGCTAAAAGACACCCAAAAGTATAGAGTTGACCAGATTTACTACCTCTGGAACGTTGGGGGATAAGTTTGATTTCCAAAGTCTAAGGACAGTCAACATTGCTGCTGCCAGAACATGGGTGACAACTGGCCTAAAGAGAGGAGGGTAGAGCTCAATACTAATATAAGGTACATAAAATAACACACATAGGTTGGACTTGATGGAATTGTGTCTTTTTTCAACCTCACCTACTATGTAACTATTTAACTTTGTAAGTAAGTCAAGGGCACACTAAGGTTTGGTTAGTATGCCAATGCAAGTGGCTTACAGTTGTAACACCCGTGACCAAAAGCCGGTAAGGCTAGGACAGACCCATAGGACATACATAGGTTTGCTTACTTGCCAACATTCTCTTCAACAATGTTGGGAAGTTGAGGAGAAAAAGTTGGCAGTGGCAGCTGCTGGTATGTTTTCTGGGGGGGGGGGGGCAGAAATCTGTCTGCCGCCACCCCCACCCATGGTTAATCATGTTTCCTGCACCCCCCTAATTGGTCAGTCAGCAGCCGAGCACTAATCCAATCTATGGAGCAGGCTTCTTCCGAGCGGCAGCTTCACACTGCATCCTCCTTCCTCTGGTTCATGGAGGCATGGCTTCCTCTGTGTGAGGTCTCCTCTCTCCTCCTCCTAGGCCAACAGGATCACTTCTCCTTTCGGCCAATCAGGAAATGGGTCTCAAGACACTCTTCCTGATTGGTCACGAATCAGTGTGACAATAGCAAATATTTATTCGCTATTGTCACACAACTGGGGGGAGGGCAAAAAGTTAGGCCAAAAAAATTGAATGTTGGTCTCATCTGACCAGAGCACCTTCTTCCACATGTTTCCTTTGTCCCCCACATGGCTTCTCACAAACTGCAAACAGGACTTCTTACGGCTTTCTTTCACCAATGTCTCTTCTTGTCACTCTTCCATAAAGGTCAGATTTGTGGAGAGACGACTAATAGTTGTCCTGTGGACAAATTCCCCCACCTGAGCTGTGGATCTCTGCAGCTCCTCCAGAGTTACCATGGACCTCTTGGCTCTTCTCTGATGAATGTTCTCCTTGCCCGGCCTGTCAGTTTAGGTGGACGGCCATGTCTTGGTAGGTTTGCAGTTGTGCCACACTCTTTCCATTTATGGATGATGGATTGAACAGAGCTCCGTGAGATGTTCAAAGCTTGGGAGATTTTTTTATACCCCAACTCTACATTAAACTTTTCTAAAACTTTATCCCTGACCTGTCTGGTGTGTTCACTGGCCTTTATTATGCTGTTTGTTCACTAAGTTTCTCTAACAAACCTCTGAGGGTGTCACAGAACAGCTGTATTTATACTGAGATTAAATTACACACAGATGGCTGAATACAAATGCCCCCCCCCCACACACACACACACACACTTTGCACATATTTATTTGTAAAAAAGTGGAAAACCATTTATATTTTTCCTTCCACGTCACAATTATGTGCCATTTTGTGTTGGTCTCTCACACAAAATCCCAATAAAATATATTTACATTTTTGGTTGCAACATGCCAAAATGTGGAGAATTTCAAAGGGTGTGAATATTTTTTGAAGGCACTGTACCTGATATTACAAGCAATAAGCTACAAGTTGGTCGCCTCTCACAAATCACGACTCATTGACACATGTCCACTGAAGGATTCTAATAAACGCCTCTCCTATTTTGGCCACATTTGTGCTCACCTTGTGTCTATATTTTTCTTCATCATCTGTTTGGCCTTTAAGAGAAGAATAATTCTGGGATGAGTACAGAGCACGCAGACCGTCTACCAAGAATTCCACCGCGCGATACACAGGATCTGAAGTCCTGTCAGATGAGTAATCTCCGACGTCCGGTAAATGTTCTTGACCCGTACAATTGTGAAGAGAAATACGATAAACATTTTCATACAAAGTATCTTTTTCTTTGTTTCCTGACGAGCAGAAAAGTGTTGTCATCCACAGATTTTCAAGTAACTTGTCTTTTGGGCGGATCATTGGATGGAAACCATCTACAAAATTCTTGAAATTCTTATCGGCTTCGGACCAAAAGTTCAACGATAAACTACAATTCAAAATCTCCGGATACTTTCCTATAAGAGCAATACTTGAGGCCCAATTGGGTGGAAGGATAAATGTTATGTCCCTGAGTAATCTTCTAAGTGAGGATTCAAATATTAAATCATGATATGTTCCACAGAGTATGATCACTTTTACCGATGATTTTTTAATGCCGCTATACACACTTTCCACAACATGCCTTTCAGGTTTTGATACACTGATACCATGATTTGCTATGAAGGCCACACAAATTTTAAACTTTGACAAAATTCTTAATAACAGAAGCGATGCTCTCTCCCCACTTTCATCCGCAGATGATATTAATCCAACCCAAGTCCATCCAAAATGTCTGATAACTTCTGATATATAATGATAAACCATAAAGTATTCATTAACTGAACTGTAAAGAGAGGGAAACAAAGCTTTTTCGAGCCGATCATCCAATGCCCCATAAACGACCTAAAATACAGGGAGACGTGTTTAAACATTGAGACAATAAACTTACAAGAGATGTCTAAGCTTCAAAGGATTTAGGTAGACATGGCTTTCTAAAACGTCATCTTGTGTCCTTCATACTGGAATGCCCATCAGTACATGGGTCACCAACCAAGAAAATTGGTGACTAGGATTAGAGAATACATTAATAAAATGATGGTAAAAGCTTCACATTTTCTTTTTTTTAAATAACAACTAAGATATATTTACCTTCTCTATGTAATGGTTTTGCACAGAGTTGCCCCGATCTTTCTTTTCTAAGGTCCCTGACTGGTGCTTACCGCTCCTCCCCCATTCCAGGTGTCCCCCATAGCAAGCCACTTGCTATGGAGGGGAGGTTGCTCGTGTTTGCTCACTCTAAACCAGCCTTTCTCAACCTTTGCAACACAGAGGAACCCTTGAAATAGTTATCCGGTCTCGGGGGAACCCCGGCTAAAAATAGAAATATACAACTCGTGATACATTAGTATGATGGTCAGTGGAAAGAATGGTCCTTACACTTGTGGTCATTGGAAAGAATTACCTCCTTACAGATAGCTAAAAAGATCAATGGTGTCAGTGGGAACTTATCTGAGAGGCAGAAATTACCCAATGCTGAAGGAACCCCTAGCAACCTCTGGAGGAACCCTGGTTGAGAATCACTGCTCTAAACCCTGCTCTGTGAGTCCATTGACACACAGAGTTCAGCTCGGGCCTTGTCCTCCCCGCCCCACTCCCTCCTCACAGGTTGTTATTCTCAGCAGCAAGATCCAATGGTTCCATCTGCTGCCTCTCTATCTAATGAGGAGAGAGAGAGCCCCTGCTCTCATGAACACCACTGGATTGAGATTAAAGGAGTTGTAAAGGCAGAAGGTGCACTCTATGCATTAAGATAAAAAAAAAACTTCTGTGTGTAGGAGCCCCCCCCCCCCAAGCACCCCCCAATCACTTACCTGAGCCCCATCTCTCTTCAGCGATGTCCATGAATGTCCAAGCCATCCGGGACACTCCTCCCAATTAGCTGAGACACAGCAGCGGCACCATTGGCTTTTGCGGCTGTCAATCAAACTCGGCCAGCCAATCAAGGGGGAGAGGGGGTGGGGCCGGGTCAAGGCTCCCTGTCTGAATGGACACAGGGAGCTAGGACTCGGTTCCAGTGCTCCCCATAGGAAGCTGCTGATTGAGCGGGGCACTCGGCAGGAGGGAGGGGCCAGGAGCAGCAAAGAGGGACCCCAAGAAGAGGAGGATCGAGGTTGCTCTGTGCAAAACCAACTGCACATAGAAGGTAAGCATAACATAAAATTACTTTAAATTCAGGTAAGTATAAGGCGGCGGGGGGGAGGATAGGAGGGGGAGGAGCAGCACACTGAGAGCCAGTTATCACCGCATGCAGTCCAGTTCATTTTGTTCTGCTTTAAAAACTCACGGAAAGTAGGTTATATGGTTTCCAATGGCATAGTTCACACCAGTGCAGTCAGTTCCAGGGCTTTCCAGTTCAAGAGAAAAAAAGTAGAACATGCTGAATTTTTCCTGCACTGAACTGTACTGAAATGCAGTAAAACGTATCAAACACTGGAATGCACTGAAATGTATTCAAAAATGCATCAGACCCCAGTACAGTGAAAAAAAAAAAAGACAGGAGATAGGAAGGAAAAAAGCATCTGGAAACGCATCAAAAACACACCAAAAATATGATAAAAATGTGAATGCAACAACGCACCCTGGAACGGATCTAGAGTGCGTTTTTGTGGTGTGAACCAGCCCTAAAGTTTTTTTTTTTACCCTAATGCAGAAAATGCATTAAGGTAAAAAAAGACATTAGAACTAGGGTTGCACCAATACTTATACCGGTGTCTGTACCGGTGCCGATACTAAGCATTATCACGAGTATCAGTATTCGTTTAAATGCTCCGATATATGAAACAGAAACTTCCAGGCTCTGTTCATTCAGAAGTCAGAGGGGTTCTCCCACTGACAGCAGAAATGTGGGGAAAAAAAACAAAGCTGGCAACTATCAGTTGTTAGGGAGCGGAGCTTCCGCAACCTTAACAACCGATGACTCATTCAGCTGTCAGCGGGTTCCCCCTGTTGACAGCTGAAGTGTAAATTACAGTATGTCCTGGAAATTAGAGCTCTGAAAAAAAAAAGAAAGCAGCCAGGCAAAGTTTATCAACAACATGGCTCAGCAACAGAAAGATAAAAAGAAACCGTTTCTTTTTTTGGAATCTTTATGCTTATATATGTGCAGATCAAAGGGATGAACTTCGAACTGCAGATGAAGTCAGTTTACAGTTTACAACCTGTCAAGAAAAGAAAAATTAAATTTTTTTTTTATTAAATGTTCCTCTGTTTAACCCCTTATTAACCCTTATTCATTCCACCGTGCCCGTTCGGTGAGAATGTTGCTCCGGTGCTTGCTTCAGTTACTTAATGTGGTCCCTAGTAAAGGTGATTGGTCCCTTATTGGCGACAGCTTCCCTCTACCTCTGAACACAACAGGTTCTCCAGCCAGCAGAACCGTCACTTTTGGTTGGACTGCAAACTGCGTTCCCAACACTGCACTGCCCACTTACTTCTGAATAGGCCCTCACAAAGCCTGGCTGCCTGATGCTCCTGGGATAGGTGCAATCTCCGGCCTAGCAACCAAGGGTAGATGACACACATGAACCTGGATCACCTGACCTCAGCCGAATATATAGGCTCTCCCAGCAGGCCAAGGGACTCAACAAAATCCTTGCCCATTGGCTGAGACACCCCATATACCCATAACCAGACCTTGAGTTTTCCTTCTCAATCTAATGCCCAACCACCTGGTCGTAGAAGAGGAAAGTACAACCAGGCCAAACTTAGAAGGAAGTCAATGGATCCCTTGTAATTAACTACAGTAGCTACTTCTGAAAAGGAATTTGATGAGGCGCTCCCTGATTAAATCCCAGGACGCTACATCTAAAAAAGTGTCTAAACCTTTTACCAAAAATTGACCTTCGTGGTAATATCAAGGGACATCAAAAATTGGAACTACCCCTATTTTATTCTCTAGGGCAGGGGTGTCCAAACTGTTTTTAAAGAGGGCCAGATTTGATTAAATGAACATGCGTGAGGGCCGACCATTTTGCCTGACATTCTTTGAACCATTCAAATTAAATGCAAATTAGAGGCTCGGGCCTCTGACTGTCCTGTCCCAGACAGCACGGTGCAGACATGCACCTCTCTGCTCCCTTTCAACACACATGGGCTCCTCGGTAGGGTGGAGACCTGAACTCTAATCCTGACTCTCCTAAGAGTACCATCAGTGCTTGTTCTCTACAAAACCGGCCCAGACTGCCTTTTAACACTGTGACATAGTACCCTACTGTCACAATATATATACTGCACTTGTTTCACCTATTGGTAACATTTTTATAAAAAGGTCATGCAAAAAAATAAATAAAAAGAGCAACTGAGACTTAAGACATCATTCATGTTATTATACTCACTTGCACGTGGTTTAATACAGTTAATATCTGGGCCATAGGCAGGGATGTGGTTAAACTCTGGTCTCCAATAAAACCAGCTAACTTCTGGTGGTCTCTGCAAGAATAGTTTGGGATCGTTTTTCCCGGTCCGGATAAAATCTGTAAAACACTTTTTATGGCTTTTCTGGGATCAGAACACGAGTCATAAAGATGATATCCTAGAGTCACATTAGGCAGGATTGTTGGATTTTTATTCATTTGGTCAATGGCAAAAAGGAACATTTGAAGATTCTTGTAGTAATGATGCAGGGGTCTGTTGATATAAAAGTTAATAACTTGCATACAAGAGGTCATCAGTTTCCCAACACCTAGTGTTTTAGTGACCAAATGGAAATGAAAAAAGCTTATGCCAACCAATCATATTTCACCCTTTAGACCTCTTTCACACCAGGGCGTTTTGCAGGCGCTATAGCATTATAAATAGCGCCTGCAATCTGCCCTAAAGAAGCTGCACCATTGTGTGTAGTGTGAAAGCCCCGAGGGCTTTCACACTACATCGGTGCGCTGGCAGGACGTCAGAAAAAAGTCCTGCCAGCAGCTTCTTTGGAGCGGTGAAGGAGCGGTGTGTTTACCGCTCCTCCCCCGCTGCTCCCCATTGAAATCAATGGGGCAGCGCTGTAATGCCGCCGGTAAAACGCCGCTATTGCGGGGTATTGCCGGCGGTTTTAACCCTTTCGCGGCCGCTAGAGGGGGGCAAAAGCGCCCCGCTAGCGGCCGCAATGCGCTGCAAATCTAAAGATAGCTAAAAATAGCGGCATTTTACCGCCGACGCAAAGGGCGGTGTGGTGTGAAAGGGGTCTTAAAGTTTAACTCCTGGCAGATTTAAAAAGCATTATTGTATTTGTCAAAAAATTGTAAACTGGAGTATCTTTAGGGATGAGCTTTGGGTTCGGGTCATCCATGAGTTCAATCTCAACCCAAGACGTTTGCATTTTGCTGAAAGCAGTGAATGGAAATACTAAATGGCCAGTATTGGTCAGTTCACCCGCCTGCCTGAACATTTGGCTACTGCAGAAGGAGGTCATTCATTTAGTGGTGGTATCATACTGCCATACTGATGATGACAGCTTTTTGCTGTTCGCCAACTTGTTTTAAATTGTGAAGTAGCTGGCAGGCATCCTGGGTGAGGTTACTGAACACATATGGTCATATATGTCACAGATCAACTCCTCCCCTTTCCTGGCCATCCAGGCTGTTTACCTGAATAATGATCTGATATAGATTTTTTTCATCAATAAAGTTTTTATTGCGTTTATATAAAACATACCAAAAAAGTATAAAGGACACACTGATAGGCCTTTGGGGTTAATACAACAATTACATGATTATACAGAGAAAACCTTTTGCAAACATAAGCTTGGTAGCAATATAATGAAAGCAACCACAAATTGTAACATAGGAAGTCAATTGGGAAGTATTGGTAGCCATGATTCCCATTACCACTCCCGGACCAGTAGGTGGGACCAAGGGTCTACTGGGAGGACAGATGAGTGTACCTGCTCAAGGGAAGAGCACACTTGTGAAGCATGTAGACATCACTCTGCTGAATAGAAAGAAAGGTCAGCATGGCTTGCCTTCTAGATGCAGGGCCGTCTTTAAGGCAGGGCAAAAGGGGCAGCTGCCCTGGGCCCTGTCATTGTTGTGGGGCCCAAAGCAGCTGCCTCATACTTGCCAACTATCCCAGTTTACATTCCCTTGTCCCTTGAGATTTTAGTCCTGTGCTGTGTCCTGATAGCTGCTGCCCAGCTCTGACCTATTGTTGTGTACAGATGACTCACCTGCAGACCCTGTGTTTACATGTAAATAACCGGCATTCATATGTAAATATCAGTGACATTCATATGTAATTAGCTGAGGCCAACGGCATTGATATGTAAATAAAGGCAGCATTCATATGTATATCATGCCCCCCTGCAATGAGGAGATGATGTGCTGTAACCTATAACAACCAGTCAACAGTATTACTGTACAGTAATCTCTAGCAGCGCATCAACAAGCAGAAATCATGTGCTGTAACCTCTAGCAACTAATCAGTGAGCCTTAAGGAGTGCTGTAACCTCTAGCAACCAGTCAGTAAGCGGTAATGATATGCTGTAACCTCTGGCAACTAATCGCAATCGCTGCCTGATCTGATACAGTAAAATGATTTTAAGTCTAGCTGCTATTTATTGTATGTCCCAGAGAAGGTGGAGAGTGAAATTGCATGGGGGGAGGGGGCCCTAAGAAAATTTTTGCCCAGGGCCCAATCAATATTAAAGACGGCCCTGTCTAGATGTATCATTGATACTCCACACACGAATGGAAAAAGATTGACATCTCAGCCATAATAAAAAAGGGTATGAGGTCTAGTCAGCAAGGGGCTGAACTTACCTTCCCGGAGGGGGGATGACTCTTCCATTGCATCCGCTGCCTGTCCTGTGTTCTGGGTCAGACCCAGCTCCTCAAGGACAGCATCCATCATCTGGTTGAGGTTGAAGGTGAGGTCAGGCTCGGGTCGGAAGCGAGGGCAGAGGGGACAGGAGGGGACTTACCTGTGGCCATTTTTTGAGATGATGCATTTAAGCCTGGAGGAGAGATGTGGGGTCTATAAGACCCCAACATCTCTCCATAAAAAGGACGTGTCACGCACCATTCCTATTACAAGGGATATTTACATTCCTTGTAATAGGAATAAAAGTGATTAAAAGAAATGTTAAAGGGAAAGTTTGAAAAAAAAATAATTAAATAAAATAACAATAAAAAAAAAAAAAATTAAGTGCCCCCATCCCCACGAGCTTGTACACAGAAGCGAATGCATACGTAAGTTACGCCCTCATATGAAAACAACGTCCAAACCACACATGTGAGGCATCACCGATAACGTTGGAGCAAGAGCAATAATTTTAGCCCCAGACCTCCTCTGTAACTCTAAACAGGTAACCTGTAAAAAAAAATTAAATGGGCGCCTATGGAGATTTTTAAGTACTGAAGTTTGGCGCCATACCACGAGTGTGCGCAATTTTAAAGCGTGATATGTGAGGCATCTATTTACTCAGCATAACATCATCTGTCACATTTATTTATTTTTTTCAATCATGTTTGAAAAATGACAGCGCAAATACCGTGTGACATTAAAAGTTGCAATGACCGTCATTTTTTTCCCTAGGGTGTCTGCTAAAATATATATATATATATATACCATGTTTGGGGGTTCTGAGTATTTTTCTAGCAATAAAATTATGATTTTTACATGTAGAAGAGAAGTGACGTATTTTGCATGGAAGAGGATAAACGTGATATGGAAACCCTGGAAATACCCATAACATGTCACTTGCCTGATTTACACTTAAAAAGTCAACACAGTATAACAAATTATCAGCCCCTGATATTTACTGACAGTTGTAAAAAAACACAGATTTTTACAAACTGCCAGTAAATTTACTGACGGTTGGCAACCCTGACATTAGGTCAGAGCAGAGACAATAGGCAGCCTTTGGTGATCGGAATCCTCAATCTGTACACAGGGATAGGACACTGACCCGAGCTGCAGACCATATAAAATCTTGTAGTGGGATGGGTGTGACCCGTGAGCTGTAGATTCGGAGACCCCTGCCCTACAGGTATGAGTTTCAATGGACTTTCATTTTTTTTTTGTTCAAGTTACATACTTTAGACAGAACATGGCAGTGAGATTCGGCTTCTGACGAATCTTGTACCCGGCCATGAGACAGTTGACGGTGAAGACTCCTCCGATGATGATGTCTCCATCCTGAACATATTCATAATCCTCATACGCCGGTACAATCTGCAGGTCACAAGCTGGCAAGGAACTGCAGACACTATTTGGGCATAATATTAAACACAGAAATAAAATAAGCCACATATTTCTTATCAAATTAAATATTTCCATAAATCTGAACAAATGCCGAGCATAAAATCTGTACATGACATTATATAGTGTGAGCTGCCGTGTCTGTCGGTGCAGCAGATCGGAGCCCTCTGTGCTCGGTTTATAAAGACGTGTAGTGCTGAGATTAGAATTTTATTTAGCTGTAGAAAAGGAAAAAAAAAAAAGCTTCTGTATTATAGTTGCCTGAAGTTGCCAGAAAAGATTTTCTAATAAAAATAATTTTCTATTAAAATATGTAATGTGCTAAAAGCATTTTTTTATTTCTTTCTTTTCATTCTACTGTGTCAATTCCTTTTTCCTGACACAAAGCATGACAGCATACACATATGGGATAGGCTCCACCTCTTGCCCAATCAGGACTACACTATATTTAAATAAGACCCCCCCCCCCCCCCGGGGGCATTCTCTTTTTTTTCCTCAAATGCTCAGATGGTTATGACTACAGAAAGAAGATTTTTATTTTTTCCCTCACCTTGCCGGATTCATCTGGCCAGCCGCACAGGTTCAACCTCTTCCCTGTGGCGAAGCCCCTCTGTTCAGTTGTAAATTATCCATACGAGGGAGACACCCCCCAGACCCAGATGCTGGGGGGCTGGGATGCTGGTCTCTGGTGACAGAGTTACTGGCACTACACTTCATGAGCACAGGACACCCCCTTATAGAATTCAGCAAAAGAACAACCTAGTGCACAAGACACGGTATAACCCCTCAGGATTTTAAATTACATACCGAATGCAAGGTAAAAAATTATTTTGCCCGTGCCCGGGGACCCCCTTGCTCACATTGACTTATGTGGGTTGTGTCCCTTCCTGTTTGCTTCTAATCTTGAGCACAGACGTATGGGACGTTTGCGTGCCAACGCCATGCACTGTCTCATTTGAGGGCATCCATACACACAGCCACAGCTATTCCATGAGGCAGCTTGCGTGTATTGCGGCCCCAGCTGACTCCGCTTGCTCATCAGCAATCATGGTCAGCTATTTTTCATCTGTCTCTATATAATTTGCCTCCTCATTCTGATAATTCTGATCACACCACACCGTAGGAGTCACATCTATTCAGACAAATTGCCTTAAGGTATGTTATTAGCAGCTCTGTTATCTAAGTAGGACCACAAATCTGTCTGTCTCTATATTGGGCATCGATTGATCTACCTACTTTTGGATTATACCAACTTTGTTGGTTTATATCCATGGATACTTCTAGTGCTAAATATTGCACTTATACTACTCTGGCGTTTCTTTTGTGTTTAACCACTTGAGAACCGCGCTATAGCCGAAAGACGGCTACAGCGCGGACCTCCTTTGCCGGGACTACGTCTATTGACGTCGTCCCGTGCACGAGCGGCCTGCGCGCCCCCTGAGGGGTGCGCGCGGCGCGCTCTGTGATCAGCGAGTCTATGAGACTCGCCTGATCACCGATCCGAGCAAGGGGTCGATCCCGACCCCTTACCACGTGATCAGCTGTCAGCCAATGACAGCTGATCATGTGATACAACGGAGCCGGTAATCGGCTATTATTCCTCCTCGCGCTGACAGCAGTCCCGATCACGGCAGCTTACCAGTGCCCACCTGCCCCCCCTCAGGAATAAATTAGTGCCCCCCATAAGTGCCACCCAGCAGTGCCCACAGGGCCACCCAGCAGTGCCCACAGTACCACCCAGCAGTGCCCACAGTGCCACCCATCAGTGCCCACAGTGCCACCCACAATCTGCCTCAGCAACGGTGCTGCACCCCAGTGCCACATATCCGTGCCCATCAGTGTCATATACCAGTGCCCATCAGTGCCCATCAGTGCCGCCCATCAGTGCCCAGCAGTGCCACCTATCAGAGCCACCTATCAGTGCCACCTATCAGTGCCCATCAGTCCCATCTATCAGTGGTACCTATCAGTGCCCCTTAGTGCCAGCCATCTGTGCCACCCATCCGTGCCACCCATCCGTGCCATCTTATCTGTGCCCATCTTTGCCCATCAGTGCCGCCTTATCTGTGCCCATCAGTTCTGCCTTATCTGTGCCTATCGGTGCCACCTTATCTGTGCCTATTAGTGACGCCTTAACTATGCCTATCAGTGCCCACCAGTGCAGCCTATCAGTGCCCACCAGTGGAGCCTATCAGTGCGCCTCATCCGCACACTTCAATGAAGGAGAAAAATGGAAGAGGGCTTCCGGTGGCCGGGCTAAGGGCTGCCTGAAATGGCATCCAATGGACTTCGGCTGTCAGAGGTGTACCAAGACTTCCGGTTCACCAAAAATGGCCAGAAAATGTTGTAAGAAATCAGTGGACACCTGGGAGAGTTAAGGCCCCCCTCCCATGCACTTATAATAAGAGTCACAGCAAAATGGTGCACAAACAGGAGAGAGTGCACACAGCGGATGCCAGATAAAAGGGGGAAGCGAGAGCTGCAGGAGGGGTAGGGGGAACAGTGACACTGCATAGCAAAGCACTGATAATGTCCTTATCGTAACAAATTGCCTGTTTATGCTGTGTGGAGTCAATACGTCTACAGAGTAAAGACATACTCCTAAAACTTGTTATTTTGAAGCAGTATTAGAAAACACCATGAGTTCTCCCAGAGACCAGCCAACCAATATATGATGAGGGTTAGGTAAGTAGGTAATAAATACATTAGAAAGAGAGCATTGGGCTAATCAAATGTAAATCTTTACAGCCCTCACAGCCAATACAGTTCCTCAAAATGGCCAGAAAAAAAGCCCAAGCTCAGCGACAGCCCATTCAAAGACCCGCCAAGAGAGCCGGCACAGAATGGAGGATACGCAAGCTGAAAAGGATACAGAGGGCCAATGTCTAGGATGAGGTTTTAAGGCGTTACCTAGAAAGGTTTTATGGCAGGCATGCCTTCTGGAAGCAACAACAGATAGAGAGTCAGAGAAAGAAGATATGATTGCATTAAAGCGGGATTCCGCTGCGGTTTTGTTTTTTCTTACCTGTGCCACTGGTGGGCGATTCCTACCGTCTCTTAGCAGTCACGATCGGCGTGTTTTTGACCCCCAGCGTGACAGTTTTATTGCAATGGTAAACTTTTAAAAAAGCAGTCCGGCGGTTTCCATTTTTACTGTGGGCGTCTGAAGCCCACAGGCATTTACATCCTGTATGCGATGACGCTGGGCTCCCAGCATCCACCACTCCATCTCGCGCATGCTCACTGATAGCTATAGTGGTAATAGCAGATACAGCTGCCTGCCCACTTTGAAAGTGGCAATTTCGGAGACACGCCCTCGTCACGTGACCGGCGTCCTCCTTCCGAAATCTCATGAGATTTCGGCATTACTATGTCCCCCATGGATTCTTGGGAAATAGCTAAGAAATTTCCCAGGGACCATTGCGAGGCCGATAACCACGCCTACTCCCACGGGAGGACAGCCCGGAAGTCGGCACAAACATCACAAATATAAGGTAAGTACTGAATAATATTTTATTTCAGTGTTCATTACTGTAACTATGTTACCATGCGATTTAGATAAGAAGAAGATAAAATTTTAGGTACAAAACCGCTTTAATCAAACAGACAGTACAAGACTCCCTGAAGGAAGTGTCGAGCAAGACTACAGAACCAGAGACAGTGTTCAGCCCACCATTCACACAAAGAAATACCCCAAGAGAACCATCACTAGCATCAGGCTCAGAAGATGAATCTCCGGTGGGAGAAGAGTAATTTGCTGGGTTTGACTTTGCTCTAGTGCAGCCCCTGGTAAGAGCAGTAAGAGAAGCTCTTGAGTGGGAGGAGGAAGTTACACATCCTGTGAAAACCAGGAAATACTACCCGCAATTAAAAAACAAATGGATACCCACATGTCGATAAAACTATTTAACCCAACACTGATGCACTCCAGCTGGATGCAGTGAAACCTATCTCAGGAGGACCAAATGGTTGGAAACTGACACGTTTGGGGGGTCAAGCCCCCTTTCTCAGAGCTAAATGCATCAGTGTTGTGCTAAATTTATAGTAGTAGTTTATCAGCATGTATTAATGTGTCACTTTCCAAAAAAGTATTTATAGAAATGCAAAAGGTGTCTGCGCCCTTCTGTGTGTTTTTTTTTTTGCAGTATATTTGATGTATAACATGTACGATACTACAGTGCCATCTAGAGTTTGGTTTTAAGAATTTCTTCCCTCAAAGAGACTGATATAATAAGATGATAGAAGTAGAAAGGGTTACTACGCCCATGTGCAAATGGCTAAAATACTTTCTAAATAAAATGTCAGTACAAATTGGAAGTGGATTTCATAACCTAACATAACGCCAAGTTTAAACTACAAGACAACCAGATCAAGATACAGCTTTTCTTTGAATGCTTAATGCCTTAAAGCGGAGGTCCACCCTAAAGTGGACCTTCCGCTCATCGGAACCCTCCCCCCCTCCGGCGCCACAATTGGCACCTTTCAGGGGGGAGGGGGTGCAGATACCTGAACAGTACAGGTATCTGCACCCACTTCCGGGATAGCTCTCTGCGGAAAGGGGCGTAGATTACGCCCCTTTCCGCAAGTGCCCGCCCCTTTCCGCAAGTGCCCCGCTGCCTGCTGGGAAACACACAGATCCCAGAGGCAACGGGGACCGTCCTTATTGCGCAGCGCAACTCGCGCATGCGCAGTAGGGAACCGGGAAATGAAGCCGAAAGGCTCCATTTCCTGATTCCCATACCCAAGATGGTGGCGGCAGGACCCGAGAGAGGATCTAGAGATCGGCTTCGGGTGCCGACATCGCGGGCGCGCTGGACGGGTAAGTGTCACTATTTTAAAAGTCAGCAGCTGCAGTATTTGTAGCTGCTGGCTTTAAAAAAAAAAAAAAAACGACGAGTCCTGGCGGACTCCCGCTTTAAGTCCTGTTCAAGGAGGAAATTGTGGACCAGTTATAACAGAAGCTAAGTGACTTTTAGTGTACCCTTACTACATACATTATTGGCAAAGCTCATTTGCTAGGTGTCACGGCCAGGCTCAGCCCTTTCTTCTCTGAGCTGGCCGCTCAATTTTTCGGCTAATTGCTAGCTCCTATCTCTTCACAGTGACTCAGCTGTTGATGATATCCTGCTCGTCAGTCCTGCCTACTTAAGCCGTCCAGTCCAGATGATCTCTGCCTTCACCTTGGTCACATCTCTAGAAACGCTATCCTGTGTTCCTGTTAAAGACTTGCTTGGCTGACATTCCTTTTGGCTTATTTTACTATCTGTTCCGGTTCCTGAACTCTGGCAATGTTTTGCCTATGTTTACTCTGTTTACCTTTTTTTATTATTATTAAACAAGTGTGATTTAACTTCACTTCTGTCTCAGTCTGATTCATGGTTTCTGACAGTAGGCGAAGGCCATGAATTCAGAAGATGCAGTCAATCCACTTGTTGATAATATTTCTCACAGATTGGATGAGCAGTATCTCCGCATGGATCAGTTTGCCATGGCATTACAAAAGGTCCTGAGTTGCATGGCTCACCTGGAATCTCCCATTGTGGCTGCTCTGGTACAACCTGTGTTGCAGGTCGTCCCTGCTGCACCCACCTGGAGTATTACCTCTATAAGAGGTATGTCTGGTTCCTCTCCGCTTCCCCAGCGATTTGGGGGCAATCCAGCCCAGTGCAGAAGGTTTCTCAGCCAGGTTGAGATATACTTTGAGATGCTGCCCCAGCCATTTCCCACGGACAGAAGCAAAGTAGGTTTCGTGATATCTTTGATTTATGAGAGAGGCTTGGTCTGGGCAAATCTTCTATGGGAGATGCAAAAACCTGTTGTCTTGCGTTATCCTGAGTTTGTAGCTTCTTTTAAAAGGATATTTGATATTCTCGCACGCTCCGATTCTGCTGCCAAGTGCCTCATGTCCATCAAACAGAGTACGAGAACTGTAACCGATTAGGCCATTGAATTCCGTACTCTGGCAGTAGAGGTTGCGTGGAACAATGAGGCCCCCGTGGTCTCCTGGATACCATCAAGGATGAGATAGCAGCCCGAGATATACCCACTAAGCTGGAGAAGTTGATCACGTTTGCCATCCTCATTGACTCAAGTCTCAGAGAAAGACTCTCTTTTAAGGAGCGCTTGCGGAAGCTTCCTGTACCTTTGTCTCTGAACTTTGCAGTCCCACCCTTGCCTCCTTCACCTCCCATGCCTCCTGGTACCAAGTCAGTCTGTGAAGATGAACCCATGCACTTGAGCTTCACGCATCTTTCTGTATATGAGAGAACCCTTAGGAGGAGGGAGAGATTGTGCCTTTATTTTGGCCAGCAGGTCACTTTTTGAGGCCCTGTCATGGACAGACCATAGGAAGCATTGTTTCGTCCTCAGTTATCCAGAAGGATAAGCCCCTGGTTTTGGTTACCCTTTCTTGGGCTGAGTCGCTCGTTGAGATACAGGCTCTATTCGACTCTGGGGCTATAGGCCTGTTGGTTGATGCTGCCTTTGTATCAAAGCACTCGTGACACTCCACATGCCATTGAGGCTCTTGATGGGAGACCTCTACAGCCTGCCCATGTGACTATTCTGTTGTCCATGGCCATAGAGGCTCTTCACCATGAGATAATCCAATTCCAAGTTATTTCCTCACCTAAGTTTTCGCTGGTTATTGGTTATCCTTGGTTACAGAGGCACAATCCCTCTTTTGATTGGCTCCATGCTGAGGTTCTCACCTGGTCACCACATTGCACTAAGACATGCTTCCAGACATTAGCAAAGGTCCTATGTACTTCTTCTCTCTCCTTCCTGCCGGAAGAGTACCGCAATTTTAGCAATGTCTATGACAAAGGTCAAGCCAGTAGTTTGCCTACACACTGGTCATATGATTGCACAATTGACCTTCAGTCTAGTGCTATACCCCCTCGTGGCTGGGTTTACCCTTTGTCGGTCTTGGAAGATAAGGCCATGGAGGAGTATGTTTCAGACGCACTTTCTCAAGGTTTTATCCACAAATCCTCATCTCCTGCTGGTGCTGGTTTATTCTTTGTGAAGAAGAGTGATGAACTGAGACCTTGTATTGATTATAGGGGTCTCAATCATTTCACAATTAAGAATGCCTATCCAATTCCTTTGATTATGGAATTATTTGATCGCCTCAAGGGAGCTTGATTTGAGAGGGGCATACAATATTGTGAGGATTAAGGAGGGCGACGAGTGGAAAACTGCATTTAATACCAGAACAGGTCTTTATGAGTACCTCTTAATGCCTTTTGGCCTTTGTGATGCCTTGCAGTTTTCCAGGAATTTATTAACGATGCCCTCCGAGATTTGTTGCAGTTATGTGTGGTGGTTTATCTCGATGATATCCTCATATTTTCCAAGTCCCTGGAGAGCCACCACACAGATGTCTGTCATGTGCTTCAGAAACTAAGAGAGAACAATCTCTACTGTAAACTGGAGAAGTGCAAGTTCCATCGTGAACAGGCTAAATTCCTATCATTTCCATTGCTGGTTTTTTGATGGACCCAGAGAAACTTTCGGCAGTCCTACAGTGGCCCCGACCCGTGGGTTTAAGTCCTCTACAGCATTTCCTGGGCTTTGCCAACCTTTTTTCGGAAGTTTATTCGTAACTTCTCGTCTCTGGTCAAGCCCCTGACTGATATGACCAGAAAGGACGGTAACCCACAGAGTTGGTCTTCGGAGTCCATTGAGGCCTTTGAGGGTCTCAAGGCTGCCTTTGTTTCTGCACCTGTGTTGGCACATCCTGATCCTACATTACCTTTTTTCCTTGAGGTTGATGCTTCTGAGACTGGTGTTGGCGCCCTTCTGTCTCAACTTACTACCTCTGAGAGCACTATGCATCCTTGTGGCTACTTTTCCAAGAAATTGTTGCCTGCGGAGTTCAAATATGAGATTGGTGACAGAGAGTTGCTGGTGATCATTTTATCCCTGAAAGAATGGAGACATTTCCTCAAAGGTACCACTGTGCCCGTTCTCATTCTTGCTGACCATAAGAATCTCACATTCAATTACACTGTTTAATTCTTACCCAGTACTAAGAATGTAAGGACTGATGCCTGGTCACAACAATTTTCCTCCACTTCCAAGTTGGAGTTGGTTCCGGTTCCTGTGATTCTTCCTGATCGTATTCTGGCTACGGATCGCACCAGTCTCACTTCTCCTTTGGGTGACAAATTCTTGCTGCTCAGGTTCATGCTCCTCCTGAGAAACCTTGTGACCGCTGCTTTGTCCCAGAGAATCTCCATACTGCCGTGCTCCAGACTTATCATTCTCCCAAGGCAGCTGGCCATCCTGGGAAGAATCAACTTGTTTGGGCTATTTCCCAACAATTCTGGTGGCCTAGTCTATGTGCTGATGTAACTGCCTTCATAGCTGCCTGTTCCATGTGTGCTCAGAGTTATTCTCTGTACACACGGTCGGACTTTCTGAAGGAAAATGTGCGATCGGATTGTGTTGTCGGAAAATCAGATCGTGTGTGGGCTACATCAGACTTTTTCCGTCGGAATTTACGACACAAAAAGTTTGAGAGCTGGATCTAAAATTTTTCGGCAACAAAATCCTATCATTTATATTCCGATCGTGTGTAGACAATTCCGATGGCCAAATTGCCACGCATGCTCAGAATAAATTACGAGACAAAAGCTACTGGCTACTGACCTCTTTATAGTCCTGTCGTACTTTTTGTACATCACCTCGTTCTGAACGATGGGAACCACGATCGGACCCACCTGTCTATGGATTTTATTGTGGCGTTACCCAAATTCCAAGGCAACACAGTTATCCTTATGGTGGTTGACTGGTTCTCAAAGATGTGTCATTGTCTTCCACTTAAGAAGTTGCCCACTTCTAAGGAACTGGACTTCATTTTTGCTCGGGGAGATCTTTCACTTACATAGGCTATCCAAGGTGATTGTCTAGGACAGGGGTAGTCAGTTTGTGTCCTTGTTCTGGCGAGCCTTTTGTGCACAGTTGGGAATCCAGCTTGCTTTCTCCTCTGCATATCCCCCTCAGTCTAATGGGGCCACAGAATGAGCCAATCAGTCCTTGGAACAATTCCTACATTGCTATATTTCTGACCATCAAAACAATTTGTCAGACCTATTACCGTGGGCAGAGTTTGTTCAAAACAGTGCCTTGAATTCTTCTTCCCGATTGTCCCCATTTATGGCAAATTATGGTTTACAACCTTCCATGTTGCCTGACTCATTTGTTCCGCAGAGTATTCCTGCGTTAGAGGAGCAGCTCCATGATCTTAGTTCCACTTGGGCACAAGTCCAGGAGGCTTTGCGTCATGCTAATGATAGGTACAGACTCCATGCTGACCGCAGATGCCTGCCTGCACCTTCCTACCAGGTTGAGGACAGGGTCTGGCTGTCATCTCGCATCCTCTGACTTTGTGTTCCCTTACTGAAATTTTGCACCTCGATTTTTTGGGCCTTTCGTATTCTTTGCAGGATTAACCCAGTGGCTTGTGCATTAGACCTTCCTTAATTTCTCCTCAATAAAACCTTTGGTCTGCAACCGCTTTACCACCTTGGTGCCGCATTCTCACCCTGTACAGGTTGAGAACCATGAGGAGTATGAGGTACACTCCATTGTTGACTCCCATCGGTTCTGTGGGTGCATACAGTACCTGGTGCATTGGAAAGCGTACCGCTCTTGAGTCTCATCCTCGGATGTACATGCCCCTGTCCTCCTCCATGTTTTTCATAGATGCTTTCCCGTCAAGCCTTTAGGTCCTCCGAGGGGGAGGGGTTGTTGAGGAGGGGGTACTGTCAGGGCTGGGCTCAGCCCTTCCTTCTCTGAGTTTACCGCTCAGCTATTAGCTATTTTCCAGCTCCCATCTCTCTCCCCAGTTACTCAGCTGTTAATGGTCTTGCTCGTCAGTACTGCCTACTTAACCACTACAATACAGGGCACTTTCGCCCCCTTCCTTCCCAGCCCAATTTTCAGCTTTCAGCGCTCTAGAGCTTTCAGTGACAATTGCGCGGTCATGCTACACTGTACCCAAATGAAATTGTTATCATTTTGTTCGCACAAATAGAGCTTTATTTTGGTGTTATTTATTCACGACTCCGTTTTTTTTTTTTGCGATATAAACGCAAAAATAGCGGAAATTTGGAAAAAAAACAATATTTTCTTTTTTCTATTTGAAAAGAAATCCAATAAAATCAAATTTTGTCATAAAGTTAAGCCAAAATGTATTCTGCTACATGTTTTTGGTAAAAAAAATTCCGTTAAGTGTATAATAATTGGTTTGTGTGATCACGGACATATGTACGCAAATGATCATGTACATATGTGTGCAGGTGATCACGTACATATGTGTGCAGATAATCATTGGGACATGTGATTTTAGTGGGACATATGTGGGGGACATGTTTTTATTATTAGGGACATGTGTTTTTATTATTTGGGGACATGTATGTTTTGGGGACATGTATGTTTTGGGGACATGTATGGTTTGGGGACATGTGTGTTTTGGGGACATATGTGGGGACTGTGTTTGTACTGTGTGGTGTGTTGTGTGTTTACACTACACTGATGATCAGTGAGTAAAAAGCTGTAAAAAGCAGCCCATACTCACTGATCATCAGCCGGCTGCAGCGTTCTGCTCTCCTCTCCTCAGCGGTGACTTCCGTGTGAGGAGAGGAGAGCCGATTGCCTAGCAACCGGCTGTTTGTTTACATCACATGACGGCCGTGATTGGACACGGCCGTCATGTGATCAGGAGGGCCAATCACAGAGCCCTCCTGCCGATCTGAGATGTGCCGTGTCCGGGTGACACGAGCACATCGGGATCGCGCCGCTGCGATCCCGCTACTCCTGAAGGACGTTCCTGAACGTCCTATCAGGAGTAGACGGCTCCCACCCGACCGTATATATGCATTGGCCGGGTGGGAAGTGGTTAAGCAGTGCAGTCCAGAGGATCTCCATCTTGGTCACATTGCAAGAAACTTTCTCCTGCGTTCCTGTTTAAAGACTGGCTTTGCTGACATCCCTTTTGGCTCCAGATCCTGCTTGCTGTTCCACTACTTTCATCCCTGACTTCTGGCTTGGCTGACTATCCGTTCCGTTTACTGAACTTTGGCTATGTTTTGACTATGGTTTTTCTTTTTACTTTTATTATTAAACAAGTGTGATTTAACTATACTTCGGTCTTGGTCTGCTTTCATGGTTTCTGACAGGAGGCCACAAGGATGGTGAGCTGTGACAATCCCTGTTGTGTTCCTGCTGGAGCAGACTCAGCGTGGCATTATGGACAGGGCATTTGAGGCAGAACAGCAGGAGGAAGAGGAGGACTTCCTTTCCTCTCGATGCCCACTTTATGCAGACACCATTCTTCCTATGCCACAGAACACACAAGAGGAGAGGGAGAAGGAGGAGGATTCTGGCAGTTTTGGAGGCATTGAAGCAGAGCAAGACACGTCAACCCTTAATAGATGGTTTTCCCTCCCCAGAACCCTTGGGAGTAGTACATGGCTGGGAGGAGGCAGTTCCAGATACTGTAATCCTCAGTGACCCCGAAGACTCTGCTTCTCATGCCTCCGCAAACTTGCAGCGCATGGACTCCCTCATTCTCCCTCATTCTTCAAAGCCTGCAAAAGCACACGAGAAGGGGCATCAAGGAGAAGGATCACTATTGGTTGGTAACCTTGACCACTGTTACAAAGACAAAGTCACAAAACTCATCCCGTCCCCACAGTGGGAGCAGAGGATTAAATCTCTTGAGGAAATCTTAAAGAGGAGTTTATGCAACACTTTTCCCTACTTTTTTAGATTACAGTGTGATGGAAAACATAGTTTTGAAGCTTCTGTTGGTCTAGAGAGGAGTGGTGGAGAAGGCGGTCACCTTAGGTATGCCTTTTCAATTTTTTTTTTAGTCCTCAGCACCCAGGGCTGTCAGCTTCCACATCCCATCGACAGCACCTGCATCATATGGTGGGAGATTATCTAGGGGCAAAAACATACATGGAGAGCTTTCCAGTTGATGATCCACTGGGTTATTGGGTCATGAGAATAGACCAATGGCTAGAACTTGCCCAGTATGCAATTGAGCTGCTGGGCTGCCTGCATTCAGTGTCCGAATGGGCATTCAGTGCTGCCGGAGGTTTTGTGACAAATAAGAGAAAGCGTCTGTTAACAGACTTCGTGGACCGGCTGACATTTATCAAAATGTACCAGTCCTGGATTAGCAGCAGCTATCAAGCCACTGATGCCGATGTCGTTGATCAAGTGCTTTCTGGATCTTGAATCTCTGAAAGACTGTCTAGGCTGCCTAGCTTTGTGGGTGTTGATTTCTTCTGGAACAAATATTTTGGTGTAGGCGCAATTAACACCAATTTTTCCACACCTGTTTGGCAAGTGCATATCATTTCAATTTTTGACAGCAAGGCCAATTCTTGCTTTCATTAAGAGAACCTCTATAGGGTTACAGGGTGAAGGCGCCACCAACACCCAAAGACCAATTTTTCTGCACCTGTTGCTTCTATCCATAGTCTGTGGAAGAGACACCAGAATTTATCCAAAAAATCTCTAATCTTGTTTCCAGTGCACTACATTGTGGCCTCATCATACAGAATGGCTCCCCAAGCTAAAATAAAGAAAGCTTGAATAGAAAAATTTAATTTGTTGGGCTTTATAAATACAACTATTGCTAAAGCATGTTCTATACACAGTACAGATGTGCCACTTTACAGGCAGACTAAGGGGATCCCCCAGGTACTACATTTCAAGGGATTTGTCATTTTTATTGTTATTTCTCATGTTGATGGTTTCATTTTAAGCAGCAGTAAATCACTGTTCATTTGAAAATTATGTTTTTTTACAACTTTTTTCCATTGATACATGTCCCCCAATGCAGGACCCAGACCCCCATAACCATTGTATGCCCAATTACTTGCAAATACGCCTTCAAAGTGGGCACTTTTGATTTTCCCCCTTTCGGGTCCCATAGACTTCAATGGGGTTCGTTATTCAGCTCTGTACTTTTTCGATGATTGAAAGTTCTGCCGCGAACCGAACAGGGGGTCGTATGATTTATCTCTAAAAAAATACATTTAATGATGAATTAATTATTACAGATCTGCAATAGTTTGTACCTTTTCTATGTGTCTGGAGTTCAGTCTTTAAAGCAGAACTTCACATGTTTTATTCTTTCCATCTATAAAATCTTCTGCCCTTATTGTTATTTTAACTTTGAAAAGTAAAACATTTTTTTTTCTACCAGTAAATACCTTATACAGCCCACTTCCTGTTTATTGTCTGGTCATTAGTCTAGGCTTATGACATCATGCACAGCTCTCTCTCTCTCCTGAGAGTTTTCCGGGGGTGGGGGGGTGTCATAAGAGGGCCAATTAGAGCTGCAGAGCTGGAGGCATGCCTCTGTGTGTCTGTGTAAATCCAGGAAGTGAACAGGCAGCAGCTTCAGTTGCCCACAGTTAAAATGGCTGCATCCAGACTCAGTGGAGGGAGATTTATGCAGCATATTTGGCAAGTACAGAATCACAATATATATAAAATAATATGCAAAGTGGTTGGAAGGATGCTTCAGAATGGCAAAGATGGTTTTATTACAAATAATGTAAGCAGACTGCAGTTCCTCTTTAAGGTTTATGACACCAGTACAAATGTGCGTGTCTTATGGGTGTGTTTGTGTCACTTTGTTTTCTTTTTAATGACTTGGAAACATTCATATCTTGATGATTGGATTCTTTAATATGTTTTAAATATTTGAAATTTGGTTGACATAATGTACATTTGCTTATTTTTTAAATTATGTTCTCTTACACTATAAGTGGAAATTAAATGAGTATTTTTAATTCTTGCAACCTTTGCCTAATTAAAAAAAAAAATTATAATAAACAAAATACATAAATGTTTTTTTAGTCTTTAAATAAAGAATGTTTATATATTTCTTTGACTGTGCAGATAGCCTTTTGTATTCAGCTCCGGCCTACAGAGAATTATAAAACATTTTGTAAGAAATATACAATATAAGAGACCATTATTGGAAATCAGGATGGCGAATATCTCCACAGCCACCGTGTATTTCCCTTTGGTGCTCAGATAGGCCGGGATCATGGCAATCCAGACACTGCAGAACACCAGCATGCTGAAGGTGATGTATTTGGCTTCATTATAACTGTCCGGTAATGTCCTGGCAAAAAAAGCTATAATAAAACTGACAGCAGCCAGGATCCCCATATATCCCAGGACAGAGTAGAACCCGATAACTGACCCTTCATTACACTGAATGATGATCTTCTCCTGGTAGGAGTGTGTGTCCAATTCCTGGAAGGGAGGAGAGATGGACAACCAACTAACACAGATTATAATCTGAACAGAAGAACAAGCTAAGATTATACAGATGGACAGTTTTACTCCGATCCATTGGTTCCACATGCTGTTGGGTTTGGTGGCTTTGAAGGCAATGCAAACCATAATAGTCTTGGCCAATACAGAAGATACGGCTATTGAAAAGAGAATTCCAAAAGAAACTTGGCGTAACAAGCAGGTTACATCCACAGGACGACCCAGGAAGAGGAACACACAGAGGAAACCCAACATGATGGAGACCAGGAGGACAAAGCTGAGGCTCTTGTTATTGGCTTTCACAACTGGTGTGTCCTGGTGTAAAATAAAAATGAGGAGAACTATAAGAGTCTTCCCAAAACACAACAGTGAGAAGACTATAAATACTAGTGAGAGCGTGTCATCAGTGAAGGGAAGAAATTCTGATTGTTTGGATATACAGCGAGTTCTGTTCTCATTTGGCCATTCATGGTCGGGGCATTTCATGCAGTTTTCACTATCTGGAAAACAAAATAAAATCAATGAACACTGTGATCACTTACCTTGTCTTGGTTTACTTGTATGGGTGTAATCAGATATTAATATTTGTCAAATATCTAATAAACAAAGTCTATGGAGGAGGTGGGGGAAAGTCCATCTCCAATGTCCTCTGTGATGAATGAACCCATAAGTAATGATGGTTTTGTCAACTGCTGTTGCAGAGCTCTCATTCCCTGGCTGTTACAGTCTGAAAAACAGCTAACCAAGCACAATCTGTGTTCAGTTAGCTGCTTTGGAGGGCAAAGAGACATCAGATATCTCCATAAAGAGTACCTGTCATCTGTCCAAAGCTATCACAAATGGACTTGTTCACCCCTATGTTATAGGAAAAAAAATGAAATGAAAAAAATACATTTAAAAAAAATAAAATAAAAGGCTTTTAAAGTGACATCTATTAATAATTTTAGGTTCTGTAGTTTGTCGTTTTTGTATTTCGGAGCCGTTCTCAATTTTAAATCTTGGCATGTTTGGTATCTACTGTATATTCTCAATATTTTATATTTTACTAAAAATTTGGGCATAATATTTTATTTTTGTATGCACTAAAATTCATTCAAAGGTATTTTTGTTTCAAATTTCTCTTTATTTATTTATATTATAAAACATCCATTCAATCTATCCATTCAAATTTCACATCATTATAAAACATTCCCCATACCCAACGAGAAAAAAAAAAAAAAAAAAAAACACAACTTATTAATACTATTCCAATCAATCGCCCACCCTCACATAAATTCCCACACTTTTCCTGAGGTACTCAATTCCTCCCATTTCTTCCAATAATCCGAAATCTGTTTTTCCACATACCCCTCTTGTCTAATCTGTTTTTCCATGAAGCACACCTCGCTCATCTCATAATTCCAATCTTCTATTGTTGGGGCTGCTTCCTTTTTCCATTTCCTTGCTATTACGGTTTTAGCTACTGTAGTTATTTGGTACAAAAATTCCATCTCTTTTCGATCTAATTTTTTTGATGAATGTGAGAATAATACAGTCTTTATATCAAGATTTATTCTTATACCTGTCAGTTCCTGATATAATTTTATTATCTTACCCCAAAATATTTTTATCTTCCAGCAACTGTACCAAATATGCTCTAAAGTACCCTTCTCCTTCTTACATCTCCAACATAATTCAGAGTTCCTTTTATTTATTTTATTCATAACCACTGAGCTTCTATACCATCTTAATAGAATTTTATAATTTTTTTCTTGATATTTAATAGCTAAGGGTGTTTTATATATTCCTTCAAATACCTCTCCCCACTCTTTCTCTGTCAACTCCTGCCCTATTTCTTCCTCCCACTTTTTTATTCCTGCTATTTTTTTAATATTCCCTCCAGGAAGTAATAGGTTATATATCTTAGCTAATTTCTTGTTTGCTTTATCCTTATTCATTGCTATTTGTTCAAATATAGTTGGTGGTCTATTAATCATTATCTTTATTGGGTCAATTAATGCCCTCAGCTGTCTATACTGAAACCATTTATTTTTATATTCTTGCCCCAATTCCTGAAATGTTGGAATGCTTCCATCATTTAGGATTTGTATTATCCGCTCATGTTCTTCCATATTCCATTTCAGAAATGTTTTATCCTTTACAGCTGGTCTAAATTCAGGATTGCTAAATAAAGGGGTCATAGGGCCTATTGAAGATGAAAGTTGTTTCTTCTTTATCATGTCGTCCCAAATTTTTAAAGTTGTTCTTACAAAGATAGGCATCTCCTTCCTCTCTGGTCTTAACTTAGGTTTTATCCATGGCTGATGTTTTATTTTAGCCCCTAATATATCTTCCTCCAATTTTACCCATTGCTTGTCTTTTTCATTATGCTGCCAGTCAATAATTCTCATTAAAGAGGCTGCTTGTGAATATTTAAAAAAGTCAGGCAATGCTAATCCTCCATTATCTTTCGTTCTAATTAATACCTCCCTACCTACTCTAGGGGTCTTATGTGCCCATACAAAGCCTTCTACCATTTCTTTCAGATCTTTAATAATTTTTTTTGATGGTATAATGGGTACTGTTTGAAAGATATACAGCATAATTGGCAAAATCTCCATCTTTACAATATTTATTCTCCCAAACCATGAGTGAGTTATTTTATCATATTTACCTAGAAGTTTCTTTACCTTCTGAACTGTCACGTTGTAATTCATTTCTTGCAAGAGTTTTAAATCTCTTGGGATATATACTCCCAAATATTTTATCACATCTTGCTTCCATTTAAACAAAAAAATTTTTTTGTAAGACAGTTTGGACTCTCTCTTCTAATGTAATATTCATTAATTCAGATTTGTCATAATTTACTTTAAAATTACTAACTTCACCGAATCTCTCAAACTCTTTTATTAGATTTGGTATAGTAATTATGGGATTGGTTATATATAATAAAAGATCATCTGCATAGGCAGCCATCTTATATTCTTTGCTTTTAACCTTTATCCCCATAATATCTTTGTTTATTCTTATAGCCTCCATGAGATGTTCCATCATCATAATATATAAAAGTGGTGATAAAGGACACCCTTGTCGGGTTCCATTTGAAATCTTTATATATTCAGATAATATCCCATTTGTTCTCACTTTAGCCCTAGCATTCTTATATAGGGCCATAATCCTTCCTAACATCTTAGGTCCCATCGTTGTTTGCTTCAATACTTCCTCTAAGAACTGCCATCCCACCCTATCAAATGCCTTTTCGGCATCTATAGCCAATAGGCAGGTAGGGATGGCAGTTCTCTGAGCGTATTCAATCAACGTGCATGTTTTAATGATATTATCTCTTGTCTCCCTCCCTTTCAAAAACCCCGTTTGTTCCAGGCTTATATTATTTGAGATAATATCCGTTATTCTTTTGGATAAAATTTTTGAGAATATTCTTATATCTAAATTGGTCAACGATATAGGTCTATAATTTTTACATAGTGATTGATCTTTTTCCGGTTTTAATATTAGTACTATATGAGCCTCTGTACCTTGTATCGCAAATGGTTGATCTAAAGATATAGAATTAAATGTTTCCTTAAGTATGGGTATTATTTGTTCCTTAAATGACTTATAAAATCTAGCAGTATATCCATCTGGCCCTGGACTTTTCCCCAGAGCAAGTTCTTTAATAGTCTGTTGAATTTCTTCTGTTGTAATTTCTTCCTCCAACCCCTCCATCTTTCCTTTTAAGCAGTTGAATATAGCCATTTCCTTTACATATTTTTGTATGTTCTCCCCTTTGTTTTCTCCTTCCTTGTGTTCCTTACCATCTTTTATATTATATAATTTAGAATAGTATGTATGGAAGGTTTCAGATATTTCCTCTGGGTCGTATGTAATTTCCCCATTTGGTTTTACAATTTTCTCTATGTAACTTGGGGGTTGTTGCTTTTTTAAAGCTCTGGCTAATATTTTCCCAGGTTTATTTCCAAATTTATACCACTGCGCTCTATCCTTATCCCTTATCCGAAGGGAATCTTCATCAAGCACTGATTGTAATTCCAGTTGTTTTTCCTTTAGTCTAGCTCCATCTCCCAATTTCCTACTTACTTTATGTATTTCTTCTAGTTCTTTAATCTCATTTTCCAATTGAGATATTTTTTGTGTTTTTTCTTTTTTTTTTCTTGCCCCGTGCTTGATGAATATTCCCCTCATAACACATTTTAATGTTTCCCATTGAATTGCAGGTGAGGTTTCGTCCCTTTCATGAATTATCAGAAATTCTTTTATAACTTGTAGTATTTCTGCCACGCATTTTCTATCTTTAATTAAATTATCATTCAATCTCCATATCCCATTCCTTTTCTTTGTTTCAATCACTGAAATTTCCACATATATTGGGGCATGGTCCGACCAAAGGAATCCCCCTATTTCTGTTACTGGTTTCATCATTAAGCCCTCTTTATTTATAAAAAAATAATCCAATCTATGATATGAATTGTGTATATTTGAATAATATGTATAGTTTTTTTCCTTTTGGTGTTGGGCCCTCCATATATCTATTAATTGATATTTTTTTAATATGTCCTTAAATTCCTTTATTCTATTGTTATTATTATTTTTTTTTTGTAGTTGTATATTTGTAGTATCTTTCTTTACATCCATTAAAAAGTTTATATCACCACCCACTATTACCACTCCTTCCGCCTTCTTCATTGCGTCCGATAGGGCTTTTGTACCACTCTCTATTTGTCCATAATTAGGGAGATATAAATTAACTATAGTAAATTTTTTTCCATATAGCATAAACTTTATTATTAAAGATCTCCCATCTTTGCCTTCATATTTTTGTAATATTTGGACCGGCAAGTTCCTATGGAACGCAATTGATACCCCTTTTGATTTGGAATATGGAAATGTATCATGTAACCATGTATTGTAATTTATATTATTAATTTTAGGTATATGATCTGAGCGAAAATGTGTCTCCTGAAATAGCACAATATCTATTTTCTGCTTATGTAGGAAATTTAAAATTTGATTTCTTTTAGCGGGGGAATTAATACCTCTTACATTAAAAGAACAAAACTTCACACTACCCATGAGAGAAAAAAAAAAAAAAAATTCCAATATACAATAATCTCACTTAGAGTTATCCCACCCTCCCTATACCCATAAACACATACACACTCAGTTATCTACCACCCTTCTACACCCACCCTTATGACACCTCTGTTCCCCTATAATTTGACTATATTAGTCTAACTCACCAAAGGTGAGGTCCCTATCTAGGGGGTATTTAAACTGCTGATCCTGATATACTCCCATTTGGCCTATGCAAGCTCTTCACATTCTTCTTCACTTTTTTGCGCTCTATCTCCTTGTTATCCCTCTATTTATATAATTTTTTAGTATGTCCCTGTCTTTAATTTTTTAATCCTCTTATCATTGTTGGGAGATTATCTAGATCCATAGAAAAATAGAAACCTGGTATGGGAAGATAAAGAGAGGAGAGGGAAGAAAAAAAAAAAAAAAGGGGGGGGGATAAAACAGGGGGGGGGGAAGAGGGGGAGTCACCACACATTTTATTAGTGTTTGTATTAAGATAAAATCCGAAGAAGAAAAAAAAAAAAAAAAAGTGATATTAAATAAGTTGCTAATTATTATACCTATTCCCCTATACATTCCCTCATAATTTATCCTATTTGTTATCCTATCTCCTAATATCCTACCATTCAGTCCCCCTCCCCCCCATTACGTGCAATTAAGTGCATACAGTGTTATGTCACCTATATCACTATTATTCCATATTGTGCATATCGTTTCTATAGTTTATCCTCACTTCTATTTTGTGGTATTGTTTAACCTATAATTCTTTTAACACAAAAATATGTTAACACTCCCTCTCCACCACCTCCCATATCCCCCCTCCTCCATCCATCCCCCCTCCCCTCCCCCGTGTTATATCACCTATAAAATACATCATATCATTGTTGTTCCATATTGTGCATATCATTATTATAATTTATCCACACTTCTGAATTATAATATTGTTTAACCACCTCCCCCCCCCCCCCTCCTCCATCCATCCCCCCCCCTCACCCTCGGTCCCCCTATCTTCTCCTCCCAAAGTCCTTGGGCCAGTTTGGTAATGTCACTTCTGCGAGATGCAAGGTCTTCTGAAAGTCATGCAAGTCATTTAGATCTCTATAAATGACAGTTTGGCCCTCATACTGGGCTTGCAATTGAAAAGGAAATCTCCATCTATATTGCACATTCTTTTTTCTTAATTGTTCCAAAAGGGGTTTTAAGGCTCTTCTTTTATCTAACGTTAACTTAGACAGGTCCTGGAAGAAAAGCAAATTTGATCCTTCATATAATATATGGTTGTTTTTGCGCACTGCCGCCATAATCCTCTCCTTAGTTTGAATGTAATGGAGTTTACAGATTACATCCCTGGGTTTATTTTCCTCTGATCCTCTTGGGCCCGCAGCTCTATGTATCCTATCAATTATCATATCAGTTTTTGATAGGTCCTGTATTATATCCTTAAAGATTTTTTGAACCACTTCAGCGAGTTTTTCTAAAGGCACATTTTCTTTTAATCCTCTTATCCTTATATTACATCTTCTGCTCCTATTTTCTTGTTCATCAATAATATTTACCAATTGCTTTAACTCTATTTCCTGTTCTTGCATTCTTCTCTTTACTTGAATTAGATCTTTTTCCAAGCTTTCAGTCTTTATATTCACCTTTTCTATTTTCTCTTGCATATCTAAAGTAATTGCCTTTATCTCTTGTATTTCTGTTTTATACACATTCTCCAATCTTTGGATATAGTGATCCATATCAGCCTTTGTGGGTAAAGAGGTTATATACGTTTTAATATCCCAGCTTTCTTTCTCTTTCTCCTTTTTACCATCCACTTCTATATCCAATGTGTCTATTGGGGAGCTATTTCTAGGCTGTGTTAGCATTTCTTCTCCTGATATTCCAGAAACACCTGAGATCAAAGATGATTCTACAGAATTCAATACTTCCTGGGAGATATGTGTTATCTGCGATGTTTGCATCTGTATCTGAGGCTGCAGTTGCTGGAAAAATTCCTTAATATCAGTAGTTTGAACTTGAGCCTCAGAGCTAAATTTGCTTTTACTATCCTTTTTCTCCTTTTTATTCCCTCCGGAACCAGATGATTTATTTCCCTTTTTTGGCGCCATAGCTATTAATGATCACCTTTGACCATGCGTAATATTTCTTGGACTTCTGAGTTCTCTTATTTCAGTTCAGTTCTCATTCAAAGGTATTTTTACCTGAAAATTTCCATTTGCCCACATATCATGTGACATAAAAAGTTGCAACAACTACCACTTTATTCTCCAGGGCAGTGGCAGCTGGTGCTCAACATTTTTTGGGGGCACAAACAAACTGGATGAAATGAGGCCATTGTGCCCATCATATGCAGCCACTGTGCTCATCATATGCAGCCACTTTTGGCCATCAAATGCAGCCACTTGTGCCCATCATATGCAGCCACTTGTTCCCAGTATATGCAGCCACTGAGCCAATCAAATGTAGCCAGTGTTCCCACTGACCCCCCCCCCCACTCCCGGGTTTTTTGGCTCTAGCAGCAGCCCCTCACACATGTGTGGACCGCGGCTCATGCAGCACCCCCCACCCTCCCATGTGTGGCTCTGACAGAGCCGAGGGCACTTACCGTAGCACTGCAGCAGGTCCTCTCAGAGCGCTGGCAACCTCCGTTCCGCTCCTCTTCCTAAGTGCCAGGCATCCAATAGGGTTGCCCCGTGCTTTGGTCAATCAGGAAACAGGTCTGACACCCTGCCTCCTGATTGGCGGGGAGGAAATTTAGTATGGAAATAGCAAAAATGTATTTGATATCATCACACAATTGGGTGGGATCAGGGTGCACTCTCTGTGCCCTGAGCCCACCCTATTTTGAAGCCAGTTAGAGCCTCTGGCTCTAATCAGGTGCTTCGCAAATACAACCCCATCCCACCCATAGGAATCCATGCATCCGGCATCTTGAAAGGGGCCAGGTGCATGGATGGGGGGGGCGGTGCCCATGCCCCCACATTGCTTGGGCCGCCACTACTCCAGGATTACACATAGAAATTAATTGGCCCTTGCACCAGGCTCAGTGTTAGCCCACAAGCCTGATTAGCACATGGGGATGTAGGATGGTTAAGCAAAATGTAAAAGATGACTGCTAAAAAAGTCCATATGGTCCGTATAATAGCACCTTGATGCAGAAGCGGAGCTTGAAGCTTGTGGGCCTCGATGCAAAAGTTGACCTGTCCCCCGGGCCACTGCCGACTACCACCCGCTACCACCCACTGCTTCCACCGTGCGTGCAGATACACCCACCACACACCGAGATGCTCAAAGTGGCTTAAGAGTTTTGAGTCCCCAGAGTTCCTCCTTACACCAGAGGACAGGGATCAATGCTGGAGAATCAGAGGACAGGGATCACTGCTGGAGAATCAGAGGACAGCGATCACTGCTGGAAAATCAGAGGACAGGGATCACATTTGGCAAGTCACTTGGCAGAGCTCCTTTCCCACTCTAGCACTGTATATAGCCCCCCCCCCCCCCACACACACACACTACATAGGCCTGAAATCAGATTCCTTTACACATTCCTTTGTCAGCCATGATATTTACAGGGTATATCTGGTTTTTATATTGCCCTTCTGACCTGTGATATTCTCTGGTCAGAATGGCAGTGTAGTTGCAGTAGGCAGATACACCCTGTGCAGATCGTGGCTGACTGGCTGTGTTGTAAAGGAATGTGATTTCAGCCCTGTGGAGGAGGAGAAGTAATGGGAAAGAAGCTCAGCAGCCGGCATAGCATCCAGGGTGGAGGGGGTGGCCAGGGGGCTTTGGGGGCTACAACTTAGATCTGGGGGGGCAAAGCCATGTGAAACAAAATCTGGAGCCTATAGCTCCTCAGGAGGTTTTGGGGGTTTGTTTTAGCAGTTTCTGAAGGTTTCTCTGTCAGTGTTGGCAGATGTTGGGGGAAGGTCAAGGAGTTAGGGTAAGCAGACATCCCTGAGTGGGGAGGTTGCAATATAACATTAAGTTTAATGCACAAACGGATATAAGTACTCACAAGAGTAAGATAATAACAGGCATTTAGGCACAAATTGCCCAGCATCCGTGAAGGGAGTGCATTCATGGAGCTGCTTGCTGGTGACTCAGAGCGGACTGAGCCAGTGGTCGCCGACACTTCCTGGGTCTGGAACACACAGGGAGCCGAGGGATGACATCTCTTCTGTACTGAGAAGAACCAATAGGTGAAGCGTTTAGGGAGCATGCGCCCCCATTAGGCCTGAAGAAGGAGCGCATGCTCCGTAAACGCATTGCCTATTGGTTCTTCTCAATCCGGAAGTGACGTCATCCCTCAGCTCCCTGTGTGTTTCAGATCCAGGAAGCGTCAGCGACCACCGGCGCAGCGCTCGGCAATTTGTGCGTAAATGCTTGTTATTACCTTACTCTTGTGAGTACTTATATCTGTTTGTGCATTAAATTTACTGTTATGCTGCACTTTTTTTCAGTTTTTTTCCTTCAGACCAAAACCATATAATATGAGGTCAAACCTTAGGAGTTTCAATTTGTATACAATCAGGCAGGCACTTGCACTACATGGTTTTGGTAAATCTGAAGAAAAAAATCAGCAGAAAATCTGATAGTGTGTATGGGGCTTCAGAGTGGCGTCTGTGTGTTTTATTGTTCAGGGGGGGTTTTGCTTTTAGAAAATATATATATAAAAATATATATTGTTTCTGAGTCATTTTCTAGCAAAAAGTGGTGATTTTATCTATGTACTTGATTTTTTTTAAATTGCCCCGCACAGCGGGTGGTAAAAATAACAATATTTGATAACCATTACCTGTAATATTGGACATTTCTCCATATGCGCACATGGCACAAGTATAACAACAAGGTTGTATGGCGAAGCCGGGAACTTTCCGGTATCCTGGCAAACAACTTTCTGAGCACTGAGCTTTTGGAACCTAACAGAAAGCAACATGTTGTATTATATATGGAAGTCCATTAAATTTATCAAATGTGGGATTCTAGTTTTGAAGCGTTGCCCTTGTAGTTTACATGCTAATGCTTTCCCTGCTTTGTTGCTAGTGGAATAAAAGGACAATTTCATTCTTCTCTCCTTTTGTTCATAATTTTCTAGTTAAATAAGTCTAAGTTCATGCCGCAGGTTCACTAATTTTGCATGAAGGAAAGGTGTAGACTTTGCTTTGTTTTGGGTCTCTAGTGAGCTCATTTCCAACAGTAGTGAATCCATCTGCCGCTGCCTCTGTCTCTTTAGTCTAGCACCTTGCTGGATGAATATACCCCGTATGTATGCCTTACGGGCATTCCACAACATAAATGGATTTACTGCAGAAGTAGAATTGATCTGGAAGTGTTCAGAAAGATGGTCCTCCAAAATTTGCTAATGCCACGTACACACGATCGGAATTCTCGTCGGAAAAAGCTCTGAAGGTTTTCCTGACGGAATTCCAACGGAATTCGGCTCAAGCAGTCTTGCCTACACACGGTCACACCACATTCCGATTGTTTATAACGCGGTGACTTACAACACGTACAACTGGACTAGAAACAGGAAGTTCAATAGCCAGTAGCCAATAGATTCTGTCTCGTAGTTGAATCTGAGCATGTGTGATTTTTGGCGTGTCGGAATTGCATACACACGTTCGGAAGTTTTTCCATCTGGAAAATTGAGAACATGCTATCAATTTTTGGCTGGCGGAAATTCAGACAGCTAATTTCCAATGGAGCGTACACACAGTCGCAATTTCCGATGAAAAGCTCTCATCGGTCTTTTTCCGATCGTGTGTATGCGCCATTAGTATTCGGGTTTTGTATGATTTGAGAATTGGAACGCCACACGTTGGCATTATTGGTTGGGTGCTTATCCCCAATCGTGATAAAAACAGAGACATGATCTGACCATGTGATGAAATGAATTTTAGTGTATGAGATTTTTTTTGGAGGAGCCACCTGTCCACCAGGTACAAATCAATTCTACTGTAGTACAATGCCTGTGGAAATAGAAGGAAAAGTCTCTTTCGTTTGCGTGTCTGCAAAGCCAGATATCAAAAAGATTTTAAGGTTCATAGGAAGGTGGTCAAGGATAGAGGTTTCCTGCAAGGTAAAAAAATAAATTTTTGGGTCAGGGGTGATGTTAAAATTCCCACATAGCAATAATGATCCCTGTTGGATTTTCCATACTTTCTTCATTAATCCATGTCAATGACGTGTTGGGGACATGAACATTAACCAACGTATATCGGGTGGTGTTCACGTCACATACTAGTATAATAAAGCGTCCATTGGGGTCAGACATTTCTTGGTGTAATTAGAAGGAGATCGAGTCTCTAATTGCGATCATGACCCCTCTTTTTTTGGCCTGTATGTTGGACGTAAAGTAATGTTGGAACCCCTTATACGTGCATTTAGGGGGTGTATCCTTGTGTCTCTTGGACACATAGAATGTCACAGTGAGAAGCTTCTTTCCAGAGGGAAGATTGTTTGGCTGGATGGTTTAGTCCATGTGCATGTATTGAAAGAATGTTAACTGGCATTGGCTTTTCACAAACTGCAAAAATACATTTTTACGGCTTTCTTTCAACAATGGCTTCTTCTTACCACTATTCCATAAAGGGCAGATTTGTGGAGTGCACGACTAATAGTTATCCTGCGGACAGATTCTCAATAGTTCTGATAGTTGATAGTTATGATTATGGCATATGAATGACCCACATTTTTAGGTAAGGTGAGGTGTTAAGAATAACACCTTACCGAATCTCCTACAGCCTTACCTGATTTTTCTTATTTTTCCATTGAATTAATGTAGAATTAAATGCAAGTTTCTGATAACTTGACCCATTACTAAAGAACATCCAAACATCTCTTGTAAACAAACTCCCATTAACAAAAACATGGTTCCGAACAGCAAACTGCGGAATAAATTCTTCATTTCCTTTTGTTGTTGTGACATTTGCTTGTAATACTTTTTTCAAGTGCCTGTGGAACTGCAAAGTAAAAATATTGCCTATTACATTACAAATCACTGTTACTGAATTATTACATTTAGGTAGATATAAACCCGGTAACTAAAATATGTTCACATGTTAATAGTATTTCAAAAGTAATTTTGAATATTTTGTGTACAGTGTTATAGTATACAAAGAACAAAGTATGGACACTGCAGAAAATGAAACCGGGTGAGAAGCAGTGGTGGCCGCCCCCCATCCATGTGTCCAGTCCCCTAATCTACAAGCGGGGCTCCGTTTGCATGGATTTCAATGGGTTTTGTTTTTGAAGCACGGGATTAGAGCCAGAGGCTCTAATAGGCTTCAAAAAAGGGTGGGCTTGGGGGCGCAGAGCACTGCGCCCCGATTCCACCCAGTTGTGTGACAGTAGCAAATGTACTTTCGTTATTGTAACACTCATTCTCCTCCCGATCCAGTTCTGATCAGATTGGCCACAAGGAGGAGGAGGGAGGAGACACGAGGAAGCAGACGGAGAGAACAGCCTGGAGAGAAGCCACCCAGAGCACTGCCTGAGAGATGAAGTAAGTGCAGGACCCTGACTACTGATTGACTGACCGGGGGGTGCCCCCTGTGGCCACTGTGACCCAGCCGGCCAATCAACCAACAGTCTGAGCAGGGGGGGTTGGGTTCTGGGTGCCGTCCGTGACCTGACCGAGGGGGGGAGTTGTGTGTTGGGTGTCGTCCGTGAGGGGCAGGTGGATCGTTTGCCTCACCCCCCCAAAAAAAAACACCAGCCACCACTGGTGAGAAGGTTGTCTATTGACCCATATGCTCCATGTTTGGGAGAATTCTGAGAACTTAAGGGCATTAAATGCTAAAAGACGCCCAAAAGTATAGTTGGAGTTGACCAGATTTACTACCTCTGGAACGTTGGGGGATAAGTTTGATTTCCAAAGTCTAAGGACAGTCAACATTGCTACCACCAGAACATGGGGGACAACTGGCCTAAAGGGAGGAGGGTAGAGCTCAATACTAATATAAGGTACATAAAATAACACACATAGGTTGGACTTGATGGAATTGTGTCTTTTTTCAACCTCACCTACTATGTAACTATTTAACTTTGTAAGTAAGTCAAGGGCGGGCTAAGGTTTGGTTAGTATGCCAATGCAAGTGGCTTACAGTTGTAACACCCGTGACCAAAAGCCAGTAAGGCTGGGATAGACCCATAGGACATACATAGGGTTGCTTACTTGCCAACATTCTCTTCAACAATGTTGGGAAGTTGAGGAGAAAAAGTTGGCAGTGGCAGCTGGTGGTATATTTTCTGGGGGGGGCAGCAATCTGTTCCCCCCCCACCGGTTAGTCGGGTCTCCTGCACCCCCCCAATCGGTCGTTCAGCAGCCTAGTACTAATCCAATCTATGGAGTAGGCTTCTTCTGGGCTGCAGGTTCACACTGCACCCTCCTTCCTCTGGTTCATGGGGGCGCGGATTTCTCTGCATGACGTCTCCTCCTCCTAGGCCAACAGGATCGCTTCTCCTTTTGGCCAATCAGGAAACGGGTCTCAAGACACTCTTCCTGATTGGTTGGGAATCAGTGTGACAATAGCAAATATTTACTCACTATTGTGACACAACTGGGGGGGGGGGGGGGGGGGCAAAAAGTTAGGCCAGAAAAATGTAATGTTGGTCTCATCTGACCAGAGCACCTACTTCCGCATGTTTTCTTTGTCCCCCCCGGTCGATCAGAAGCCGAGCACGAATCCAATCTATGGAGTAGTCTTCTTCCGGGTGGCAGCTTCACACTGCATCCTCCTCTCTCCTCCTCCTAGGCCAACAGGATCACTTCTCCTTTTGGCCAATCAGGAAATGGGTCTCAAGACACTCTTCCTGATTGGTCGCGAATCGGTATGACAATAGCAAATATTTATTCGCTATTGTCACACAACTGGGGGAGGGCAAAAAGTTAGGCCAACAAAAACTGAATGTTGGTCTCATCTGACCAGAGCACCTTCTTCCACATGTTTGCTGTGTCCCCCACATGGCTTCTCACAAACTGCAAATAGGACTTCTTATGACTTTCTTTCACTAATGTCTTTCTTCTTGTCACTCTTCCATAAAGGGCAGATTTGTGGAGAGCACGACTAATATTTGTCCTGTTGACAGATTCTCCCCCCTGAGCTGTGGATCTCTGCAGCTCCTCCAGAGTTACCATGGACCTCTTGGCTTCTTCTCTGATGAATGCTCTCCTTGCCCGGCCGGTCAGTTTAGGTGGACGGCCATGTCTTGGTAGGTTTGCAGTTGTGCCATACTCTTTCCATTTTTGGATGATGGATTGAACATCGCATGAGGTGTTCAAAGCTCGGGATATTTTATTATACCCCAACTCTACATTAAACTTTTCTACAACTTTATCCCTGACCTGTCTGGTGTGTTCATTGGCCTTTATTATGCTGTTTGTTCACTAAGTTTCTCTAACAAATCTCTGAGCTGTATTTATACTGAGATTAAATTACACATAGATGGCTGAATACAAATGCTCCCCCCCCCCCCAAACACACACACACACACTTTTCACATATGTATTTGTAAAAAGTGTGGAAAACCATTTATATTTTTCCTTCCACGTCACAATTATGTGCCACTTTGTGTTGGTCTATCACACAAAATCCCAATAAAATATATTTACATTTTTGGTTGCAACATGCCAAAATGTGGAGAATTTCAAAGGGTGTGAATACTTTTTGAAGGCACTGTACCTGATATTACAAGAAATAAGCTACAAGTTGGTCGCCTCTCACAAATCACGACTCATTGACACATGTCCACTGAAGGATTCTAATAAAAGCCTCTTCTATTTTTGACCAAATTTCTGCTCACCTTGTGCCTATATTTTTCTTCATCATCTGTTTGGCCTTTAAGAGAAGAATAATTCTGGGATGAGTACAGAACTTGTAGAGCATTTACCAAGAATTCCACCGCGCGATACACAGGATCTGTAGTCCTGTCAGATGAGTAATCTCCGAGGTCCGGTAAATGTTCTTGACCCGTACAATTGTGAAGAGAAATACGATAAACATTTTCATACAAAGTATCTTTTTCCTTATTTCCTGATGAGCATAAAAGTGTTGTCATCCACAGGTTTTCAAGTAACTTGTCTTTTGGGCGGATCATTGGATGGAAACCATCAACAAAATTCTTGAAATTCTTATCGGCTTCGGACCAAAAGTTCAAGGATAAACTACAATTCAAAATCTCTGGATACCTTCCTATAAGAGCAATACTTGAGGCCCAATTAGGTGGGAGGATCAATGTTATGTCCCTGAGTAATCTTCTCAGTGAGGATTCAAATATTAAATCATGATATGTTCCACAGAGTATGATCACTTTTACCGATGTTTTTTTAATGGTGCTATAGACACTTTCCACAACATGCCATTCAGGTTTTGATACACTGATACCATTTTTTGCTATGAAGGCCACACAAATTTTATACTCTGACAAAATTCTTAATAACAGAAGCGATGCTCTCTCCCCACTTTCATCCGCAGATGATATTATTCCAACCCAAGTCCATCCAAAATGTCTGATAACTTCTGATATATAATGATAAATCATAAAGAATTCATTAACTGAACTGTAAAGAGAGGGAAAACAATCTTTTTCAAGCTGATCATCCAATGCCCCATAAACGACCTAAAATACACGGAGACGTGTTTAAACATTGAGACAATAAACTTACAAGAGATGTCTAAGCTTCAATAGATTTATGTAGACATGGCTTTCTAAAACGTCATGTTGTCTCCTTCATACTGGAATGCCCATCAGTACATGGATCACCAACCAACAAAATTGGTGACTAGGATTAGATAATACATTAATAAAATGATTGTAAAAGCTTCACATTTTCTTTTTTTAAATAACAACTCAGATATACTTTCCTTCTCGTGTAATGGTTTTGCACAGAGTTGCCCCGATGTTCCTTTTCAAAGGTCCCTGACTTGTGCTTACCGCTCCTCCCCCATTCCAGGTGTCCCCATAGCAAGCCACTTGCTATGGAGGGTGCTCGTGTTTGCTCACTCTAAACCAGCCTTTCTCAACCTTTGCAACACAGAGGAACCCTTGAAATAGTTCTCCAGTCTCGAGGAACCCCGGCTAAAAATAGAAATATACAACTCGTGATACATTAGTGTGATGGTCAGTGGGAAGAATGGTCCTTACACTTGTGGTCATTGGGAAGAATTACCTCCTTACAGAGAGCTAAAAAGATCAATGGTGTCGGTGGGAACTTATCTGAGAGGCAGAAATTGCCCAATGCTGAAGGAACCCCTAGCAACCTCTGGAGGAACCTTGGTTGAGAATCACTGCTCTAAACCCTGCTCTGTGAGTCCATTGACACACAGAGTTCAGCTCGGCCTCCTCACAGGTTGTTATTCTCAGCAGCAAGATCCAATGTTTCCATCTGCTGCCTCTCTATCTAATGAGGAGAGAGAGAGCCCCTGCTCTCATGAACATCACTGGATTGAGATTAAAGGAGTTGTAAAGGCAGAAGGTGCACTCTATGCATTAAGATAAAAAAAAACCTTCTGTGCGTAGCAGCCCCCCCCCAGCACCCCCCAATCACTTACCTGAGCCCCATCTCTCTCCAGTGATGTCCACAAATGTCCAAGCCATCCGGGACACTCCTTCCAATTAGCTGAGACACAGCAGCGGCACCATTGGCTTTTGTGGCTGTCAATCAAACTCGGCCAGCCAATCAGGGGGGAGAGGGGGTGGGGCCGGGTCAAGGCTCCCTGTCTGAATGGACACAGGGAGCTAGGACTCGGCTCCAGTGCTTCCCATAGGAAGCTACTGATTGCGCGGGGCACTTGCCAGGAGGGGCCAGGATCAGCAAAGAAGGACCTCAAGAAGAGGAGGATCGAGGCTGCTCTGTGCAAAACCAACTGCACATAGAAGGTAAGTATAACATGTTTGTTATTTAAAAAAAAAAAAATGAGCCTTTAAAATTACTTTAAATTCAGGTAAGTATATGGCGGCGGGGGGGAGGTTAGGAGGGGGAGGAGCAGCACACTGAGGGCCAGTTCTCACCGCATGCAGTCCAGTGCATTTTGTTCTGCTTTAAAAACTCACGGAAAGTAGGTTATATGGTTTCCAATGGCAAAGTTCACACCAGTGCAGTCAGTTCCAGGGCTTTCCAGTTCAGGAGAAAAAAAGTAGAACATGCTGAATTTTTCCTGCACTGAACTGTACTGAAATGCAGTAAAACACATCAAACACGCACTGGAATGCACTGAATTGTATTCAAAAATGCACAGACAGGAGATAAGAAGGAAAAAAGCATCTGGAAACGCATCAAAAACACACCAAAAATATGATAAAAAAGTGAATGCAACTACGCACCCTGGAACGGATCTAGAGTGCGTTTTTGTGGTGTGAACAAGCCCTAAAGTTTTTTTTTTTTTACCCTAATGCAGAAAATGCATTAAGGTAAAAAAAGACATTAGAACTAGGGTTGCACCAATACTTATACCGGTATCTGTACCGGTGCCGATACTAAGCATTATCACGAGTATCGGTACTCGTTTAAATGCTCCGATATATGAAACAGAAACTTCCAGGCTCTGTTCATTCAGAAGTTCTCCCACTGACAGCAGAAATGTGAAAAAAAACAAAAACAAAGCTGGCAACTGTCAGTTGTTAGGGAGCGGGGCTTCCGCAACCTTAACAACCAATGACTCATTCAGCTGTCAGCGGGTTCCCCCTGTTGACAGATGAAGTGTAAATTACGTCCTGGAAATTAGAGCTCTGAAAAAAAAAGCAGCCAGGCAAAGTTTATCAACAACATGGCTGAGCAACAGAAAGATAAAAAGAAACCGTTTCTTTTTTGGAATCTTTATGCTTATATATGTGCAGATGGTCCCTCGGTCCCTTATTGACTACTGCTTCCCTCTACCTCTGAACACAACAGGTTCTCCAGCCAGCAGAACCGTCACTTTTGGTTGGACTGCAAACTGCGTTCCCAACCCTGCACTGCCTTCTTACTTCTGAATAGGCCCTCACAAAGCCTGGCTGCCTGATGCCCCTGGGATAGGTCCAATCTCCGGCCTAGAAACCCCGGGTAGATGACACACATGAACCTGGATCACCTGACCTCAGGCTCTCCCAGCAGGCCAAGGGACTCAACAAAATCCTTGCCCATTGGCTGAGATACCCCATATACCCATAACCAGACCTTGAGTTGACCTTCTCAATCTAATTCCCAGCCACCTGGTGGTAGAAGAGGAAAATACAACCAGGCCAAACTTAGAAGGAAGTCAATGGATCCCTTGTAATTAACTACAGTAGCTACTTCTGAAAAGGAATTTCATGAGGCGCTCCCTGACTAAACCCCAGGACGCTACATCTAAAAAAGTGTCTAAACCTTTTATCAAAAATTGACCTTTGTGGTAATATCAAGGGACATCAAAAATTGGAACTACCCCTATTTTATTCTCTAGAGCAGGGGTGTCCAAACTGTTTTCAAAGAGGGCCAGATTTGATTAAGTGAACATGCGTGAGGGCCGACCATTTTGCCTCACATTCTTTGAACCATTCAAATTTAATGCAAATTAACAAATACACTGCCCAACAAGTATTCTCTTGCCTTTGTGGCCGCAGGTTGGAGACCACTGGTCACCGTCTAAAACAACATTCCTGTGCTCGTTTACAAACGCTGTAACTCTGTCAGATCTCTTTCTTTTTCCTGCAGCTCCCTGCTGCTTTGTCACTCGGGCTCGGGCCTATGACTGTCCTGTACCAGACAGCACGGTGCAGACATGCACCTCTCTGCTCCCTTTTAACACATATGGACTCCTCAGTAGGGTGGAGCCCTGAACTCTAATCCTGACTCTCCTATCTACCATCAGTGCTTGTTCTCTACAAAACCGGCCCAGACTGCCTTTTAACACTGTGACGGAGTACCCTACTGTCACAATATATATACTGCACTTGTTTCACCTATTGGTAAAATTTTTATAAAAAAGGACATGCAAAAAAATAAATATAAAGAGCAATTGAGACTTAAGACATCATTCATGTTATTATACTCACTTGCACGTGGTTATAGACAGATAATATCTGGGCCATAGGCAGGGATGTGGTTAAACTCTGGTCTCCAATAAAACCAGCTAACTTCTGGTGGTCTCTGCAAGAATAGTTTGGGATAGTTTTTCCCGGTCCCGATAAAATCTGTAAGACACTTTTCATGGCTTTTCTGGGATCAGAACACGAGTCATAAAGATGATATCCTAGAGTCACATTAGGCAGGATGGTTGGATTTTTATTAATTTGGTCAATGGCAAAAAGGAACATTTGAAGATTCTTGTAGTAATGATGCAGGGGTCTGTTGATATAAAAGTTAATAACTTGGATACAAGAGGTCATCAGTTTCCCAACATCTAGTGGTTTAGTGACCAAATGGAAATGAAAAAAGCTTATGCCAACCAATCATATTTCACCCTTTAAAGTTTAACTCCTGGCAGATCTAAAAAGCACTATTGTACTGTATTTGTCGAAAAATTGTAAACTAGAGTATCTTTAGGGATGAGCTTTGGGTTCGGGTCATCTATGAGTTCAATCTCAACCCAAGGCGTTTGCAGTTTGCTGAAAGCAGTGAATGGAAATACTAAATGGCCAGTATTGGTCAGTTCACCCACCCGCCTGCCTGAACATTTGGCTACTGCAGAAGGAGGTCATTAATTTAGTGGTGGTATCATACTGCCATACTGATGATGACAGCTTCTTGCTGTTTGCCAACTTGTTTTAAATTGTGAAGTAGCTGGCAGGCATCCTGGGCGAGGTCACTGAACACATATGGTCATATATGTCACAGATCAACTGCTCCCCTTTCCTGGCCATCCAGGCTGTTTACCTGAATAATGGTCTGATATAGATTTTTTTCATCAATAATTGCGTTATATAAGGACACACTGATAGGCCTTTGGGGTTAATACAACAATTACATGATGTGACAGAGCGAGGCTCTGTCCTTATGAAATCAGAGGAAAAAAAGACAGAGTTTGCATATCTCCAGCCCTGTGTCCAGGTCTTGAGGATAACGAGCAGGGTGTGTGCCCAGCTGCACACAGGCCATATAACAAAGGGCTGTTGGGAATGGAGTGTGGAGGATGGTGGTGTGTGAGCAGCTTGCTGCTGCTTGAAGCTGTGCATGTCCAAGGCGTTCAAAGCTGTGTGCTGAAGGGCTTGAAGCTGTGTGCGTCCAAGGAGCCCAAAGCTGTGTGTTGAAGGGTTTGAAGCTGTGTGCGTCCAAGCAGTTCGTTGGAGGGGCAAGTACCTATAGCAGCACTACTGCTGAAGATCTATAAGACCCCAACATCTCTCCATAAAAAGGACGTGTCATGCACCATTCCTATTACAAGGGATATTTACATTCCTTGTAATAGGAATAAAAGTGATTAAAAAAAATGTTAAAGGGAAAGTTTAAAAAAAAAAATAATAATAAAATAACAATAAAAAAAAATGAAGTGCCCCCATCCCCACGAGCTTGTACACAGAAGCGAATGTATATGAAAGTCGCTCCCTCATATGAAAACAACGACCAAACCACACATGTGAGGTATCACAGATAACATTGGAGCGAGAGCAATCATTTTAGCCCCAGATCTCCTCTGTAATTCTAAACAAGTAACCTGTAAAAAAATTTAAATGGGCGCCTATGGAGATTTTTAAGTACTGAAGTTTGGCACCATACCACAAGTGTGCGCAATTTTAAAGTGTGATAAGTGAGGTATCTATTTACTCAGCATAACATGATCTGTCACATTTTTTTTTTCAATCATGTTTGGAAAATGACAGAGCAAATATCGTGTGACATTAAAAGTCGCAATGACCATCATTTTTTTCCCTAGGGTGTCTGCTAAAAAATATATATACCATGTTTGGGGGTTCTGAGTATTTTTCTAGCAATAAAAGGATGATTTTTACATGTAGAAGAGAAGTGACGTATTTTGCATGGAAGTGGATAAACGTGATATGGAAACCCTGGAAATACCCATAACATGTTACTTGCCTGATTTACACCTAAAAAGTCAACACAGTATAACAAATTATCAGCCCCTGGTATTTACTGACAGTTGTAAAAAAATCACAGATTTTTACAAACTGACAGTAAATTTACAGACGGTTGGAAACCCTGACATTAGGTCAGAGCAGAGACAATCAGCAGCCTTTGGTGATCTGAATCCTCAATCTGTACACAGGGATAAGACACTGACCCGAGCTGCAGACCATATAAAATCTTGTAGTGGGATGGGTGTGGCCCGTGAGCTGTAGATTCGGAGACCCCTGCCCTACAGGTATGAGTTTCAATGGACTTTCATTTTTTTTTGTTCAAGTTACATACTTTAGACAGAACATGGCAGTGAGATTCGGCTTCTGACGAATCTTGTACCCGGCCATGAGGCAGTTGACGGTGAAGACTCCTCCGATGATGATGTCTCCATCCTGAACATATTCATAATCCTCATACGCCGGTACAATCTGCAGGTCACAAGCTGGCGACGAACTGCAGACACTATTTGGGCATAATCTTAAACACAGAATTAAAACAAGCCACATTTTTCTTATCAAATTAAATATTTCCATAAATCTGAACAAATGCAGAGCAAGAAATCTGTACATGACATTCTATAGTGTGAGCTGCCGTGTCTGTCAGTGCAGCAGGTCGGAGCCCTCTGTGCTCGGTTTATAAAGACGTGTAGTGCTGAGATTAGAATTTTATTTAGCCGTAGAAAAGGGAAAAAAAAAAAAGCTTCTGTATTATAGTTGCCTGAAGTTGCCAGAAAAGATTTTCTAATAAAAATAATTTTCTATTAAAATATGTAATGTGCTAAAAGCATTTTTTTATTTCTTTATTTTCATTCTACTGTGTCAATTCCTTTTTCCTGACACAAAGCATGACAGCATACATGTATGGGATAGGCTCCACCTCTTGCCCAATCAGGACTACACTATATTTAAATAAGACACCCAACCCCCGGCCCCCCCCCGGCGGCATTCTCTTTTTTTTCCTCAAATGCTCAGATGATTATGACTACAGAAAGAAGATTTTAATTTTTTCCCTCACCTTGCCGGATTTAACTGGCCAGCCGCACAGGTTCAACCTCTTCCCTGTGGCAAAGTTCAGTTGTAAATTATCCATACGAGGGAGACCCCCCCATACCCAGATGCTGGGGGGCTGGGATACTGGTCTCTGGTCACACTTGGCACTACACTTGATGAGCACAGGACACCCCTTATAGAATTCAGCAAAAGAACAACCTAGTGCACGATACATGGTATAACCCCTCAGGATTTTAAATTACATACCGAATGCAAGGTAAAAAATTATTTTGCCCGTGCCCGGGGACCCCCTTGCTCACATTGACTTATGCGGGTTGTGTCCCTTCCTGTTTTCTTCTAATCTTGAGGAGCAGACGTATGGGACGTATGCGTGCCAACGCCATGCACTGTCTCGTCTGAGAGCATCCATACACACAGCCACAGCTATTCCATGAGGCAGCTTGCGCGTATTGCGGCCCCAGCTGTCTCCGCTTGCTCATCAGCAATCATGGTCAGCTATTTTTCATCTGTCTCTATATAATTTGCCTCCTCATTCTGATCATTCCGATCACACCATACCGTAGGAGTGACATCTATTCAGTCAAATTGACTTAAGGTAAGTTACTAGCAGCTCTGTTATCTGAGTAGGACCACATATCTGTCTGTCTCTATATTGGACATCGATTGATCTACCTACTTTTGGATTATACCAACTTTGTTGGTTTATATCCATGTATACTTCTAGTGCTAAATATTGCACTTATACTACTCTGAATTTTTTTTTGTGTTCAAACTTACAGATCTACATCAGCCAAACGGTGGCTTATACTCCATAGTGTCCGGTCAGCAGTGGTTGATTTTTATCACCACTAGCTGGCTGCTCTTGCAGTGGGTTCCGTTCCCAGATCTGTGCTGCTGTGGCTGGCCTCTGTGCCCCTGTTCACCAACTCGGAGCTGTCTTTGGCTGCCTGTGGACCTGGAGCGGTATACACGTTTATTTATTCCATCTCCCCAGGTGTCTAGTATCGGCCGAACTAGGGTTTAGCATGTAGACCATTGTTGAGAGTATAACTATAGTGAGTAATCTATTTTGTTTTATACCATTATTTTGCTGTACTAATCTTTATTATATTTACATTGTAGAAAAATACAAATAATACAACACGAATGTTGAGCCTCTGAAGAAGGACCAATCTAAGGTGAGGGTTAGGTAAGTAGGTAATAAATACATTAAAAAGAGAGCATTGGGATAATCAAATGTAAATCTTTGCAGCCCTCACAGCCAGACGGCCACACAAAAGCCCAAGCTCAGCAACAGCCCATCCAAAGACCCGCCAAAAGAGCCGGTACAGAATGGAGGATATGCAAGCTGAGGAGGATACAGAGGGCGAATATCTAGGATGCAGTTCTAAGGTGTTAGCTAGAAAGGTTTTTTGCCAGGCATGCCTGCTGGAAGCAGCAACAGATAAAGAGGCAGAGAAAGCAGATATGATTGCATTAATCAAACAGACAGTACGGGACTCTCTGCAGGAAGTGTCGAGCAAGACTACACAACCAGGGACAGTGTCCAGCCCACAATTCACACAAAGAAATACCCCAAGAGAACCATCACTAGCGTCAGACTCAGAAGATGAATCTCTGGTGGGAGAAGAGTCATTTGCTGGGTTTGACTCTAGTGCAGCCCCTAGTAAGAGCAGTAAGAGAAGCTCTCGAGTGGGAGGAGGAAGTTACACAACCTGCGAAAACCGAGAAATACTACCCGCAATTAAAAAAGACGATACTCTAATTTCCTTTGATTGAGGAAGTAAGAGAGGTTGTGTATGATGAATGGAAGAAGGTCGACAGAAAATCATCTCTGTCCAACAGGTTTGAGAAAATGTACCCCTTCAAGCAAGAGGAGTTCCAGGCATGGGAAGAACCACCGCTAGTAGACACAGCTGTCATCAGACTAGCTAGGCATGTTAGACTGCCGATAGATGATGCGGTCTCCTTTAGGGATGTGTCAGAAAGTAAAATTGACATAAAACTAAAGAAGGTCTATATGGTCGCAGGAAATGCCTGCAGGCCAGCACTTGCATTAACGTCAGTAGCCAAAGCCATAACAGCTTGGGCATAGAATGTGGAGACAGAACTGATGGCAGACGCAGGAAACAAATCAGTAACAAAGGTACTAGGCAAAATTAAGATGGCAGGCGACTTCGTAGGCAAAGCAGCGATTGACATGCTGCGAAGTGCAGCCAGAATAATGCTGTCATCCGTAATGGCGAGGAGAACGCTATGGCTCAAGCCATGGACGGCAGATGGGTCATCAAAAACCAACTGGTGCTGTATTCCTTTTCGATGGAAAGGCCTTATTCTGTAGCAAACTAGAAGCTGCTATCTCAAAAGTAATGGGGGGCAAGTCAGGGTTGATCCCACACCTGAAAACCAGATGCCAACAACCAGAAAGAAAACAATTTACAAATAAACCAAGAGACAGAAGGTCATTTGGAGCAAACAGATACGTCAGAAGAGATTGGAGAAAACCTTAAAACATCAGTGACATGGGTGAACAAAGCTAAACAGAGCACAACACAGAAACCCTTTGACCCATGACTAATCCAAAACCCATATTTTGGTGACCCTGGAGTCCCAAGTTGTGGTGACCCAGTCCATGTTGGTAATCTGTTCTGGCTCCACCTCCATCAGACAGATACTTTATTACTAACCCTGTCATCAACTCATTTTAAAAATCTGTTACACGGTTAAATATTCTACCTAATCTCTCTGCACAAACTCCTTATGGCTTTTACTTATAACCCCATGTTTCCTTTAGGGCTTTACACCCCTTGGGCATTTCCGAGAACAGACTGCTAAAAATCTTACTCAGGTAAGATATCTCATAAGAAAAAAAAGAGTGAAGCCATTTGCACAAATGCAACAAGATGTACCTCACAGGGAACTCTTTCGATATTCCAGATAAAGCACTTCCTACAAACCAATGTCCATTATCCAGATGGACCTAGTGTGCTTACCATTAGGGATGAGCTTGGTGTTCGAGTCAAAAGAATGTTCAACTCGAACATTGGCTGTTCGCCCGTGCCTGTGGCCAATTATAGCTCAGCCTGTTTAGTACACGCCCCACACTATATAAAGCCGCCAGCGTGGCGCCCTTGTGTAGTGTTCCATCGTCTGCAGGAGTTAGTGAGTGTTGTGTGCCTCCAGCGCAGTATACACTTGTATCTACCTTTATTGCTGTTCTCTAATAGAGCCATCTGCAGGAGTTAGTGGGTGTTGTGTGCTTCCAGCGCAGTATACACCTGTATCTACCCTTTATTGCGGGTGTTCTCTAATACAGCCATCTGCAGGAATTAGTGGGTGTTGTGTGCCTCCAGCACAGCACAATATACACCTTTATCTACCCTTTATTGCTGGTGTTCTCTAATACAGCCACCTGCAGGAGTTAGTTGGTGTTGTGTGCCTCCAGCGCAGTATACACCTGTATCTACCCTTTATTGCTGTTCTCTAATAGAGCCATCTGCAGGAATTAGTGGGTGTTGTGTGCCTCCAGCACAGCACAATATACACCTAAATCTACCCTTTATTGCTGGTGTTCTCTAATAGAGCCATCTGCAGGAGTTAGTGGGTGTTGTGTGCTTCCAGCGCAGTATACACCTGTATCTACCTTTATTGCTGTTCTCTAATAGAGCCATCTGCAGGAGTTAGTGGGTGTTGTGTACTTCCAGCGCAGTATACACCTGTATCTACCCTTTATTGCGATTGTTCTCTAATACAGACATCTGCAGAAATTAGTGGGTGTTGTGTGCCTCCAGCACAGCACAATATACACCTGTATCTACCCTTTATTGCTGGTGTTCTCTAATACAGCCATCTGCAGGAGTTAGTGGCTATTGTGTGCTACCAGCGCAGTATACACCTGTATCTACCTTTATTGTTGTTCTCTAATAGAGCCATCTGCAGGAGTTAGTGGGTGTTGTGTGCTTCCAGCGCAGTATACACCTGTATCTACCTTTATTGTTGTTCTCTAATAGAGCCATCTGCAGGAGTTAGTGGGTGTTGTGTGCTTCCAGCGTAGTATACACCTGTATCTACCCTTTATTGCGGTTGTTCTCTAATACAGCCATCTGCAGGAATTAGTGGGTGTTGTGTGCCTCCAGCACAGCACAATATACACCTGTATCGACCCTTTATTGCTGGTGTTCTCTAATACAGCCATCTGCAGGAGTTAGTTGGTGTTGTGTGCCTCCAGCGCAGTATACACCTGTATCTACCCTTTATTGCTGTTCTCTAATAGAGCTATCTGCAGGAATTAGTGGGTGTTGTGTGCCTCCAGCACAGCACAATATACACCTAAATCTACCCTTTATTGCTGGTGTTCTATAATAAAGGCATCTGCAGGAGTTAGGGGGTGTTGTGTGCCTCCAGCACAGCACAATATACACCTGTTTCTACCCTTCATTGCTGGTGTTCTCTAATACAGCCATCTGCAGGAGTTAGTGGGTGTTGTGTGCCTCCAGCACAGTATACACCTGTATCTGCCTTTTATTGCTGTTCTCAAATAGAGCCATCTGCAGGAGTTAGTGGGTGTTGTGTGCCTCCATCACAGCACAGTATACACCTGTATCTACCCTTTATTACTGGTGTTCTATAATAAAGGCATTTGCAGGAATTAGTGGGTGTTTTATGCCTCCAGCACAGCACAATATACACCTGTATCAACTCTTCATTGCTGGTGTTCTCTAATACAGCCATCTGCAGGAGTTAGTGGGTGTTTTATGCCTCCAGCACAGCACAATATACACCTGTATCAACTCTTCATTGCTGGTGTTCTCTAATACAGCCATCTGCAGGAGTTAGTGGGTGTTGTGTGCCTCCAGCGCAGTATACACCTGTATCTACCCATTATTGCTGTTCTCAAATAGAGCCATCTGCAGGAGTTAGTGCATGTTGTGCGCCTCTAGCACAGCACAGTATACACCAGTATCTACCTTTTATTGCTGGTGTTCTCTCATACAGGCATCTGCAGTAGTTAGTGGTTGTTGTGTGCCTTCAGCACACTATATACCTGTACCTACCCTTTATTGCTGGTGTTCTCTCATACAGGCATCTGCAGTAGTTAGTGGGTGTTGTGTGCCTCCAGTACATCACAGTATACACCTGTATCTACCCTTTATTGCTGGCGTTCTATCAAACAGGCATATGCAGGAGTTAGTGGGTGTTGTGTGCCTCCAGCACAAATTACACTACCCAATTTCTGGTTTTCCCATCTCCCTGCAGGCCATTACCATGTCTGGAAGGCCAACAAGGAGAGGCAGAAAGGCACGAGCCAATAAAAGAGGGCAAGCAGGCTCTGTGTCTAGAGAGAACAGTGCTGGCCATGGACGCGGTGCATGGTCATCAGCACGTGGCCATGGAACACGCTTGTCCTTATTTTCGGCAGCTAGACGTGTTGAGCCGCATCATGCTAAAGACTTGATAGAGTGGATGAATAAGCCCTCTTCATCCTCATCCTTTCTTACCCAGGGTACTAGCAAAGCAGCTGCCAATGCCTCTTCCCTCATCTCAATGTCATCATCAGTCACTCCTTCCCTAGACCCACCATGTCCTCCTGAGGAGTCCCCCGAACTGTTTGAGCACAGTGTTGGGTACATACTCCAGGAGGATGCCCAGTGTTTTGTAGGCTCTGATGATGATACTCAGCTAGAGGAAGGCAGTAGCGTGAGCACAGAGAGAGGGGATGCTCAAGAAGGACAGCAATCTGGCAGTCATATTCCAAAAGCTGCAGCATACTGCCAGGTTTGCTCCAGTGATGAAGAGGGAGGGGATGATGAGGGCACTGACTCCACGTGGGCGTCTTTTAGGAGAGAGGAGGAGGTGGAGGAGGCACTTCTCCAACGAGGCAGGATGCCCTCCGGGGGCCAGCTTAGGGGCAGCACACTGACTGAATCACACCGCAGAGCTTCGCCTGTGCAGGGCGCTGCCTCTGCGCGTTATTCTAAAAGTTCTTTGGTGTGAGCCTTTTTTGAGACAAGTGCATCATATCGCACCACTGCTATTTGCAACATATGTCTCAAGACCAAAACATCAGCCGCTTGGGCACTACATGCTTGACCAGACATATGTTGACCTGCCATGCAGCTCATTGTCAAGCATACCTCAAAGACCCACACCAAAGAACAAAGCGGACCTCTCCTTGCTCCTCATCAGCTGGGATCTCCAACCCCATTAGACCTTCAGTCCTCTCTGAAACCTGAACTGAGAGGAATGAAGGTGTAGAATTAGGTGTGTCACAGCCAAGTGCTTGTGGGCACTCTACTAGCAGTACACTCACGTCCGATTGTAGCAGGCAACTTTCCCTGCCCCAGCTCCTGGTCTGTAGAAAGAAGTTCACTCCCAGCCATCCACATGCCCAGGGGTTGAATGCTAGCTTGGCTAAATTTTTAGCACTTCAACTGCTGCCTTTTCAGTTGGTAGACTCGGCTCCCTTCTGTTAGTTTGTGCAATGTGCGGTTCCTCAGTGGCAGGTCCCCAAACGACACTTTTTCTCACGATTCTGGCTCTTTACCGGCATGTGAAAGGCAATGTCCTTGCCTCTTTGGACAGGGCGGTCAGTGGTAAGGTGCATATTACCGCAGACTCATGGTCCAGCAGGCATGGACAGGGACGTTACCTGTCTTTCACAGCCCATTGGGTCATTTTTCTGGCAGCTGGAAAAGGATGCAGGGCAAGGTGCAGTAGTGTTGGAGGTTGTTCCGCCACCATGCCTCCAAAATTCTACTACTGGTTGTGACACACCTCTCTCCTCCACCTCCTTCTCTTCTTCCTCCATGGCCTCTTCCAGTGCACTGTGCTCGGAACCAGCGGTGCTCCGTAGGCGTTCAAGGGGCTACACGAGTACGCAGGCAAAAAGATGCCATGCCATGCTTGCGCTGGTTTGTTTGGGGGACAGGAGCCACACTGGGGCAGATATTTTGTCAGCTCTGCAGGGGTAGGCCGAGAGGCCGAGAGGTGGTTGAAGCCAGGAATGGTGGTTTGCGACAATGGCACTAACCTCCTCTCCGCCATCCGACAAATTTTCAGTCCGTTCGCAGGTTCTGGTGTGAACCAAACTGGGGGGTGTTCGGATCATTCCTAGTATAGACAATAAGAAAGTAAAAAAAAAAATCACAACACTGTAAGCCCTCAAAGTGACTCTTGGTGGGCACTGAAATGCCCCCTGCTGCAAAGTATTACATCAAAAATTGTAATTACATGCCCCTCTTAAACGGGGGCTGAAAAATTGGGCCTTAGCCGCTGGTGCCACAACACTGCAACCACTCACAAATATTGTAGTTGAGCGTAGCAACGAACCCTCCTGCAAAATATTGCATCAAAAATTGTAATTACATGCCCCTGTTAAACAGGGGCAGAAAAATTTGGCCTTTGCCTCTGGTGGCGGCGCACAGAACCAAAAATTTTCTTACAAGCTATCAGCATGATCATTGAGGAGGAAGAGGATAGTCACTCAGCATAACAGGATAGTCACTCTGCATCAGCATAGGCAGTCTTAAAGGGATCTGACATTTAAAAAAAAAAATTTGGGTTACATCAGCATCATGGTGCTTGGTAGCTAGTGGTCCGGAGTCCTCTTGGTCACTAAGGACGACATGATCTGCAGCCACCTCCTCCCAGCCACCTACAATTCCACTGGTTTCTTGGGACTATAAATGATCCCTAAAAGACTGCTGTCGATGCTAATTGCTAGGCTCCACCTCCATGCTGAGGCAATCCTCCTCCGCCTCGTCCTCTTCTTGTGTGATCGGCAGGCCAGCAGGAACATTGTCTGGATAAAGGGGGCCTTGAGAGGCAAGGATGTCCTCCTCTGCCTGCCTCTGTTCTGCCTCAAGTGCCCTGTCCATTATTCCATGCAGCGTGTGCTCCAACAGGTGGACAAGAGGGACAGTGTCACTGATGCATGCACTGTCACTGCTCACCCTCCTCGTGGCCTCCTCAAATGGTGACAGGACAGTGCATGCATCCCTGATCATGGCCCACTGGCATGGGGAAAAAAACAAGCTCCCCTGACCTTGTCCTGGTGCCGTAATCGCACAGGTACTCATTGATGGCCCTCTACTGCGTGTGCAGCTGCTGCAGCATGGCCAATGTTGAGTTCCACCTAGAGGGCATGTCACAGATTAGGCGGTTCTTGGGCAGGTTAAATTCCTTTTGTAGATCACCAGCCGAGCACTGGCATTATATGACCGGTGGAAATGCATATAGACTTTCCTGGCCTGCTTCAGGACATCCTGTAAGCCTGGGTACCTGCCCAAGAACCGCTGCACCATCAAGTTACGGACTTGAGCCACACAGGGCACATGGGTCAGTTGTCCCTGTCAGAGGTCAGAGAGGAGATTGGTTCCATTGTCGCAAACCACCATTCCTGGCTTAAGCTGGCGTGGCATCAACCACCTCTCAGCCTGCCTCTGCAGAGCTGACAGAATATCTGCCCCAGTGTGGCTCCTGTCCCCAGCGCAAGCACCTCATGGCATCTTTTTGCCTGCATACTTGCGTAGCCCCGTGAACACCTATGGAGCACCGGACAAAGCACAGGAAGAGGCCATGGAGAAATAAGAAGGGGGGTGGAGGAGAGAGGTGTGTCAGAATCACCAGTAGTAGCATTTTTGAGGCGTGGTGGCGGAAAAACCTCCAACACTACTGCACCTTGTCCTGCATCCTTCTCAGCTGGCAGAAGAGTGACCCAATGTGTCGTGAAAGATAGGTAACGTCCCTGTCAATGCCTGCTGGACCATGAGTCAGCGGTAATATGCACCTTACTGCTGACCACCCTGTCTGGCGAGGCCAAGACATTGCCTTCCACCTGCCGGTAGAGAGCCGAAACCGGCTTCCATGAGAAAAAGTGGCATTTGGGAACCTGGCACTGCGGAACCGCACATTGCACAAACTCACGGAAGGGTATGTGGATGGCTGGGAGTGAACTTCTTTGGATGGTGCAGCAGCTGGAGCAGGGAAATTTGCCTGGTGCAATCGAATGTCGGTGTACCAATAGCAGATTGCCCGCAAGTACTTGGCTGTGTCTGGTCAAGCATGTAGTGCCCAACCGGCTGATGTTTTGGCCACGCGAGATACGCTTGAGACATATGTTGCAAATAGCAGCAGTGCCATCTGATGCACTCATCTCAAAAAAATTCCCACACCAAAGAACTCCTCCTGCCTCATTGGAGATGTGCTTCCTCCCCCTCCTCCTCCTCCTCCTCTCTCCTATTAGGCACCCGCATGGAGTCAGTGACCTCATCATCCCCTCCCTCTTCATCACTGGAGCAAACCTGGCAGCATGCTGCAGCTGGTGGAACATGACTGCCAGATTGCTGTCCTTCTTGAGCATCCCCTCTATCAGTGCTCACGCTACTGCCTTCCTCTATCTGGGTATCATCATCAGAGCCTTCAAAACGCTGGGCATCCTCATGGAGCATGTACCCAACACTGCACTCAAACAGTTAGGGGGACTGCTCAGGAGGACATGGTGGGTCTAGGGAATGAGTGACTGATGGTGACATTGAGACGAGGGAAGAGGATGCGTTGGCAGCTGCTTTGCTAGTACTCTGAGCCTGGGTGAGAGAGGATTAGGAGGATGGGCTTGTTCATCCACTCTACCAAGTCTTCGGCATGATGCGGCTCAACACATCCAGCTGCTGAAAATAAGGACAAGCGTGTCCTGTGGCCATGTGCTGACGACAATGCACCGCGTCCACGACCAGAACTGTTGTCTCTAGACACAGAGCCTGCTTGCCCTCTCTTATTGGCTCATGCCTGTCTGCTTCTCCTTGTTGGCATTCCAGACATGGTAATGGCCTGCAGGGAGATGGGAAAACCAGCAATTGGGTAGTGTATATTGTGGTGGAGGCACACAACACCCACTAACTCCTGCAGATGCCTGTATGATTGAACACCAGTAATAAATGGTAGATACCGGTGTATACTGTGCTGGAGGCACACAACACCCACTGACTCCTGCAGATAGCTGTATTAGAGAACAACAGCAATAAAGGGTAGATACAGGTGTATACTGTGCTGTGCTGGAGGCACACAACATCCACTAACTCCTGCAGATGTCTTTATTATAGAACACCAGCAATAATGGCGAGATACAGGTGTATACTGCGCTGAAGGCACACAACACCCACTAACTCCTGCAGATGACTTTATTATAGAACACCAGCAATAAAGGGTAGATATAGGTGTAAACTGTGCTGTGCTGGAGGCACACAACACCAACTAACTCCTGCAGATGCCTTATTATAGAACATCAGTAAATAAAGGGTAGATATAGGTGTATACTGTGCTGTGCTGGAGGCACACAACACCCACTAACTCCTGCAGATGCCTTTATTATAGAACACCAGCAATAAAGGGTAGATACAGGTGTATACTGTGCTGGAGGCACACAACACCCACTAACTCCTGTATATGGCTTTATTAGAGAACACCAGCAATAAAGGGTAGATATAGGTGTAAACTATTCTGTGCTGGAGGCACACAACACCCACTAACTCCTGCAGATGGCTGTATTAGAGAACAACAGCAATAAAGGGTAGATACAGGTATATACTGTGCTGGAGGCACACAACACCCACTAACTCCTGCAGATGTCTTTATTATAGAACACCAGCAATAATGGGTAGATACAGGTGTATACTGCGCTGAAGGCACACAACACCCACTAACTCCTGCAGATGACTTTATTATAGAACACCAGCAATAAAGGGTAGATATAGGTGTAAACTGTGCTGTGCTGGAGGCACACAACACCCACTAACTCCTGCAGAGGGCTGTATTAGAGAACAACAGCAATAAAGGGTAGATACAGGCGTATACTGTGCTGTGCTGGAGGTGCACAACACCCACTAACTCCTGCAGATGCCTTTATTATAGAACACCAGCAATAAAGGGTAGATATAGGTGTATACCGTGCTGTGCTGGAGGCACACAACACCCACTAACTCCTGCACATGCCTTATTATAGAACACCAGCAATAAAGGGTAGATATAGGTGTATACTGTGCTGTGCTGGAGGCACACAACACCCACTAACTCCTGCAGATGCCTTTATTATAGAACACTGGCAATAAAGGGTAGATATAGTTGTAAACTGTGCAGTGCTGGAGGCACACAACACCCACTAACTCCTGCAGATGCCTTATTATAGAACACCAGCAATAAAGGGTAGATATAGGTGTATACTGTGCTGTGCTTGAGGCACACAACACCCACTAACTCCTGCAGATGGCTGTATTAGAGAACAACAGCAATAAAGGGTAGATACAGGTGTATACTGTGCTGTGCTGGAGGCACACAACACCCACTAACTCCTGCAGATGTCTTTATTATAGAACACCAGCAATAAAGGGTAGATATAAGTGTATACTGTGCTGTGCTGGAGGCACACAACACCCACTAACTCCTGCAGATGGCTGTATTAGAGAACAACAGCAATAAAGGGTAGATACAGGTGTATACTGTGATGTGCTGGAGGCACACAACACCCACTAACTCCTGCAGATGTCTTTATTATAGAACACCAGCAATAATGGGTAGATACAGGTGTATACTGTGCTGCGCTGGAAGCACACAACACCCACTAACTCTTGCAGATGCCTTTATTATAGAACACCAGCAATAAAGGGTAGATATAGGTGTATACCGTGCTGTGCTGGAGGCACACAACACCCACTAACTCCTGCACATGCCTTATTATAGAACACCAGCAATAAAGGGTAGATATAGGTGTATACTGTGCTGTGCTGGAGGCACACAACACCCACTAACTCCTGCAGATGCCTTTATTATAGAACACTGGCAATAAAGGGTAGATATAGTTGTAAACTGTGCTGTGCTGGAGGCACACAACACCCACTAACTCCTGCAGATGCCTTATTATAGAACACCAGCAATAAAGGGTAGAAATAGGTGTATACTGTGCTGTGCTTGAGGCACACAACACCCACTAACTCCTGCAGATGGCTGTATTAGAGAACAACAGCAATAAAGGGTAGATACAGGTGTATACTGTGCTGTGCTGGAGGCACACAACACCCACTAACTCCTGCAGATGTCTTTATTATAGAACACCAGCAATAAAGGGTAGATATAAGTGTATACTGTGCTGTGCTGGAGGCACACAACACCCACTAACTCCTGCAGATGGCTGTATTAGAGAACAACAGCAATAAAGGGTAGATACAGGTGTATACTGTGATGTGCTGGAGGCACACAACACCCACTAACTCCTGCAGATGTCTTTATTATAGAACACCAGCAATAATGGGTAGATACAGGTGTATACTGTGCTGCGCTGGAAGCACACAACACCCACTAACTCTTGCAGATGCCTTATTATAGAACACCAGCAATAAAGGGTAGAAATAGGTGTATACTGTGCTGTGCTGGAGGCACACAACACCCACTACCTCCTGCAGATGCCTTTATTATAGAACACCGGCAATAAAGGGTAGATATAGTTGTAAACTGTGCTGTGCTGGAGGCACACAACACCCACTAACTCCTGCAGATGGCTGTATTAGAGAACAACAGCAATAAAGCGTAGATACAGGTGTATACTGTGCTGGAGGCACACAACACCCACTAACTCCTGCAGATGTCTTTATTATAGAACACCAGCAATAATGGGTAGATACAGGTGTGTACTGCGCTGAAGGCACACAACACCCACTAACTCCTGCAGATGACTTTATTATAGAACACAGCAATAAAGGGTAGATATAGGTGTAAACTGTGCTGTGCTGGAGGCACACAACACCCACTAACTCCTGCAGATGGCTGTATTAGAGAACAACAGCAATAAAGGGTAGATACAGGTGTATACTGTGCTGTGCTGGAGGTGCACAACACCCACTAACTCCTGCAGATGCCTTTATTATAGAACACCAGCAATAAAGGGTAGATACAGGTGTATACTGTGCTGTGCTGGAGGCACACAACACCCACTAACTCCTGCAGATGCCTTATTATAGAACACCAGCAATAAAGGGTAGATATAGGTGTATACTGTGCTGTGCTGGAGGCACACAACACCCACTAACTCCTGCAGATGGCTGTATTAGAGAACAACAGCAATAAAGCGTAGATACAGGTGTATACTGTGCTGGAGGCACACAACACCCACTAACTCCTGCAGATGTCTTTATTATAGAACACCAGCAATAATGGGTAGATACAGGTGTGTACTGCGCTGAAGGCACACAACACCCACTAACTCCTGCAGATGACTTTATTATAGAACACCAGCAATAAAGGGTAGATATAGGTGTAAACTGTGCTGTGCTGGAGGCACACAACACCCACTAACTCCTGCAGATGGCTGTATTAGAGAACAACAGCAATAAAGGGTAGATACAGGTGTATACTGTGCTGTGCTGGAGGTGCACAACACCCACTAACTCCTGCAGATGCCTTTATTATAGAACACCAGCAATAAAGGGTAGATACAGGTGTATACTGTGCTGTGCTGGAGGCACACAACACCCACTAACTCCTGCAGATGCCTTATTATAGAACACCAGCAATAAAGGGTAGATATAGGTGTATACTGTGTTGTGCTGGAGGCACACAACACCCACTAACTCCTGCAGATGGCTGTATTAGAGAACAACAGCAATAAAGGGTAGATACAGGTGTATACTGTGCTGGAGGCACACAACACTCACTGACTCCTGCAGATGGCTGTATTAGAGAACAACAGCAATAAAGGGTAGATACAGGTGTATACTGTGCTGCGCTGGAAGCACACAACACCCACTAACTCTTGCAGATGCCTTATTATAGAACACCAGCAATAAAGGGTAGAAATAGGTGTATCCTGTGCTGTGCTGGAGGCACACAACACCCACTACCTCCTGCAGATGCCTTTATTATAGAACACCGGCAATAAAGGGTAGATACAGGTGTATACTGTGCCATGCTGGAGGCGCACAATACCCACTAACTCCTGCAGATGCCTTTATTATAGAACACCAGCAATAAAGGGTAGATACAGGTGTATACTGTGCTGGAGGCACACAACACCCACTAACTCCTGCAGATGGCTGTATTAGAGAACACCAGCAATAAAGGGTAGATACAGGTGTATACTGTGCTGTGCTGGAGGCACACAACACCCACTAACTCCTGCAGATGTGTTTATTATAGAACACCAGCAATAATGGGTAGATACAGGTGTATACTGTGCTGTGCTGGAGGCACACAACACCCACTAACTCCTGCAGATGCCTTATTATAGAACACCAGCAATAAAGGGTAGATATAGGTGTATACTGTGCTGTGCTGGAGGCACACAACACCCACTAACTCCTGCAGATGACTTTATTATAGAACACCAGCAATAAAGGGTAGATATAGGTGTAAACTGTGCTGTGTTGGAGGCACACAACACCCACTAACTCCTGCAGAAGGCTGTATTAGAGAACAACAGCAATAAAGGGTAGATACAGGCGTATACTGTGCTGTGCTGGAGGTGCACAACACCCACTAACTCCTGCAGATGCCTTTATTATAGAACACCAGCAATAAAGGGTAGATACAGGTGTATACTGTGCTATGCTGGAGGCACACAACACCCACTAACTCCTGCAGATGCCTTATTATAGAACACCAGCAATAAAGGGTAGATATAGGTGTATACTGTGCTGTGCTGGAGGCACACAACACCCACTAACTCCTGCAGATGCCTTTATTATAGAACACCGGCAATAAAGGGTAGATATAGTTGTAAACTGTGCTGTGCTGGAGGCACACAACACCCACTAACTCCTGCAGATGCCTTATTATAGAACACCAGCAATAAAGGGTAGATATAGGTGTATACTGTGCTGTGCTGGAGGCACACAACACCCACTAACTCCTGCAGATGGCTGTATTAGAGAACAACAGCAATAAAGGGTAGATACAGGTGTATACTGTGCTGGAGGCACACAACACTCACTGACTCCTGCAGATGGCTGTATTAGAGAACAACAGCAATAAAGGGTAGATACAGGTGTATACTGTGCTGCGCTGGAAGCACACAACACCCACTAACTCTTGCAGATGCCTTATTATAGAACACCAGCAATAAAGGGTAGAAATAGGTGTATACTGTGCTGTGCTGGAGGCACACAACACCCACTACCTCCTGCAGATGCCTTTATTATAGAACACCGGCAATAAAGGGTAGATACAGGTGTATACTGTGCCATGCTGGAGGCGCACAATACCCACTAACTCCTGCAGATGCCTTTATTATAGAACAGCAGCAATAAAGGGTAGATACAGGTGTATACTGTGCTGGAGGCACACAACACCCACTAACTCCTGCAGATGGCTGTATTAGAGAACACCAGCAATAAAGGGTAGATACAGGTGTATACTGTGCTGTGCTGGAGGCACACAACACCCACTAACTCCTGCAGATGTGTTTATTATAGAACACCAGCAATAATGGGTAGATACAGGTGTATACTGCGCTGAAGGCACACAACACCCACTAACTCCTGCAGATGACTTTATTATAGAACACCAGCAATAAAGGGTAGATATAGGTGTAAACTGTGCTGTGCTGGAGGCACACAACGCCCACTAACTTCTGCAGATGGCTGTATTAGAGAACAACAGCAATAAAGGGTAGATACAGGTGTATACTGTGCTGTGCTGGAGGCGCACAACACCCACTAACTCCTGCAGATGCCTTTATTATAGAACACCAGCAATAAAGGGTAGATACAGGTGTATACTGTGCTATGCTGGAGGCACACAACACCCACTAACTCCTGCAGATGCCTTTATTATAGAACACCAGCAATAAAGGGTAGATATAGGTGTATACTGTGCTGCACTGGAGGCACACAACACCCACTAACTCCTGCAGATGCCTTATTATAGAACACCAGCAATAAAGGGTAGATATAGGTGTATACTGTGCTGTGCTTGAGGCACACAACACCCACTAACTCCTGCAGATGCCTTTATTATAGAACACCGGCAATAAAGGGTAGATATAGTTGTAAACTGTGCTGTCCTGGAGGCACACAACACCCACTAACTCCTGCAGATGCCTTATTATAGAACACCAGCAATAAAGGGTAGATATAGGTGTATACTGTGCTGTGCTGGAGGCACACTACATCCACTAACTACTGCAGATGGCTGTATTGGAGAATAACAATAAAGGGTAGATACAGGTATATACTGTGCTGGAGGCACACAACACTCACTAACTCCTGCAGATGGCTGTATTAGAGAACAACATCAATAAAGGGTAGATGCAGGTGTATATTGTGCAGTGCTGGAGGCACACAACACCCACTAACTCCTGCAGATGGCTGTATTAGAGAACAACAGCAATAAAGGGTAGATACAGGTGTATACTGCGCTGGAGGCACACAACACCCACTAACTCCTGCAGGTGGCTGTATTTGAGAACAACAGCAATAAAGGCTAGATACAGGTGTATATTGTGCCTTGCTGGAGGCACACAACACCCACTAACTCCTGCAGATTGCTGTATCAGAGAACAACAGCAATAAACGGTAGATACAGGTGTATACTGCGCCGGAGGCACACAAGACCCACTAACTCCTGCAGATGCCTGAGAAAAGAACAAACTGTCCCTGCCTATCCTTCTCTTCCTGCACACCGGAACACACTACACAAGGCCACCACGCTGGAGGCCTTATATAGTATGGGGCGTGTACTAAACACCAATTCTAGCTCTCTTTGCTGCCGGTGCTGTGATTGGCCAAGCATGCGGGGTCACAGTGCATACTTGGCCAATCATCAGCCAGCAATGCACTGCGATGGCGCAGTGCCTTGTGGGCCATGAGCGCCACGTGAATTTGGCGCGAACGGCCTATAACGTTCTGTATTTGCCTGAACGTGCCAACAGCCGATGTTTGAGTCAAACATACATTCGACTTGAACATCAAGTTCATCCCTACCACTCTACTTTGTCCTCCATTACCTCCACCCACTAGCTTACTCACTGCCCAGGAGATTGCTAAGCACTTCAAAAATAAGATTGAGGCAATTTGTCTCAAGATCTCCGCTCTACAGATATCTCCTTCACTTTACACTCCTTGTCCTCCTGCACAATCAATACTTCCCTCTTTTAACCTAGCTACTATAGAGGAAGTCATAACTTTTTTCTAACGACCACCTAACCTCCTGCCCCTGGACCCTGTTCCTTCTCAAATACTACGATCACCATCTGAGTCTAGTCACTCCCATACCAAAAAAGGCCTCACTAGACCCCAACAATCTTAACAAACTAAGACCCATCTCTTTACTCCCTTTTGCTTCCAAACTCCTTGAATGTTTAGTCTACAACTGATTGAGTGACCACCTCATTGAGAATAAGCTTCTTGATCCTCTTTTGTGTGGATTTCGCCCACAGCACTCCACAGAAACTGTCCTCCTAAAACTTACAAACGACTTACTAACAGCCAAAACCAAATGTCATTATTCTGTACTCTTACGGACCTTCAGTGTCACTTACAACTTAACTTCCTCCTCTCCAACTCCTCTTATCATTGGGCTCAAAGTCTAGGATCAACAATGTCCTCCTGCATGAAAAAAATCAGGTGATCCCAGTCCTCACCCCTCTGTTTCAGAGGATGTGGTCACATGGGATCCCTTGTCCACACATTCTGGGAATGCCCCAAAATTAGAGGTTATTGGAATAAAATTTTCCACCTCATCCGCAAAGTCACGGGGGAAGGGATCCCCCAGGACCCTAAGATAGCCCTTCTCAATCTCAATATCCCCCACGTGAAGAAATTTACCCGGATTCTGATCCACTTCATTTTGACAGGGGTGAAATTGTCCATCGCCCGTGCCTGGAAATCACCTAAGGTCTCCATCCTATCTACTAAGCAAAAGATTACTTGGATTATGTTCCAAGAAAAAACCTCCAGCCTAATCCTAGATAAATTGGAAAGATTTAAACGAATCTGGGAGCCCTGGGCCAGTCATATCGGGGTCTCTCTCTAATCCCCAGCCGCCCCCCCCAACGTCCCTCTCCAAGGGGGTCTTCCCCTGGGCCTGCCCTGACTTCCCCGAGGTCGCCCCCCCCCTCTTTTCGCTTGCTCTCTATTGTCCTTCCTCCCCTCTTCCCCCCCTCCCTTCTTTCCTTGAACTTCTCCACTCTTCTCTTTTCTCCCCTACCTGACATCGCCTTAGCTCTCTGCCCTGTACCTGACTTGGTCATCAGTACACCCTATGCCCTGGATCTTACCAACCTGGGGCTCTTTCACTTTGATAGCCCTGGAGAGGCAAGAGAGTCTTTGTCCCACATAAGATGGACACACCAGATTGGTTGTTACCTTGCTTACAAAGGGTTTGTCTTGGCTAGATCCTTGAAAGTGCTCTTAATATCATGTTACTCCCTTTTATAGGGCAGCTCTGCACCCCCAACACAGCTTGCTCCCAGATGGGGTGTTGGGGTCTCGGAGCGTCCGTAGTTTCCATCTTTTGAATGTATTATGTACTCTTGCCTCTTTGAACACTAGGAGGTCTCGGGACAGACGTCATGTCAAGAACTACCATCCAAGTCTAGCTCTGTATTCTGTAGGGCGTATGGTAGGCCCGCTATTCCCTTTTTACTGTTATCCTTTGTTCTCGACTCCCCTGCGTGGGAGATTTGTTGTTACATTTCTGCTTATATCTCAATAAAATATCTTTAAAACTTAAAAAAAAAAAAAAAAAAAAAAAAATCAGGTGGGAAGGCCACTAAATCTGCCTCTCCTAAAATTGCAGCACTGGATACAAACTAAAAGGTAATCACCAGGTGCTATTTGGTTCCTGCCGGGATATCTAAATTCCTCCCCCAATACCCCTCACAATGCTTCTGTGGATGTACCGAATGGGGCACACCTGCTAGCATCTGGTGGAAATGCCCCATAGTCCGTACCTTTTGGTCCTGAGTTTTTAAAATGCTATCAACCCTCTTTGACAAAGCTCTGCCCCCTGATGTGGCTATCCTAAACAACAAACCCTCAGATCTGACCTTTTGTCAATTTAAGCTTTTCCTTTTTATCACCACAGGATTTAAACAAACCAAAACTCTCTATCCACTCAAGATGCAACATAGATTCACTCAAGCCACGATCCATGGCAAAATAGAGGTTGTCATTCTCGATAAAGTCCCTGCATACAAAAAGCATTGGAGGCTGTGGATCACCCACTACTTACCCCCCTGACTTTGACAACTCCCTCCTATTAGCTTAAACTGCCATTTTACATGGCCATGATCCTCTGTAAGAAGGGCCCTCTCCTATTCTCTGATACCCTCCTCTCTCCTGTCCCTACTCCTTCACCCCCTCTCCTCGTGACCCTCCCCCCCCCAGCCTCCCCTGTTTTCATTCTTCATCCGTCCTTTGCCTAACCTAAGTGGCAATGTCCCTCGCAAATTTACCTCTCACACAAACAAATGGACTCCCAACTCTAGGTTTAGCCTATGAAGACAGAAACTTCTTGTTGAAACTGATATATCGACCCATGTCCCCATATCTAGATAAGGCCTTATCCCTGTTCCATCTTTGATGATAACTCCTTCCATACTTGGTGTACTAATTGTCACTTTGTATACTTAAGATGTTTCACAATCTGAACTACTCTTCCTAAGTGGAACTGGCTCCAATGGACTATGTCTGCAATAAGATCGTATGTCTGACTCACAGACCTTTTGGCCAGCAAAAGTCAGATGGAGCGTACACACAGTCGCATTTTCCAACAAAAAGCTCTCATTGGTCTTTTGCTGGCCGAATTTCGGATCGTGTGTACGGGCATCACTCCCCCTTCCCTCTCTATTCTTCCCTTTTTTTTCTTTCTCCCTCTCTACTCTGTTATGATCGTTGTGTTGTTTATTTGTTCAACCACCAGATATATTCTGCTTTGTAACAGTGGATTGCACGTGTTTTTCTTGTTGTATTTAAACCTTGTTTTCCTAAACTCAAAAGTAAGATTGATATTTTATCCATTTGTTTTGTACACTGTATGCAATATTGCACTGTATGTGTCAAAAAAATGAAATAAACAAATTGAACAAAAAAAAAAGAAAAAAACGTTAAGCTGATTCTTTAAATGCTCCAAACAAGAAAACCCTAGTGTTTTTGAAAAGTGCGACCACATTTTCCTCTCTGCTACTTTCCTGTCTGTGTTGGCAGTCAGCATCATCATGGACATTTCCAAAAGGTTTGAATTGTTACGGCAGATGCTGAGAATGGGACGTGATTCCATTTAAAAAACAACAGCAATTTTTTTTTTTTTTGTCTATTAATTGTAATTGAAAGTCAACTAACCTCAGTGACCATCACTCGTATTCTGCTCCCACTTAGATTGTTGTCCCACAAACTGGACAATTTATGCACAGGGAGAAGACATCTGTATTCCATTTAAAGCAGACCTTCTATGAAAAATGGAAAGGTCCACTTTCCTGCCAGCACCTACCACCAAAATAACTGCAAAAAAAAACACAAAAACTAAAGATGTTCCAAAACACTAAAGTACTCACCTCAGCCCTGGTTTCCAACCTTTATGAGAGGTAAAGGTGACACCACTGCTTCTTCCTGAGATAGCTGGTGTCACAGATCAAGCGGCAAGCACGCGCGCCCCCCAGTGGCCATTAGCAAAATTACGTACAGGTACGTGATTTTGTGTAATAGAGCCGCGTTACTGCAGTATATGTACGGCAGGCGGAAGTGGTTAAAAAATAATTTTAGGCCTGAAGATTACACAAAATCCACAAACATTATATATTTTCTGAAAACAGACACCCTAGAGAATAAAATAGTGGTAGCTCCAATTTTTTTTTTATGTCACGCGATATTACAGCAAAGGTCTAGGAAACGCAAAATTTCCGTAAAAAAAACACACTTTCGTCAATTTTAATGCAAACAAATGCAATAGATGACCCACGTTTTTGATAAAATATAAAAGACAAGGTTGCATCGAGTAAATAGATACCCAACATGCCAAACCTTAAATTTTGTGCGCCCGTGAAATGGCGTCAAACTTCAGTTCCCCATATTTGCTATAGGCAATGGTTCAAAAGCCCCCTATAGGTATCAGTTTACTGTTACAGAGGAGGTCTGGTGTTAGAACTATTGCTCTCACTCTGGTGTGTGTGGAGATATGTAACATGTGTCTAGCAATCTAGCAAATTGTTCTCTATTCGGCGAACAGGAGAACACCTGATGTTCGAGTCAAACTTACGTTCGACTTGAACATCGGGCTCACCCCTACAAATTATTATTATTATTATTATTAATAATAAAATGTTATACAATTATTACATTCAAGTACTTTCTTTTTCAAAATAATTCAAATAAAAACTATTTTCAAGGGCTTTTACATTATTATGTACCTCTATTAAGAAGTGCGTGTACTATTGATTAATCTATTTACTTGTATGTAGCAATAAAATATGACATTGAATGATTAGATTTAATATGTCAACTCTAACTTGTCTCTGTCAGTCCGCAGATACTAAAGATCATTGTTCAGTCAATAATTCCTAAGGGAACTTGAAAGCAACGTGAACTTGAAAGACCTGTTGGGAATTCTATTGCTTTCTCTTGTGACTTTCTTTTACCTGTAATTACATTTATTTCAGCATTCAAAATCTATAATTATTTTCCATGGCAGCAACCCGGTGAGATTTCACTTATCATTGAATAACTTACAACCTCAAAAGAATACACAAGAATAAAGTTAAAGAACATTGATAGCCAGTTTCAAGTTAACTCAGACGTGTCTGCCTGAAATGTAATCTTATTGTTGAAATTGTTTAATCAAACTAAATATTTTGTAACTTTTAGAATGCTTTGGTTCCTAATATTTAAAAAATAAGAGGTAAAAGACAAGAGCTTGGTTATATAGAACATTATAAGTCTCCATACATAGGAAAAATTAACAAACTCATATTATATTTCATATCTTAAAAATATAGAATTATTTAGAAATGGGCGGCCAACATATTTTGTGAATAGTTTGTAAAATTTTGCAATTATTATTTTGTAAATAAAGGTACATTTAGCTTAAATTTCCCATTTTCCCCCGGCGTATGGCGACATCTGGTGCCATAGAAGCACAATTGTCTTTTTACTCCCACCCCAATAATATCTTATAGTGGTTGTAAACGCAGAAGGTCTATTCTACGCATTAAGATAAAAAGCCTTCTGTGGGCAGCAGCCCTCCCCCACTCCAGCCCCCCCTAATATTTACCCGAGCTCCATATAGATACAGTGATATTTTTTCATTTACAAAAAATAAAAACCCCAGTGGTGATGGGGGTGGGGGTGATGGGGGTGGGGGGGGGGTGTTTGGATAGGGGGTCGAATTACAATAGTACCAAATTTAAACAAATCCCAAATAACGGTAAAAAAAATTCGGACGAAATTCAAATTCAAATCGATTTTTTAAATAGTGTTCGAATCAATTTCAAATAGTTTTAAAATTCAAATAGTTTTCAATTTTTTTTTCCATTTCCAAAGATAATAAAATAGAATAGAAAATAAAAGAATATAACAGAAAAAAATTGAATAGAAAAGAAAAGAATTGCATACAATAAAATAAAAAAAAAAGAATGCAATACAATTTTAAAAAATATAACCATATTCTGAAATTTAAATTTCAAATAGAATAAATTAGAATTTTGAATACATAAGAAAAGAATAGAATAGAAAAAAAAAGAACAGAACATACTTTAATGGGATGGAAAGGAATAGAATTTAAAAAACAAACAATAGAGTAGAAAGAATATAACCATTCCCCAAAATTCAAATAGAACCAATTTGAATTTGAATAGAATAGATTAAATTTGAATAGAACAGATTTTATATTTTATTCTAATCTATTCTTTTCTATTCTATTCAGATTTGAATTGGTTCTATTATAGGAAATGGTTATATTCTTTCTATTTTTTTCTATTTTAACTATTTTTCTATTTTAACTATTTTTCTATTTTCTATTTAAACTTTTTAACTATTGTTTTTTGAATTCTATTCTTTTGTATTCTATTATTTTCTATTTGAATTTCAGAAGATGGTTATATCCTTTTTATTTTTTTTATATTATTTTACTTTGTTATATTCTATTTATTTCTTTGCTATTCTATTCTGTTCTTTTATTTTCTAATCTATTTTGTTCTGTTTTGCTCTATTATATTCTATTATTTTATTTTCTGTGATATTATTTTCAATACTATTTTTTTTCTATTCTATTCCTTTATCTTATTTTCTATTTTATTCTCTTTGGAATTGAAAAACAAATTTAAAACTATTCCAACAAATTCAGATTCGAAAACTATTAGAATTTGAAAAATAAACAAACTGAATTCACAAAAAAAAGTGAAACGGATTAAACAAATTTAGGTAAATAACAAATCGAAAACAAAACAATTTTTTTCATTCTGCACATGCACAAACGTAAATGCATGTATGGGGGCTTACATGCATTTACGTTCGTGCGTGTGTATATGTAGGGGTAGTGGGGTCTCAAAATAGTTTTGGGTTGGGGGGATTTTGTGTGCTTGGGTGTAACTTTATTTTTTATCAAAAAAATATATATATTTTTTACTTAACTTTTTTTCATCACAAGTGATGTTTTTTATTGAGATATGCAGGGTCTAAAATAATAGACGTGAAGAATGAAAAGATTTGTTTTGTTTCAATTTGTTATATACCTAAATTTGTTTAATCCTTTTCATTTTTTTCTGAATTCAGTTTGTTTATTTTTCAAATTCTAATAGTTTTCGAATCTGAATTTGAAAATCTTTCAAATTGGAACAGTTTTAAATTTGTTTTTTCAATTCCAAAGAGAATAAAATAGAAAATAAGATAAAGGAATAGAATAGAAAAAAATAGTATTGAAAATAATATAACAGAAAATAAAAAAAATGTAATATAATAGAGTAAAACAGAACAAAATAGATTAGAAAATAAAAGAACAGAATAGAATAGCAAAGAAATAAATAGAATATAATAAAATAAAATAATATAAAAAAATAAAAAAGTATATAACCATCTTCTGAAATTGAAATAGAAAATAATAGAATACAAAAGAATAGAATTCAAAAAACAATAGTTTAGAAAAAAAATAGAAAGAATATAACCATTTCCCAAAATTCTAATAGAAGCAATTCAAATCTGAATAGAATAGAAAAGAATAGATTAGAATAAAATATAAAATACCTATCTATTGTATTCAAATCGAATCTATTCTATTCAAATTCAAATTGGTTCTATTTGAATTTTGGGGAATGGTTATATTCTTTCTACTCTATTGTTTTTTTTTTAATTCTATTCTTTTCCATTCCATTAAAGTCTCTTCTTTTTTTTTCTATTCTATTCTTTGCTTATGTATTCAAAATTCAAATTTATTCTATTCTATTTGAAATTCGAATTTCAGAATATAGTTATATTTTTTAAAATGGTATTCTATTCTTTTTTTTTTTTTAATTGTATGCAATTCTATTCTTTTCTTTTCTATTCTCTTTTTTTTTCTATTATATTCTTTTATTTTCTATAGTATTTTATTATCTTTGGAAATGGAAAACAAATTAAAACTATTTGAATTTTAAAACTATTTGAAATTGATTCGAACACTATTCAAAAAATCTATTTGAATTTGAATTTCGTACGAAATTTTTTTCCCCCCGTTATTTGGGATTTGTTTAAATTTGGTACTATTGTAATTCGACCCCCTACCCAACCCCCCCACCCCCCCATCACCACTGAGGTTTTTATTTTTTGTGCTATAAATGAAAAAATATCACTGTATCTATATGGAGCTCGGGTAAGTATTTGGGGGGCTGGAGTGGGGGAGGGCTGCTGCCCACAGAAGGCTTTTTATCTTAATGCGTAGAATTGACCTTCTGCGTTTACAACCACTATAAGATATTATTGGGTGAGTCAAAAGACAATTGTGTTCCTATGGCACCAGAATATCGGGTGTCCCAAACGTCGCCATACGCCGGGGGAAAATGGGAAATTTAAGCTAAATGTACCTTTATTTACAAAATAATAATTGCAAAATTTTACAAACTATTCGCAAAATATGTTGGCCGCCCCTTTCTAAATAATTTTATATTTTTAAAATATGAAATATAATATGAGTTTGTTAATTTTTCCTATGTATGGAGACTTTTTGGGCAGCCTGTATAGTTCATGAATATTTATAATGTTCTATATAATCAAGCTCTTGTCTTTTACCCCTTAGGCCGCGTACACACGGGCGGACTGTTCGCCCAACTTTGTCCGCTGAACAGTGTTTCAGCGGACAGTCCGCTCGTGTGTGGGCTTCAGCGGACAGTTTTAGCGAACAGTCTGACGAACAAAGTTTTTCGGAATTCCCGTAAGACAGTCCGCTGAAACTTGGTTTCGGCGGACAGTCCGCTCGTGTGTAGGCTTGTTCGACAAACTAAGTTTCGCGCATGCTCAGAAAGGATTTACACGGCGAAGGTTGCATTGCAGTGTATTGGACGTCGAATTTCTCGTCCCGTCGTACGTGCCGTTCACGTCATCGCGCACGCTTTCAGCGGACTGTTTGTTCATCGTGTGTGGTCAAGTCCGTCCATGCAAATTTTGAGCGGACTGTTGGTCGTATTGTTTGACGAACAAAGTTGGGCGAACAGTCCGCCCGTGTGTACGCGGCCTTATTTTTACAAAATATATTTATAATAATAATACAAAATAATACAAAATATTTAGTTTGATTAAATGATTTCACCAATAAGGCCGCGTACACACGCGCGGACTGTTTGCCCAACCTTGTTCGGCAAACAGTTTGTCAAACAGTCCGCTCAAAATTTGCATGAGCGGACTTGCCCACACACGAGCGGACTGTTTGACGAACAAGGTTGGGCAAACAGTTCGCTCAACTTTTTGAAATGAACGGACTCGCCCACGTAAGGTGGAGGCAAGTCCGCCCATTTCGAGCGCGTGTACAGGTAGGCGGGGCCCGCGAAGGAGACGTCGCGGGCTCCGCCGCCTGGAATGGGCTTAAAGGGGAACCCCAACGCCGAAAAAAATCGGCGTGGGGGTTCCCCCCAAGTCCACACCAGACCCTTGTCCGAGCACGCTACCCGGCCGGCCAGGAAAGGGGGGCGAGCGAGCGCGCCCCCCCTCCTGAGCCGTACCAGGCCGCGTGCCCTCAACATGGGGGGGTGCCTTGGGGAAGGGGGGGCCGCGCGGCCCCCCCACCCCAAAGCACCTTGTCCCCATGTTGATGAGGACAAGGGCCTCTTCCCGACAACCCTGGCCGTTGGTTGTCGGGGTCTGCGGGCGGGGGGCTTATCGGAATCCGGGAGCCCCCTTTAAGAAGGGGGCCCCCGGATACCGGCCCCCCACCCTATGTGAATGAGTATGGGGTACAATGTACCCCTACCCATTCACCTGTGAAATAAAGTACAAATAAAAACACAACACAGGGGGAAAAAATATTTTATTGCACAGCCGGGGGTCTTCCGTCTTCGGGGGTCTTCTCGCCGGACTCCTCCGCTATGTGTGTGTAGCTCTTTTGCTAGCGGAGGAGTCCGGCTTTCTTCCTCCCCGCCGCCGGCCTCTTCTCCCGACTTCGGGGGTCTTGTCCCCCTCTTCGGTTCTTCTGCCGGGCCACCGCGCCTGGTCCGGTGGCCCGGTCTTCTGTCGCCGTCTTCCGTTCTTCTGTCGCCGCCTTCGGTTCTTCTGCCGGGCCACCGCGCCTTCTTGTAGCTCTTTTACAGGCGGTGGCCCGGTCTTCTGTCGCCGTCGCCGCCGTCGCCGCCTTCCGTTCGTGTTCTTCTTCTTGTTCTTCTTGTTCTTCTCCAGGCGATGTTGACACGTCGCTCCCTCCGGCCGGAATGCTAGAGCCGCCCTGCGTTGCCACTTATATAGTGACAATGGGGCGGGGTCACATGGTATATGTCACATGGGTTGGTCACATGGGTTGATGTCACATGGGGACTATGACATCGTAAGGGGGCGGGGTCACCATGTGACCAACCCATGTGACATATACCATGTGACCCCGCCCCATTGTCACTATATAAGTGGCAACGCAGGGCGGCTCTGGCATTCCGGCCGGAGGGAGCGACGTGTCAACATCGCCTGGAGAAGAACAAGAAGAACAAGAAGAAGAACACGAACGGAAGGCGGCGACGGCGGCGACGGCGGCGACGGCGACGGCGACAGAAGACCGGGCCTGTAAAAGAGCTACAAGAAGGCGCGGTGGCCCGGCAGAAGAACCGAAGGCGGCGACAGAAGAACGGAAGACGGCGACAGAAGACCGGGCCACCGGACCAGGCGCGGTGGCCCGGCAGAAGAACCGAAGAGGGGGACAAGACCCCCGAAGTCGGGAGCAGAGGCCGGCGGCGGGGAGGAAGAAAGCCGGACTCCTCCGCTAGCAAAAGAGCTACACACACATAGCGGAGGAGTCCGGCGAGAAGACCCCCGAAGACGGAAGACCCCCGGCTGTGCAATAAAATATTTTTTCCCCCTGTGTTGTGTTTTTATTTGTACTTTATTTCACAGGTGAATGGGTAGGGGTACATTGTACCCCATACTCATTCACATAGGGTGGGGGGCCGGTATCCGGGGGCCCCCTTCTTAAAGGGGGCTCCCGGATTCCGATAAGCCCCCCGCCCGCAGACCCCGACAACCAACGGCCAGGGTTGTCGGGAAGAGGCCCTTGTCCTCATCAACATGGGGACAAGGTGCTTTGGGGTGGGGGGGCCGCGCGGCCCCCCCTTCCCCAAGGCACCCCCCCATGTTGAGGGCACGCGGCCTGGTACGGCTCAGGAGGGGGGGCGCGCTCGCTCGCCCCCCTTTCCTGGCCGGCCGGGTAGCGTGCTCGGACAAGGGTCTGGTGTGGACTTGGGGGGAACCCCCACGCCGATTTTTTTCGGCGTTGGGGTTCCCCTTTAAGCCCATTCCAGGCGGCGGAGCCCGCGACGTCTCCTTCGCGGGCCCCGCCTACCTGTACACGCGCTCGAAATGGGCGGACTTTCCGAGCGGGAACAGTCCGCTCATTTCGAAAGTACAGCGGACAGGTCCACACACGGGCGGACTGTTCGCTCAAACACAGTTTCAGCGGACAGTTTTTCGGAATTTCCGAAAGACTTTGTCCGTCCAACTGTCCGCTGAAACTGTCCGCTGAAAGCCCACACACGAGCGGACTGTCCGCCCAAACACTGTTCAGCGGACAAGGTTGGGCGAACAGTCCGCCCGTGTGTACGCGGCCTAAGATTACATTTCAGGCAGACACGTCTGAGTTAACTTGAAACTGGCTATCGATGTTCTTTAACTTTATTCTTGTGTATTCTTTTGAGGTTGTAAGTTATTCAATGATAAGTGAAATCTCACCGGGTTGCTGCCGTGGAAAATAATTATAGATTTTGAATGCTGAAATAAATGTAATTACAGGTAAAAGAAAGTCACAAGAGAAAGCAATAGAATTCCCAACAGGTCTTTCAAGTTCACGTTGCTTTCAAGTTCCCTTAGGAATTATTGACTGAACAATGATCTTTAGTATCTGCGGACTGACAGAGACAAGTTAGAGTTGACATATTAAATCTAATCATTCAATGTAATATTTTATTGTTACAAACAAGTAAATAGATTAATCAATAGTACACGCACTTCTTAATAGAGGTACATAATAATGTAAAAGCCCTTGAAAATAGTTTTTATTTGAATTATTTTGAAAAAGAAAGTACTTGAATGTAATAATTGTATAACATGTTAAATAATAATAATAATAATAATAATAATAATAATAATAATAATAATTAGTAGAGGTGATCCCGGACGGTAAAAGAAAAAAAGCCGCACCGACCCACCTCCATGGGGCCGTATGACGCATCCTCGCAGGTGACAGTACTTTTATAACTTAGGGCAGGGTCATCCGGTTATGTCACCGGGTGGCCCCACCCCCTCTGACGCTACGGGGGAGCCATAGGGATGTCCCCGTGTGTCAGAGGGGGGGGCGAGGTCACCCTGGAACGTCACTATGAAGACGTGTCATGCGGCAGGTGCCTCCCATGGAGGCGGGTTGGTGCGGCTTTTTTTTTTGGTCCGTCGGCGGAGCAAGAGAAGACTTTGTGGGACAGTTTTATTTTTTTATAAAGGACTTGTCCCAAGCTGTGTCTTTTTTGCAAAATAATAGGGGTAAATTTGTACCCCATTACCATTTCACATGGGGGAGGCCGGGATCTGAGGGACCCATTAAGCCCCCCCACCCACAGACCCCCACAACCACCGGGCAAGGGTTTTGGCGATGAGGCCCTTGTCCCTATCAACATGGGGACAAGGTGCTTTGGGGGGCTACCCCAAAGCACCCTTCCCATGTTGAGGGCATGTGGCCTGGTACAGTTCAGGAGGGGGGGGGGCGCTCTCTCACCCCCCCTTTTCCTGCAGCCTGCCAGGTTACGTGCTCGGATAAGGGTCTGATATGGATTTTTGGGTCACCCCACGCCATTTTTTTTAAATGTTGGGTTCCCTTTAAAATCTATACCAGGCTTGAAGGGTCTGGTATGGATTCTGAGGGGGACCCCCACACGTTTTTTTCTTTTAAATTTTGGTTTGGGGTTCCCCTTAATATTCATACCCATCCCAAAGGGCCTGGTAAGGGACTGTGGGGGAATCCCATGCCGTTTTTTTCAATTACTTTTATGTGTATTGTCGGACCGACAATTTTTTTATTTTTTTATTTAATTATAGCCGCAAGTACTTTTAAATTACTTTTTTTCCTTTAGAAATTAAATTTTTCTGTCAGACCGTTCTAAACACGGGAAACATGCTCCACTTTACAGGCATACTATAGACACCCCCCAGGTACAAAATTTAAAGGAATATTTCACTTTTATTGTTTCACTTTAAGCATTATTAAAATCACTGCGCCTGAAAAAACAGCCATTTTTAAAACTTTTTTCTGCATTGATACATTTCCCCTGGGGCAGGACACCACGCCACCGAGCCCACCCTTTTTTAAAGACAATTAGAGCCTCAGGCTCTAATCGTGTGTTTAAAAATAACATTGAAATCCATGCATCCGGGTGCCCTGAATGTAGATTAGGGGCCGGGTGTACTGTGTCCCGTATGGACGGGCTGCCACTGGAAGGGGGTATTCTTCCCGCTGACCTCCAATGTAAGGGACGTTCTTTTCACTGGCCCCCAATGAATTCATTTTAGCAGGGGTGCCCTGAGACCTTAAAACATATTTTAAAGGTTCTTCTTGGGTAAAATAGGTTGAGAAAGCCTCTCTTTGTAGCATAACCACATAGAGCAAGGAGGTACAGGTGGAAGGAGTGGAGGAGGAAGAGGAGCAAAGGGAGAAGGAGGCGGAGGACTGGAAGATGGGGGTTCTTTCATCAGTTCTTCACAATATGTGATTGTGAAGGGTGGGCTCGGGGCACGGAGCACTGAACCCCCGAGCCCACCCACTTGTGTGACTTTAGCAAATTAAAAATATAATAATAATAATAATAATAATAATAATAACAACAATCTTTTTCTTCTTAACCACTTGCTTACTGGGCACTTAAACACCCTTCCTGCCCAGACCAATTTTCAGCTTTCGGTGCTCTCACACTTTGAATGACAATTACTCAGTCATGCAACACTGTACCCAAATGAATTTTTTGTCCTTTTTTCCCACAAATAGAGCTTTCTTTTGGTGGTATTTGATCACCTCTGGGGTTTTTATTTTTTGCGCTATAAATGAAAAAAGACCGAAAATTTTGAAAAAAACGCATATTTCTTTGTTTCTGTGACAGAATTATGCAAATTATTAATTTTTCTTCATAAATTTTGGCCACAATTTATACTGCTACATATCTTTGGTAAAAATAACCCAAATTAGTGGATATTATTTGGTCTTTGTGAAAGTTAGAGAGTCTACAAGCTGTGGTGTGAATCGCACAAAATTGATCACATCTGATGTACTGGTGGACTATCTCGCTTCTTGTGACCCGAACAAGTCAGGAAAGTACAAATACCCCCCAAATGACCCCTTTTTGGAAAGTAGACATTCCAAGGTATTTAGTAAGAGGCATGGTGAGCTTTTTGATGTTGTCATTTTTTTCCCACAATTCTTTGCAAAATTAAGATTTTTCTTTTTTTTTTTTCTCCACAAACTTGTCATTGTAATACGTTATTTCTCTCACATGGCATGTGTATACCACAAATGACACCCCCCAAAAAATTCTGCTACTCCTCCTGAGTATTACAATACCACATGTGTGGGACTTTTTCACAGCCTGGCCACATAGAGAGGTCCAACATGCAGGTAGCGCCATCATGTGTTCTAGGAACATAAATTACACATCTAACTTGTTGACTATTTATTACACTTTTGAAGCACCAGGACAATGACACGTGACACTGATGACAGATGCACTGATACGTGGCACTGATGACAGATGGCACTAATATGTGGCACTGATGACAGATGGCACTAATATGTGGCACTGATGACATGTGGCACTTATACGTGGCACTGATGACACGTGGCACTGATGACACGTGGCACTAATACGTGGCACTGAAGACACGTGGCACTGATGACAGATGGCACTAATACGTGGCACTAATACGTGCCACCGATGACAGATGGCACTAATACATGGCACCGATGACGCGTGACACTGATGACAGATGGCACTGATAATTGGCATTGATGGCTCGTGACACTGACATGTGGCACTGATGACAAATGGCACTGATACGTGGCACTGATGACAGATGGCACTAATACGTGGCACTGATGACAGATGGCACTATGTAGCACTGATGACACGTGGCACTGATGACAGATGGCACTTATACGTGGCACTGATGACAGATGGCACTGGGGACAAATGGCACTGACAACAGGTGGCACTGGGGGCAGGTGGCACTGGGGGCAGGTGGCACTGGGGTGGATGGCACTGGGGCGGATGGCAATGGGGTGGATGGCACTGGGGCGGATGGCACTGCTGGGGGAGGATGGCACTGCTGGGGGAGGATGGCACTTTTTTTTTACTTTTTTTTTTTTAAATCAAATCAAAGCAAAGCAGAATGGCTGCCACTGCAGCCGTTCATCTCTCCCCTCTCACACTCTGTCTGTGTGAGGAGGGAGAGCGGCGCTGAGAGATGATCTCATATGTTTACATATGAGATCATCTCCCAATGGACACGCTGATCGCGCTGTAAACGGCCGCTGTGATTGGCTGTTTACAGCGATCTGTGTTTGTCTGTCCCCGGGGGACACGGCAAACACAGAACTTCCACGATGCGCGCCCGCGGCGGCGCACATTGCGGAAGTAAACAATAGGACGTCCAGGGACGGCCTCCCGGACGAAAGCGCCTGCTCTACGGCCGTCATTCGGCTATAGGGTGGGCGCGAGGTGGATAATAATAATAATAATAATAATATGTTTCTCTTAAATATTATTATTATTATTATTATTAATAACATTTTATACAATTATTACATTCAAGTACTTTCTTTTTCAAAATAATTAAAATAAACTATTTTCAAGGGCTTTTACATTATTATGTACCTCTATTAAGAAGTGCGTGTACTATTGATTAATCTATTTACTTGTATGTAGCAATAAAATGTTACATCAAATAATTCAATTTAATATGTCAACTCTAACTTGTCTCTGTCAGTCCGCAGACACTAAAAATCATTGTTCAGTCAATAATTCCTAAGGGAACTTGAAAGCAACGTGAACTTGAAAGACCTGTTGGGAATTCTATTGTTTTCTCTTGTGACTTTCTTTTACCTGTAATTAAATTTATTTCAGCATTCTAAAACCAATCATTATCTGCCATGGCAGCAACCCGGTGAGATTGCACTTATCATTGAATATCTTAAAACTTCAAAAGAATACACAAGAATAAAGTTAAATAACATCGATAGCCAGTTTCAAGTTAACTCAGACGTGTCTGCCTGAAATGTAATCTTATTGGTGAAATCGTTTAATCAAACTAAATATTTTGTAACTTTTAGAATGCTTTGGTTCCTAATATTTGAAAAATAAGAGCTTGGTTTTATAGAATATTATAAAGATTCATGAACTATACAGGCTGCCCAAAAAGTCTCCATACATAGGAAAAATTAACAAACTCATATTATACTTCATACTTTAAAAAATATTAAATTATTTAGAAAGAGGTGGCCAACATATTTTGTGAGTAGTTTGTAAAATTTAGTAATTATTATTTTGTAAATAAAGGTGAATTTAGCTACAATTTCCCATTTTCCCCGGTGTATGGCGACATTTATGACACCCGGTATTCTGGTGCCATAGAAGCACAATTGTCTTTTGACTCCCACCCCAATAATATCTTATGCCCCGTACACACGGCCGGACATTCCGACTACAAAATCCGTCGTATTTTTTCTGACGGATTTTGGCCCAAACTTGTCTTATACACACACGGTCGCACAAAGTTGCCGGAAAATCTGTTCGTTTGGAACACGGTTATGTAGAACACGTATGACAGGACTTTAAAGAGGCCAGTAGCCAATAGCTTTTGTCTCGTAATTTATTCTGAGCATGCGTGGCACTTTATCCGTCGGGAATTAACTACACACGATCGGAATTTAAAGGATCGGATTTTGTTGGCGGAAAATTTTAGATCCTGCTCTCAAACTTTGTGTGTCGGAAATTCAGACGGAAAAAGTCAGATGTAGCCCGCACACGATTGGAATTTCTGACAACACAGTCCGATTGCACATTTTCCATCGGAAAGTCAGACCGTGTGTACAGGGCATTATAGTAGTTGTAAAGGCAGAAGGTCTATTCTACGCATTAAGATAACAAGCCTTCTGTGTGCAGCAGCCCTCCCCCACTTCAGCCCTTATGCCTCGTACACACGATCGGATTGTTGGCCAACAAAATCATGAAATGTTGTCCAAATGTCGTTGGCTCATACTTGTCTTGCATACACATGGTCAAATGTGGGCCAAAAATTACAAATGTAGTGACGTACTAGGTGGTTTTTCAGCTCTTTAGCGCCACCCTTTGGGCTCCTGCTTCTAATTTTGTGTTAGTTGAAGTTTGGTGAGTGTTGATTCGCGCTTTTCTTTTCGCGTTTTTCATTTAACGCTTTTCATTTTGTACTTTTCAGTTCATTTCTGAACGGCCGTTCGTCAACCAGACATGTTGCGGAATTGGAGGAGATAACGTGTTATTTATTATTGGCCTTGAAGTTATTGCTTTGACATTATTTTTTTGGTTGAATAATAATGATTTGATTTGTTATATTTTCTATATTTTTGAATGCATAGAATTCACTTTTTGGTTAAGTTCTATTGACAGATAATATGTCTAATTTTATTTGTTTTCTTTTTTTAACGGGGCGGCTGAACGTGGAGATGCCGTTGTAAACAGAATCTCCACGTTCTGCCTAGCAACAAGTGACGCTGATCTCTGCTCCATGTGATTGGAGCAGAGAGCAGTGTTCACTAACACAAAGCCCAGCCCCCCACAGTTAGTAACACACCCCTAGGAACACTTAACCCCTACACTGCCACCCCCTGGTTAACCCCTTCACTGCCAGCATCATTTACACAGGAATCAGGCGAACAGGAGAACACCTGATGTTCGAGTCAAACTTACGTTTAACTCGAACATCGGGCTCACCCCTACTAATTATTATTATTATTATTATTATTATTAATAATAAAATTTTATACAATTATTACATTCAAGTACTTTCTTTTTCAAAACAATTCAAACAAAAACAATTTTCAAGGGCTTTTACATTATTATGTACCTCTATTAAGAAGTGCGTGTACTATTGATTAATCTATTTACTTGTATGTAACAATAAAATGTTACATTGAATGATTAGATTTAATATGTCAACTCTAACTTGTCTCTGTCAGTCCGCAGATGCCAAAGATCATTGTTCAGTCAATAATTCCTAAGGGAACTTGAAAGCAACGTGAACTTGAAAGACTTGTTGGGAATTCTATCGCTTTCTCTTGTGACTTTCTTTTACCTGTAATTAAATTTATTTCAGCATTCAAAAACTATAATTATTTTCCATGGCAGCAACCCGGGGAGATTTCACTTATCATTGAATAACTTACAACCTCAAAAGAATACACAAGAATAAAGTTAAAGAACATCGATAGCCAGTTTTAAGTTAACTCAGACGTGTCTGCCTGAAATGTAATCTTATTGGTGAAATCATTTAATCAAACGAAATATTTTGTATTATTTTGTATTATTATTATAATAAATATTTTGTACCTTTTAGAATGCTTTGGTTCCTAATATTTGAAAAATAAGAGGTAAAAGACAAGAGCTTGGTTATATAGAACATTATAAATATTCATGAACTATACAGGCTGCCCAAAAAGTCTCCATACATAGGAAAAATTAACAAACTCATATTATATTTCATATTTTAAAAATATAAAATTATTTAGAAAGGGGCGGGCAACATATTTTGCGAATAGTTTGTAAAATTTTGTAATTATTATTTTGTAAATAAAGGTACATTTAGCTACAATTTCCCATTTTCCCCCGGCGTATGGCGACGTTTGGGACACCCGATATTCTGGTGCCATAGGAACACAATTGTCTTTTGACTCCCACCCCAATAATATCTTATAGTGGTTGTAAACGCAGAAGGTCAATTCTACGCATTACGATAAAAAGCCTTCTGTGGGCAGCAGCCCTCCCCCACTCCAGCCCCCCCTAATATTTACCCGAACTCCATATAGATACAGTGATATTTTTGTGGGGGGGGGGTTGGGTAGGGGGTCGAATTACAATAGTACCAAATTTAAACAAATCCCAAATAACGGGAAAAAAAATTCGGACGAAATTCAAATTCAAAACGATTTTTTAAATAGTGTTCGAATCAATTTCAAATAGTTTTAAAATTCAAATAGTTTTCAATTTTTTTTTCCATTTCCAAAGATAATAAAATAGAATAGAAAATAAAAGAATATAATAGAAAAAAATAGAATAGAAAAGAAAAGAATTGCATACAATAAAAAAAAAAAAAAGAATGCAATACAATTTTAAAAAATATAACCATATTCTGAAATTTAAATTTCAAATAGAATAAATTAGAATTTTGAATACATAAGAAAAGAATAGAATAGAAAAAAAAAGAACAGAACATACTTTAATGGGATGGAAAAGAATAGAATTTAAAAAAAAAAAAACAATAGAGTAGAAAGAATATAACCATTTCCCAAAATTCAAACAGAACTGATTTGAATTTGAATAGAATGGATTAAATTTGAATAGAACAGATAGGTATTTTATATTTTATTCTAATCTATTCTTTTCTATTCTATTCAGATTTGAATTGGTTCTATTTTAATTTTGGGAAATGGTTATATTTTTTTTCTAAACTATTGTTTTTTTAATTCTATTCTTTTGTATTCTATTATTTTCTATTTGAATTTCAGAAGATTGGTTATATCCTTTTTATTTTTTATATTATTTGACTTTCTTATATTCTATTCATTTCTATTCTATTCAAATTTGAATTGGTTCTATTTGAATTTTGGGAAATGGTTATATTCTTTCTATTCTATTCAATTTTTTTAATTCTATTCTTTTGTATTCTATTCTTTTCTATTTGAATTTCAGAAGATGGTTATATTCTTATTATTTTATTTTATTCTATTCTATTCTGTTCTTTTATTTTCTAATTATTGTGTTCTGTTTTACTCTATTATATTCTATTATTTTATTTTCTGTGATATTATTTTCAATACTATTTTTTTTTCTATTCTATTCCTTTATCTTATTTTCTATTTTATTCACTTTGGAATTGAATTTTTTTTTAAAACTATTCCAATTTAAAAGATTTTCAAATTCAGATTCGAAAACTATTAGAATTTGAAAAATAAAAAAACTGAATTCACAAAAAAAAAAAAAATGAAACGGATTCAACAAATTTAGGTATATAACAAATCGAAACAAAACAATTTTTTTCATTCTGCACATGCACAAACATAAATGCATGTATGGGGGCTTACATGCATTTACGTTTGTGCGTGTGTATATGTAGGGGTAGTGGGGTCTCAAAATATTTTTGGGTTGGGGGGGATTTTGTGTGCTTGTGTGTAACTTTATTTTTTATAAAAAAAAAAATATTTTTTACTTAACTTTTTTTTCATCACAAGTGATGTTTTTTATTGAGATATGCAGGGTCTAAAATAATATACATGTGAAGAATGAAAATATTTGTTTTGTTTCGATTTGTTATATACCTAAATTTGTTTAATCCTTTTCATTTTTTTTCTGAATTCAGTTTGTTTATTTTTCAA